>NC_058523.1:239447504-239754812 GCF_904849725.1 Hordeum vulgare subsp. vulgare
TTAGTTTTCCCAAAAATAATTTATAGGTACAAAAGTATCTATTTAATCATATCAACATCAAAAGTTTTCCAAGATTCAACTAGTAACTAGGAACGGTCATACCCGTCGTTTTGACCACATTTTGAAATGGCCATGAAAAATTCAAAAAAATAAAAAAATGGAAAACCTTTGCATTGTGTCATCATATGTGAAAAATTTACCAGGAAAAATAATAAACTTCTAATACGGCAATTATTTTGGATAGGAAAGAGTGCCCAACAATTTTGAGGGCAATCAAAAAAATCAAAATAACGCTTCCTTCACAAAGTGCTATTCTAAACAGAATAGGAAAATGAATATTGCTGAATTATTTTTGAACTATGGAAGGAAGGGTTTTGACATATTTGAGGAATATATGATCCAAAGTATTTATGAGAATTTTTCGAGAATTTTTGGAATGATAGAAAAGTAGGTTGCTTCATAAACTAGGCGGGTTTGGCGCGTGACATAGAATGGAACCACGAGTGACATGTCAACATAGTTAGAACATGTTACGACATTTTTATAATCGTCGTAGAAGTTATGACGATCTCATCTTATGCGTTTACGACGTTTTTGATTCACATCATCATAATTTATATGTAGATTTGATCCCCTCAAATGGTTTACGATGATCTCGGATGAAATCGTCATAGATTTATGACGAATTCATCAACAACATCTTAAAGAACGTCATGTATGAGCATATTTCTTGTAGTGCCCTCTTTCGTCTTCAACACTATCGGTATATCTTACTTGGAGCTATATTTTTATTCATCACATGATATGTGTCTTGCTTGGAGCATCATTTTATTTTGTTTTTCTCTGTTATATTATTTTTAATGTTTTTTTCAATAAAAGGTTCCAAGAATTTCCTTTAGAATGCGTGAATTGGATGTGTGATGTGTGTTGCACAAAAACAGAAACTTTTGATGTAGTATGTGAATTATAATATTTTACTGGAACGTGTGAAGTTTATTAACTTTTTATATAGTACTGCCATATAAATTCTTTAGCATGTACTAAAATTTCAGAATTTTTGGAGATACATAAGAATACTTTATAAAAAGATCTACAGACTGTTCTGTTTGGATAGATTGCTGTCATAGTTTTGTTATCTACTTATCCTAGAGTTTTCATGGCTTATATGAGTGGATATAACTTTTGGAAATCATAGAGTACAGTACCTAATGTTTGAAAATTATTATGCAACTTGTCTTGGCAGTGCATAAAGTGTAGATTTATTCTTATGTGCACTAACGTATCCCACGAGTTCTTCTCTAGTTTTGTGTGGATGAAGCTTTTGAGAGCTAGGAGAAACCGGGATATGAGACGGTTTCACGAGATACAAAAGCTCAAGCCTGGGGATTCCCAAGGCACCACAAGTAAATATTACAAGATGTTTCAAGCATCTAAGCTTGGGATACTACGCATCCCACCTCTCTTTGTCAACAACTATCGGTTAGCCAATGTTGTTCCTAAGTTTTCATTCATTCACATGTGCTACTCTTGGAGCATATTTTGTGTTTACTATTCCCTTCTATTCTATGCACCATGCTGGTATGAGATGATCCTTGGTTGATTTGTAGAATTCTTCATGTGCTTCACTTATATCTTTTGAGTATAACTTTATAGAATCCTTCGCGTGCTTCACTTATATATTTTGAGCTTGGATATTGGTTCCTCTATATTCACTGAAGAATGGCCTATGAACTTCACTTATATCTTGTCGAGATTAGTTTGATGATCACTCTTGTGCTCCACTTATATCCTAAGTGAAAAAGTTTAATGAATTGAATGTTATAAAACAGGAAATTATATATGCTTCATATGGTTGTCCCATGGGGACTAGTGACTTCACATACTAAGAGTATATGCAAGAAAATTTATGGGAGGTTAGCAAACATAGCATTGGTCACTTCAACAATTCATGAAATAATATTGAAGGAAGAGAGACATCACCTATAAATATACTATCTTGGACATCTTCTATGATTGTGATCCCCCATTAATTATTTTCAAACTTGATCAAGTAGTTAACGTTGGATAAGGAAGACAACGTAAATGTTATGTTTGCTTATATTCAAACAGAACTTATATTGTCCTGGATCCACTAACATGTGGTGCTTATTTACATCCTTTGCTAGCCTAAAAATTCACACTAAGTAGATATACTACTTGTGCATCTGTAACCCTTAAACCCAGTTTCTTGCCATTAGAGTCTACCATGCCTACCTATGGATTGAATAAGATCCTTCAAGTAAGTTGTCATCGGTGAACAAGGCAATAAAAATTGCTCCTAAACATTTATGATATTTTATTGTAAAGGAAAATGAGCTCCGTGCGATCTTCTGATGGCAAAGAAATAAAAGCAATGGACTGCATATTAAAGTATGCTATCACAAGGGGCAACATAAACTGACGTTCCTTTTCAATAAAAGATTGCACATCCAAAAATAAAAAGCTCATGACAACCTCTGCTTCCCTCTGTGAAGGGCCTATCTTTTACGTTTCTATTTTTACTTTTATGCAAGAGACAATAATGTTCATCCCTATTCCAATCTATTAATTCTTTAGATGGCAAGCATCATGTGGTGGGGAAAGATCCACGCACATATATCTAGTAGGACATAGGTGATCATGATTCTTTATTCCTAACATTATCCGTGGAATAAATATGTTGGGACGTGAAACATTAAGCCCCTATATTCCTATGTGTTTGATTGAAACTGCTTGTTCTAAAACTGTGCCTTGAGTGTCAACAATCATGGAAGACTAAATGATAGTTGAGTATGTGGAATTTGTTAAATCAGAGCTCTTACATAGATCCTTTCAAAAATAAGATGAATTGTAATTGTTTGAGTATTGAAAATATAGTTTGCGAGCTTTCAAGAAAGTTTATGGTTTGTACTTTAACATGTGAATAGATTGTTACTAGATCATGAGAAATTCTATGAGAAAAAAGTTGCTATTTTCTGATACTAGAAAAGGTGATTTAAAGTAACATTGTTCAAAATTATATAGTATGCTAGCATTCACACATCATAAATTATATCTTTCATCATTTACCTACTCGAGGACGAGTAGGAATTAAGCATGGGAATGTTGATATGTCTCTAACGTATCGATAATTAATGAAGTATTCATACCAATATTCTACAACTTTCATATACTTTTGGCAACATTTTATATTATTTTCTGGACTAACTTAATTACCTAGTGATCAGTGCCAGTTCCTAATTTTTGTGTGTTTTTGTTTTGCAGAAAATCCATATCAAACACACTCCAAACGTGATAAAACTTTAGATAGATTTTTTTTGTAATATATGTGAATTTTTGGAGTTCGAATCAATGCAAGACGGTGCCGACGGCCCACAAGCTAAAAGGGCGTGGCCAGGGGGTAGGGTCACGTCCTGGTAGCTTGTGGTGAGCCTTGAAGTCGATTGGAGATCTCCTTTGGCAAGATCGGAGTTATGGATCTCATGATGTTTAAGAAACGATGAAGGGCGAGAAAACAGTAGCAAAAATAGGAGAGAAACAGAGCGAGATTCAATCTCAGAGGGGCTCTCACCCCTCCGGGTGCCATGGTTGCCAAGGACCAGAGGGAGAACCTCTCCCTAGACGGGGAGAGGCCATGGAGGAGGAAGCCTAAGGGGGAGACTCTCTCCTCCTCTCTTCCGAAGGCGCCGGAGTATCGTTGGAGGAACCATCGCCGTGGTGATCGTCTTCATTAGCATCACCGTCTCCATCACCTTCCCTCATCTATCTATGCTAGTCTACACTCCCGCACCCCACAGTAAACCCCTACTTGAACATGGTATTTCATGTGCCACATATTATTAATGAATGATGTGTTGCCATCCTATGATGTTTGAGTAGATTTATGTTGTCCTTTGGGTTGATTGATGATCTTGATTGATTTCAGTGTATGTTTTATTTTGGTGTTGTCCTATGGTGCCCTTTTTGCAGCGCACACACGAGGGAATTCTCGTTGTAGGGTTTGCAATATGTTCATGATTCGCTTATAGTGGGTGACTAGAGTAATAGAAGCTTACACCCAAGTAAGGGACTTGTTTGTGATGGGCGTAAAGGGGACTTGATGTTTAATGCTATGGCTGGGTTTACCTTAATGATCTCTAGTAGTTGTGCATGCTTTCTAGAAATCCAATCATAAGTTCATATGATCCAAGTACGAAAGGTATGTTAGCTCATGCCTCTCCCTCATATAAAATTGCAAGAATGATTACCGATCTTGTTATCAATTGCCTAGGATATTCTAACTCCATACCATAACTATTCCACACTCGCTATTTAAAATATATTCTAACTCTATTTAGTGCAGCAACTATTTTCAATTTTTACTTCTCCAACATCATGCAATGCTATCTCTTTATACCCGCAATGCAGTTTTATTTCTCGTTACTAGATAGAAGCAAATGTTCGGTGTATCTAGAGTCGTATGAGTGGAAGATAGGACTTGAGAGAATATTGATCTTACCTTTAGGTGTTTGTGGGTTCAACACTCCATACTTACCACTTCCATATTTGGAAAGTTCTAAGATGATTCCTTGCACTTGGGAATTATCGGCGTGTGATACGTCCCAAACGTATCTATAATTTCTTCTTGTTCCATGATCTTTTGGGTGAGATTGTTATATGTTTTGCTACACTTTTATATCATTTTACACATATTTGGACTAACCTACTAATTCAGTGCACCTAGTGCCAGTTTTTGTCTGCTGATGTCTATTTTGCAGGGGCTTTTACCCAATTTTCTGAAGCCCTAAAAATTCCAGGAAGAATGTATAAAAAACAGCGAAAGAGAAGCTTCCCGATCACCGAAGATGGGCCAAAGGGGGACCAGGGGCTGCCCAGGCAACCAGCTAGCGCGGCCAGGCCCTAGGCCGCGCCACGAGGCCGCCTGGGTGGGCCCTACCTCCTCCGGTGCCCTCCTTTGGCCTATATTTACAGTCCCGAGAGGAAACCCTTAGACAACTTCCAGAATCGTGAATTTCTCCATCGTTCCGCCACCGCAGCGCTTCCGAGATCGGGATCGTCAGGAGACCTTTTCCCGGCACCCTACCGGATGGAGGATTAACCTCCGGGAGTTTCTCCACCGCCATGGACACTTCCCGGACCTGCCGTGAATAATCCTCCTTGGACCATGGGTCCATGACTAGTAGCTATGTGATGTCTTCTCTCCAATCTTGTGCTTCAATGGTTAGTCCTTGTGAGCTTCCCTACATAATCAAGGCATCTATGTAATTCTCTTCCTAATGCTATGCTCGGTTTTTTGGGATCCGATGGATTATGAGATTATGTTCAGATTGTTATGAGTTATATATTTCATTATCCTTTTATATTATGTTCCTTAGTGCTTCATGCATGTTCTCCGTTGCTATTTATTGCTTTGGCCGATTAGTAGATTGTAACTCCAAGAGAGAGAATTATGCATGATTGTGGGTTCATGCCCCTCAATGTCTAGCTTGAGTGACAGAAACATGAGAGTAGGGGATGTGTTGTTGCCACCAGGGAGAAACAACGCTGCTTGTGACTGGGGTTTTCTCCCGACTAGTGTATGCTCGAACTCCACCGCTTCAGTACGAACAAAATCTCCCCTCTGCTCATAGATTTGTAGAATAGGATTTTCATGATTAGCATGCCTATGAATCGACTAGATTTGATTCAATTCTAATCGAATCGAATCAGCTGGATTCGGTCCCTTCTTACACGGTACCATTGATAGGCAGGGTACGAGTGTTCTTGATTGTCATGTGTTTGATGTGCATGCTTAGTAGTGTTCATAGGCATGCAAGATTGGTTTCTGTTTGGAGTTCATGCTTAGTGTTCATGTTCTCATGATGTATAATGTGTTCATGGGCATGGTAGTGTCACGCCCAAGATGCGACCCTATCCTCAATTTGGCACGAGGGCCTCGTCAGGGATAGAAGCGGATCTCGTCGTGTCGCAAGACTGGATATCGTTACAAGTACATGTACTAAAAAGAAGAGATTTATATAGAGTTGGCTTACACTCGCCACAAGCTACATCAGAGTCACATCAGTACATTACATAATCATCAAGAGTAAGAGCAGGGTCCGACTACGGACGAAAACAAACGAGAAAAATAAGAACGACGTCCATCCTTGCTATCCCAGGCTGCCGGCCTGGAACCCATCCTAGATCGATGATGAAGAAGAAGAAGAAGAAGAAGCAACTCCAAGTGAACAATCAACGCGCTTGCGTCAAGTAACCTTTACCTGTACCTGCAACTGGTGTTGTAGTAATGTGTGAGCCACAGGGGACTCAGCAATCTCATTTCCAAAGGTATCAAGACTAGCAAAGCTTAATGGGTGAGGTATGGTTAAGTGGTGAGGTTGCAGCAGCGGCTAAGCATATATTTGGTGGCTAAACTTACGAGTACAAGAAATAAGAGGGGGAAGATCTACGCATAACGGACGTCAAAAACTGATGATCAAATGAATGATCCTGAACACCTACCTATGTCAGACATAACCCCACCGTGTCCTCGATCGGAGAAGGAACTCACGAAAGAGACAGTCACGGTTACGCACACAGTTGGCAAGTTTTAATTAAGTTAACTTCAAGTTATCTAGAACCAGTGTTAAACAAAGTTTCCACGTTGCCACATAACCGCGGGCACGGCTTTCCGACAAGATTTAACCCTGCAGGGGTGCTCCAACTAGTTCATCACAAATTACCACAAGCCGCATAGAAATCCTCAATCACGAAGCTCGCTATCTCGTCGGACTCCCTAGTGGAAAACCTCAACTTTGAGATTACCCAAAGCATCACTGGAATCCCGATGCACAAGATATCTCGTCAAAGGTAAAACAAATCCAGCAAGGCCGCCCCGCGTGTCGACGATCCCGATAGGAGCCGCGTATCTCGTTCTGAGGACACGATGGATAAGCGACGCGTACGAGTGCCAAACCTCGAGTTTCCTCGCGGTGGCCCCGCACAGTGCTCTGTTTTGGACCAGCACCATCAGCACTGGCCCTCCCTGTATTATTTGAAATTACTCCTCGGGTTCATGACGCCCTATGCTTTCAGTATTAACAAATTATTATGTCGGGAAAATGTAGTACTAATGTTGGGCCTTGCCGGAACAGCTTTAATCTTAAACGAATTATCAAGGGGGTCCCCATAACAACCCCGATCGTGTTAGGAGCGCTCACTTATGGAACATAACACCGGTAGCCGAAAACTAAGGGGGCAAAGGTGGAAAAAAACACCAGGCTAGAAAGGCCGAGCCTTCCACCTTTTACCAAGTATATAGGTGCATTAAATTAAATAGCATTTAGTAGGGTGATATAACGAGGTACCGATGTAATCACATGGAAGCAACTGCACCTGCAACTAGCAACGCTAACACAAAGTTAAGCAAGCGGTAACATAGCCAATCAGTGGTTTGCTAGGTCGAATAGGTTGAAGGTTCCATGGCATTGTTGAGAGGCTGATATTTAACATGTGGTAGGCAACGAGACATAATCGATAGAAGCGATAAAACTAGCATGGCAATGATAGTAATGGTATCTGGGGAATTGATCATCTTGCGTGAGATCCCGCTTGTGAGAAGAATGACTCCGTGAAGCAGACGGACCGACGTAGTCGAACGGATCCTCACTTTCTGACACGCTTGCGGAACTCTAACGAGACGAAGAAAATGGAAACAAGAATCAACACACAATATTCACCACAGCACATGCACAACTGGATGCACTACCCAATATGATGCATGGATGCCCAACCCCTAATGATGCACTTAAACCATCCTACATCGGAAAACAAGTGCCACCTCATCATGAGTTGACACTTCAGCAGGATTGCCCAAAACTGGAAACTACTACCTCCGTTGGATTTACTGGGAGCTTCTACCCCAAATCCATATATTACACTCCTATAAATGCATGCAGAAAACACCAGAAACAACACAGGAAAAACTTCACACGATCAAACTCCGTTAATAACAAGAACAGAGGATGTTCTTGATATGCCAGATTTGGCATATTCCTCTTCTGGAATATCCCAGATTTGGATATACAACTCAAAACTAAACAAACAAAATTAATATAATCCTCAGGGGGTCCCACTGGTCATACACACCAGGGCCCCTAGTATGGCATGTGGGCTCTGGACCCACTGTCATTGGCACACTACAGCAAGCCACTAGAAACAACAGGGGAAAAATAACATGGGAGTAGGGGACTCGAACCCACTACCTACTTGCAACACATCAGGGAAAACACCACTGAGCTAGGCTCGGTTCACTGCCCTGACAGGGGGAGTAACCTACCTATGCTATCTATGCACGCAGTGCAACAGGTTAAAATAAAACCCAATTAAAAAGGGGCGCGCGAGGGCTCGAACCCTCGACCTACTGGCGCTGCAGTGGCTCGGTTGCCACTACGATGGTGAAGTGCTACTGCTAGAACAGGGAAAGAAATGTACATATGCAGACTCTGCTAACTAGCACAGGAGGACAAAAATCACAGAGATAAAAATGGGGCGCTGGGGTCTCGAACCCGAGACCGCTTGGATGCAAACGAGAGGTGCTAGCCACTGGGCTACGGAGGGAATTGCAGTATGACATGGGTTTCGCATGAAATGAACCATACCCTGTCGTTGTCTGATGAAACTGAAATCTGGAACAACACATGCTCTGAAGTCGAGCTGGAGACGCAGGTAGCAACGTGGCCGGGGCGAGTTGGAGGTCAGGCCGGGCCTGAGGGTGGAGCTTCGGCCATGGAGGTGTGGCGATGCAGCCGGTCAAGGCAAGGGTCTCCAGATCCGGCTGGGAGGGCTCCACCGGCAGGGTCACAACGACGGCAGTCATGGGGTTTTTTTGCTGCTGTCATTCAGAGAAACAGAGAGAGATGTAAGTTTGAGAGAGCACAGAATGAAGGGAGAAAAATAAACAGAGATGGGAGAGGTAGAGGAACAACACCTGGGCGACCTGCTGCTAAGCCCAAGGGTCGATGGAGCTAGCTGGGTACTTGGGCACGGCTCAGACACTGCCCTTGACCCAGATCGAGGAAGGGAGGAGAAGCAGACGCGAGGGAAGGCGGCGCCATGGCTTAGGGACGAGCTGCAGGGGCGTGGTCCCGCTACTCCGACGAGACGGCAAGGGGGCGACGGCGGAGGGGCGACCGACGACGAGCTCCGGGCTTCCATGGCTGAAACAGAGGAATCAATGAGCATGAGAAAGGGGATGGGAAGAAGAAGGGGGCACGGGGCGCGGGGACATGACCTCATCGGCCAGCATTGCGGCGCGACGGCTCCGGTAGGGGAGCTGCTGCTGCTTGAGGGCTCCTGGAAGAGCAGCCGAAGGCGTGCGGCGAGGAGCTATCAGCGGCCACGGCTGCGACGCCTGGATGCGAGGAACCTCCACGCACGTTGGCTTCAGGCACTGGACGCGTCCGTCGCGAGTGGATGAAGCGCTCGGGCTCTCCTCATGCGGCTGCGGGGCTTGTCCTGCTTGGTGAGGGGATGGGAGCATGGATGCGGTTAGCCGGTGGCTAAAAAAGAGGAGAGGCATGAATGGATCGGGAGGAGGCTGGCTTGGTGGATTTTGGATCGGGAGCGATCCCGAGAGAGAGGCTGGCGGTGGATGGGACAACCCTCCTAGAATTTAGTGTTGGGCTAGCTAGGTTTTGGTTAATTGGTCTATATATATAGTTAGTGGACTAGGTATAGACTCAACTCGACCCTTTGATCGAAATTAAACGGGCGTAGTAAAATAGGTTAGGGTCTAATGGACGAACCGATGACGATTAGCGGTAAAACGGGGTTGATCCAGATCCAACGGTCACGACCGTCGGGTTCGGGTTTCGGTAGGTTTCAGACTAGGTTGCGTGTAGGGACGGTGCACTGTGCAGAGGGGCTAGGAGGAGATGAGACGGAAAACGGGCAGCCCGGCAACGAGATTTAAAATACCGAAAAGCGTCCGACGATAGACCGAATACTGTGCCGCTACGGTCGACCGTTCGGGTTCCAGACAGACTCCGATTGCGACGAAACCTGACAGACGGCCTGCCTATATTAAAATAAGATCGCACGTCAAATCTCAACCCGATCAGAGAAAGTTTTACGCACACTTTTAAAACAGGGTTTTGACGATGCCGCGGGCGCGTGCCTGTGCGGTCAGGCTCAGAACGGACAACGACGAGAACCGGCAACTAACAACGGATGCAAGTTTGAAAACTGGCGACAACGGAGATGCCGATGCAATGCAGATGGTGCGAATGACGCGATGATGATGCGACAAATTAAAATACCCACACGACGGAAACGGAAAGGAAAGGGGAATCTTCTGGAACGTCGGCATCGGGCTGTCACAGGTAGATAGGTGTTGTGTTTGATGTTCATGCTTAGTGCTCATGTGCAACAATGTGTTCATGATGCTAGCCATATAGGTGATGTGTTTCGTGTTCATGCTTATTGTTCAGGTGAATGTTCTATAGATTGGTATGTGTTTGATGTTCATGCTTAGGGTTCATGGGCATGCTAGGTGTATTGGTGTTGTCTTTGATGTCCCTGCTTAGTGTCCATGATGCTAGTTAGCAAGACAAGTGTTCATGATGCTTGTTTTGTGTCTTATGTTCTGCTTATGGTTCATGGGCATGCTACATAGATTGATGTTGGAATGGACATGCTATGTTGCATGATTTCTCTACGTGCATGGTTTTCATGGTAGGTTGGACCAATGTGTTTGCTACTTTAGGTACTAGTACAAATATAGCATGCCAATGCCCTCTTACTAATCCATGTTATCTTACCTCGCAAGGTGATGACGACGGAGTGGGACAGGGCTGGACGAGGAGCCCATGTCATCGCCGGTGCCGAGGTCGTCGGGGACTTCATCCTCATGAACTACTGGCTCAAGAGGGTGAACCTGTGTGGCAGGATCGCCTCCCTGAGCCAACCACGTTCAAGGGGACAAGCTCCTAGGACCGGCTAAGAAGAGGGACTCTCAGAGCCCCTACGATTCTAAATGCAAATCAGAGACGAGTACGATCCATCGCCCTTCCCAAGTTCGTGGAGGTTATCAAGGAGTGACTTACGATCAAGCTCGTGTGTAACATTAGACTCTAGACGAAGAAGTGGTGCGAGTTCTAGGTTCAGGCCCATAACTTCAAGGGGCACATGGTGCTTGGTCGGGGTTGGCAGTACTTCTACTGTCGCCACAGAATCATCCCCGACGACCTCGTCGTGCTGTGCATCCTCGGCTTAGGCCTAGAGGTATAAATCTACAACCATGACAAGTCCATTGGATGCAGGGTGCGCTACAGCAGGCACAACTGCATCGATGACCTTTCTTTTGCCCTTTGAGCATGTTATACTGAACTTGTAATTAGTTTGTTGTAGTGATGGAACTTGCTAGAAACTTGTTAATATTTTGTCCACGGTTCAACACCGTTGTGTTGAAGCAGGGGGTATGGGATGCACCTAATGTCTTCAAACTTAATCATGTATAGCAGTATGCCTATTTAGTTGCTTGTTTATCTACTATTAGTTGTTGTTCATGATGCTAGTTTATGTGCTATTAGTGTTATGCCTGAATGTGCTGGTAAGGTCACCATATTTTAATGGGGTGAATAGAACATAAATGTGTATGCACCCAAAAAGCTATGGTTTGCATCTGCTCACCCCTTAAACACGAATGCGGGCAACCAAACAGTCGATCCTATAGTGCCCATTGGTGCAATGTAGACAACCAAACAACATGACAATGTTGGTTTGCTACATGTTTTTCTTAATGGGGCTCCAATGATATGTAACAGCCCTGAAGCGATGCTCCAGAAGATTACTTTTTATTTCGTTATCGCCATGTGATTTATTTGGTTGTCGCATCCATCATCACATCACGTGCATCATCTATATTGCATCGGCACTCTGTTGCTGTAATTTTTCAAAACTTGCATTCATTATTAGTTGTCGGTTCTCGTCATCGTCCGTTTCGAGAACAAACACACATGCACGTGTCGCGACATCATTAAATTATTGTTTTTAAAACTATGTAGAAAACATTCTCGGAATGGTCTTAAAGTTAGCGTGTTGTCTTAATATAGTGTAGGTACACCGCATACCAAATTTTGAGCATTCGGAGGTCGTTTGATACCCAGATCGTTAAACCTATTGTGGCACTATAGCCGGTAAAATGTCAGGCGTTTTCCGTATTTAAAACTCTGTCACGAGCCTCTCACATCCCTCTGTTCCCATTCTAGCCTGCCTACGCAACCCACCACAACCCACCTAGCCTAACCCCATGACCAGAGTCATCCGATCATGATCGGAGGGCTTGAATCGGTGCGAAAACATCCCTTCTAATACCCTGGTCACCCCAACCTATATATAGAAGATACCCAAACCCTCAAGCAGGCCTAACCCTAGCCCCACCTCAGAATGAGCCACCCAGAGCCAATCATTCTCCCACATCCAGCCGTGGGCCCATGAGCTCATCTGTAGGCCCGCCCGAGCCCATATGGACCCGGACGATCCCGCGAGCCACCGCTAGCCACGGGAGGAGCGCGACCTGCGTAGCCGCCCGCGCCTCCACGTCGTAGCTCTGCCTCGTGCCAGCCCTGCCTCTCGTCGGCATCTTCTCCTCGTTGGCAGGTCACCGAGGACCTTGCCGCCATGCCTTGGCTCCCCCCGTGTCATTCATCACCATACCTGTCGCTCCATCCCCGCCATCGGAGCAAGCTCCCCCGCCTCCAAGCATTGCCCGCCGCCACCTCAAGCATGCCAGAACCATGCTGCCACCCGTGCATCGCCACCCCCAAGCCAAATCCTTAGCCCTCGTGGACAGATCCGCTGCCCAGCGCCTGGACTCGCCGCAGATAATTGTCGCCGCCATCGCCATGTGCCTCGCCTCCGCTCCATTCGGTGGTCTGGGGACGACAGCCCCCACTCGCGTGGGCCAGACCCAATCTAGCCGTCCGAGCTCCACTCCCGGCCCGATCTGGCCCAAGGTGAGCCAACACGTTAAGCTGTGCCCGTTCACCATTTAGATCTGTTTAACAAATACACATTTTTCTCTATTGTGTGAAATATTCATTATTTAGTCTATTCGACAAACAGAGCTAAAATGTGGTTAAGTCATTTTAACAAAATTGCAGGTTTTTAATAGCATCATTGCATTTTGCGTGGCCCGTATCTTGTGAAGCATGCATCGCATGATAATGATATTTATATGAAAATGTTCTACTCTTTGTTCTCTACATGATGGATGTATTTTCATGCATTTAGTAATTCAATTTCCTGCCTAAATCTCTGTTGCAAAAGGGCATCTCATCTTAATCTGCTCAAACTGTTATTTGCCCAATCTTGCGTGGGTGAATGCATCTTATCAATAGGCTTTTTTGTCGGTGCACTAGAGAATGGGGTCCCTTGTGCCCCAAACTTGTGCACACGCATCGGCGACGCCCCTAACAACTGTGCACAGGGAAGAACTGCAGGAAGACAATTCAAGACCCACCAAGGCCACGCCCTTCCCTATCTTCGGGGGTGTGGAATACAAGGGCAACAAATGCAAGGCCCCGGCAAGCCCCCCTTGCTGGGAAGATTCCCAAGGCCCCTGCAAGCCCACTTCGCCGGGAAGACTCCCAAAGATTTGCAAGACCACGGCAAGCCTCCCTTCTCGGGAAGGCTCGCACAGACTAGCGAGGGCCCCGGCAAGACCTCCTTGCCGGGAAAGTGTTGAAGCCCCCGGCAAGCCCTCCTTGCCGGGAAGGTGACCAAGTCGTCCGACAGAGACTCCAGACCAGCAAGCCCCTTCCGCTCGCCAGGTGTCCTCCCCCATTTCTACCACAATCCGGCCGCTCCAGCACATCCCTCATGCGCCAGCGCAAGACCAAGGTGTCGATTCATCGGGGTACGTGTCGCGACCACCTAGCGGTAGGTTAGGGTTCAGACAAGGCATTTACTACCCGTGACACCACCGAAGAAGAAGAGCGGTGAACACTGTTCACTATGCACCCGTGAGCACACTGTTGGTGACCCCTTTGCGTGTAAAAGGAGGACCAAGGCTCATTCTTAGGGGTTGGACTTTTTGGGATCGGATACTCCCTAATCACCTACTAAGTTACTATAGCAAATCACCCTACAGTAAGCACACAATACAAACTAAGCAGGAATAGGGTTTTACGCGCCAAGCGGCCCGCACCTGGGTAAAAGACTTTGCTGGTGTTGATCGCTAGCTCCTCTCTCGACACCGTACCTCTCTATCCCCGCCGAATGATCAAGGGACTCCTCGAGTTTGCCATAGGTGTCAGTTTCCCCGACATCTTTGGCGTGCCAGTTATGGGGAGAAGGTTGCGTTTATCCGACCTAGCCGTCGGCAAACTAGTTCCTCTTCACCGCCATGGCCCCCAAGAGGAGGGGTGCTCCAGCGACAGACACACCCGTGCCCAATGCTCCTGCCCCGGCGTGGATAGGCGATGGTGCAGGTGCAGAAGAAGGAGGCGGGGGTCCCGAACTTCCACAACGCTCTGGAGAGCAGACCCGGGCGAGTGGTGTCGTCCGCGACCATGGCGCACATCCACGCGCGGGACGTCGAAAGATGCAGCTGCGCAGCCCAAGGGTGGTGCGGCTACCCCGAAGGATGTGAGGAGATCCTAAAGGACAACGACACGGACGGACCCGCCACGGCCTTCCCTGGGCGCACACAGCGGACCACGCCGGAGCGGCGGTGGGTCGCTGCCCCCGTGAAGGACTCAGGGACCTTGCTCTCAAGGTTCACAGGGCCGACACACACGCTCCGCGACCGGCCAGGGTGGCGCGCCACCACGGAACCAAGGGGGTGCTCCTTTTAACGTAGTTAGAAGTAAGAGCCCCTCGCGGTCTTCGCACATATCGCCGCCGCCCACGCCGGTGGAAGCCTGAAGCAAACTCAACTACTCTTGGACTTCTCACCGACGGAGGACATGCTCGAGGAGTGGAGGGCTACCAGAGTCTCGTCGCCCTCGCCAATGGGGATGGGCCCCAGCAGGCGGGGACGTCAAAGCGGCCCTCCAGCAAACGCGCCCACGACCGCACCGAGAAGACTGGAGCTACCACCGCGACCGTGCACTCTCCACCACGGCGGCGTCAAAGGGTTATCGTCTCTGAGTATTCGAGCGGGTCTTCCGACCGGTGGACCCGCCGCGATCAACGTGATGTCCTTCACGAGCGGCGCAAGGAGGACGTGCCTACTCTCATCGAGCGACGACGAGAGACACGCCGTCAGGCAGATAGGCGAGCAGGAGCCTCTGCGGACACTCCTACATCGGGGTATCCTCGCGACCTACCTTACGAGGTTGGCTGCCTGACATTCACCTACGAGTTGCGGCACGTCGAGTAGCCCAGCTCCCGTACCTTCAAGCTAAAAATCCCGGAGAAGTACGATGGCAGGACCCACCCATCTAAGTTCCTAAGCATCTACACAATCGCGGTGCATGCTGCTAGTGGTCGGGATGACAAGATACAGGCCAAATACTTCCCGTTGGTGCTCAAGCCCAATGTCAGGTCATGCTTGATGCACCTACCCAAGAACTTCATTTCCTCCTAGAAGGAGTTATGTCAGGACTTCGTTGGCGCCTTCATGGGTGGCCATCGAGCCCCTGGCTAGGAGATTGACTTGCACATCATCCCCCAGAACGAGGGTGAGACTCTGCGCAAGTACATCTAGAGATTTAGCCGCATACAACACAACATCCCGGACGTTCACCCAGGCGCAGTCATCAGCTCGTTCCATCAGAACGTGTGGAACCGGAAGATGCGCGATGTTGCTGATCTTTACGCCCTGGCGGACAAGTGTGCGCAAGCGGAAGAGGGGGGAAGGCTTCTCGGCGAAGACGCCGGTGCATAGGCTGACTCCAAAGATGAAGACGCTGATGCCCCCACGATGAGGGGGAAGCAGTGCAACAAGAAACGGAAGGGGAAAGTCGTGTTTGCCGTCGAAACATCCGGCAGCGGCGACACCTCCAAGAAGGCGAAGGCCGAGGCTTCCGGCAAAGATGCTGATGGATGTGGCTCTTGCCAAGCCTTGACGGCCGTCGACAAGCCGGAGGGCTCCAACGCCAAGTACTGCAAGATCCACTGCACCAAGGGTCATGACCTCCAACACTGCCGGCAAGTCGAACAACTTTCCGAGAAGCAGAGGGTGGAGTACCAGAGACGTGACAAAGAGAAGGCCCGGGATGGTGGCAAATGATCAGATAGGAAGAAGGGCGGCAAAGGGGGTCCCACTAGCAATTTCAAGAACAAGAAGGTGAAACCCACGCCGGCACGGGAAAGAAAGGAAGAAGATAAGGATGAAGACTGCCCAAATGACGACTCAAGTGACCACGAGTTCTAGAAGGCCACAGACATGACGTGCCTCGATGGAGGGGCATCGCTTCACTCTTCACACCGCCAACTGAAGAAATGTGCGCGTGAAGTGAGCGCGGCGGAGCCTTCCATCGGCACTCATAGGCCCTTGAAGTGGTCAGACACACACCGATCATCTTCAATTCAGAGGATCACCCAGACAGCGTTACGGTGGTCGGATGTTTGTTGTTGTTGGTCTCCCCAATGATCCGCAACCTTAAGGTGACGAAGATGTTGGTAGATGGTGGGTCGTGTGTGAAGCTCATCTCCCCCGACGTGATCCGGAGGTTATAGATCCCCGACGAAGATCTCGAGGAAACGGGAGCGTTCCAAGGGATCAACCCAGGGAAGACTCAACCAAAGGGGAAGATCACGCTGTCGGTGACCTTCGGCAGTGACCAGAACTACCGAACGGAGAAGATCGTCTTCGACGTTGCTGACAATACGTTCGCATACAATGGGATCCTCCAGCGCCCTGCCCTCGCTACGTGCATGACGGCTTCCCACTACGCCTACAATACCCTGAAGATGCCCGGGCTGGTCGGCGTCATTGTAATAAACACCGACAAGAAGGACGCGCTCGTGTGCACCAACCGCCTCTACCGGGAGGCAGTGGCAGCGCCTGCCACCAAGGCACTGTCCCCCGGAGAGAAGAATCCTAGCAAGAGGGGTTCCCCTGCTGATCCTGGCAAGCATGTTTCTCCAGACTACCTTGCTACCGCTGAAGACGCATCGGAAAGCTCTACTACCCGAACAAGAAGTCCAAGGCTGCCCCACCAGAGACCAAGAAAGTACCCGCCCAAGAGGACGGCACGGGTGGAACTTTCACCACAAGTTTTTCCGTTGACAGCAAATAGGCAAGCGCGTTCATCGACTTCCTGCGGGCGAATCTCGATGTTTTTGCATGGCAACCATCACATATCCCCGGTGTTCTCACGAAGGTGATTCAGCACCACCTTGCTGTCTGCCCCCATGTGCGGCCTGTCAAGAAGGAAGTGAGGAAGCAAGCCTTGGAGCGGCAGGAGTTCATCGCCGAGGAAATCTAGAAGTTTGAAGCAGCGGGGCTCGTCAGGAGAGTCATCCATCCCACTTGGTTGTCTAATCCGGTTGTAGTACGCAAGGCAAACGGGAAGTGGCAGCTCTGTATCGACTTCACCGATGTCAACAAAGCTTGCCCAAAAGACCCTTTTCCCTTGCCCTGCATCGACCAGATTGTCGACTCCACCACTGGTTGTGACCTGCTGTCTTTCTTCGATGCCTAGTGAGGATATCACCAGATTTACGTGGTCGAGGAAGATGAAGAGAAGACCGCTTTCATCACCCCCTGTGGCACGTACTGCTTTGTACACATGCCCTTCGGGCTGAAGAATGTCGGCTCCACCTTTGCAAGAGTGATCCAGATTGGTTTTTAGCCCCAACTCCATAGGAACCTGGAAGCCTACATGGATGATATGGTGGTCAAAACCAAAGAGAGGTCAACGCTTGTGCAAGATCAGGAAGAGACATTTGCCAACCTGCGCAAGATTAACCTCAAGGTCAACCCCAAAAATTGCGTCTTCGGTGTTCCATCCGGCAAGCTTCTCGGGTTCTTCATGTCTCAACATGGGATCGATGCTAACCCCAACAAGATCAAGGCCATTGAACAAATCAAGGCACCGAAGTGCGTCGAGGATGTGCGACGCGTTGACGGCTGTGTAGCCGCTCTGAGCAGGTTCATCTCCAATTACGCCGAACACGCCCTGCCTTTCTTCAAAATCTTGAAGAAGGTGGGACCAATGGAGTGGACCGCCGAGGCGGAAATAGCTCTACAAGACCTGAAGCGATACCTTTCCTCTGCGCCAATCCTGGTAGCACCCAAACCACAAGAACCACTGCTCCTCTACCTAGCGGCAACCAACCAGGTGGTTAGCGCCGACCTGGTGGCGCAAAGGGAAGACGATGAAGATAGACCAGCTAAGGCGAGACCACCAGATGAGGAAGCGCACACCAGCAACCAACGAGCCCGGCAAAATCCAGGGGTAATCAGGAGGAACCCCCGCCAATAGGCGAGCTAGTGCAGACGAAGAAGATGGTGCAGCGCCCGGTCTATTTCATCAGTTCCCTCCTGCAGGGGGCCGGATCGAGATACTCCGGGGTGGAAAAACTACTTTTCGACATTCTCATGGCCTCGAGGAAGCTGTGCCACTACTTCCAAGCACAAGAGATCACCGCCGTCACCTGCTTTCCGGTGCAAAGGGTCTTGCGGAACCCCGATGCAACTGGCAGGATCGTGGAGTGGGCTTTGGAATTATCCAGTTTTGACGTCAAATTAGAAAGCACGTCAACCATAAAAAGCAAGACTCTCGCGTTCATTGTCGAATGGACCCCGACGCCAGACGAGGAAATACCAGGATAACCCCTCCCGGGCAAGGAGTCCAACCAAGACTGGATCATGTACTTTGATGGAGCAATCTCACTTCAAGGTGCTGGACCGGCGTGCTACTAGTTGCACCTACTGGAGAACACCTCAAGTACATAATCCAGACGCACTTTCCCCGGGAGAAGTCCACCAACAACACCGTTGAGTACGAGGGGTTGCTTTCCAGCCTCAAGATCGCGGTCGAGCTGGTGATCAGGAATCTCATCATTAGGGGAGAATCTCAACTGGTAGTCCTGTAGGTCAACAAGGACTACCAGATCTTGTTGATGCAAGCTTACGTCGAGGAAGTGAGGAAGTTGGAAGAGAGCTTCAATGGTCTACGGGTGGAGCACGTCCCCCGTGCCAAAAACACCATTGCCGACGCCCTGTCGAAGTGCGGAGCCTTTAAGTTACCTGTGGAACCGGGGACTTTCGTGCTACAACTGACTCAACCTTCTGTATTAACATCCACCAAGCCGGAAAAGAGGAGAAGGCTAAACTCTGGCAAGTACTTTTCAGCAGACCTGCCAAGGGACCCCGGCAAGGACCTTGCCGGAAAGGAAGCTCTCGGGGAAGATATAGAGGCTGCTAGGAAAGACGCCATCTCGGCAGAGGAGATGCCTTTAGTCCTTGTCGTCGAACCTCAGCCGCCGGCATGGGCGCGGCACATAGTCCAGTACCTCCAGACTGGGGATCTGCCCGAAGGACATGAAGAAGCGGAAAGATTAGCCCGTCAGTCTAGCATGTACCAATTCGTGGATGATGCCCTATACAGAAGGCGACTAAACGGTTTGAAACTGAAGTGCATTCCCCAAGAGGAAGGGATGGAGCTGTTGGCCGAGATACATGTGGGATATGTGGCTCCCACATAGGGTCAAGAGCCCTTGTCGGCAAGGCGTTCCGGCAAGGCTTCTTCATGCCCATGGCCCTCCACGATGTGACTGCACTAATAGCCAAGTGTGAAGTGTGCCAGTTTCATTCGAGGAAGCTTCATCAGCCAGCTCAAGCTCTCCACATGATCCCTCTCTCCTGGCCATTCTTGGTGCGGGGGCTCGATATTCTCGGCCCGTTTCCCCACGCTGCCGGGGGCTTTGAGTACTTGTACGTTGCAATCGACAAGTTCACAAAGTGGCCAGATGTGGATCCGATGAGAAAGGTGACCGCCCAGTCAGCCGTCAAGTTCTTGAAAGGAATTGTCTGCCGTTTCGGGGTCCCGAACAGGGTTATCACGAACAATGGCACCAGTTCACGAGCCACGCCTTCATGCACTACGCCCAAGACCTCGGCAGCAAAATATGCTTCGCTTTTGTTGCCCATCCAAAGAGCAATGGCCAACCTGAAAGAGCAAATGCCGAGGTACTCCGGGGGCTCAAGACAAGAACTTTTGACAAGCTGTGGAGGCATGGAAAGCACTGGATTGATGAACTATCGGCGGTTCTTTGGTCGATCAGAACGACGCCAAGTCGACCCACCGGCTATACACCCTTCTCCCTGATCTACGGGGCGGAGGCAATTCTTCCCATATAAATCATTTTGGGTCACCCCGAGTGCTCGCTTATGATGAGCTTGAGCAAGAGCAATTGCACCAATACGACGCAGTGCTCCTCGAGGAGACCTGGATTCAGGCAGTTGTGCGAGCTACTCGCTATTAGCAAGCCTTGCATCGCTATCATAGCTGCATGGTCCGAACCAGAAGTCTTGAGGAAGGCGACCTTGTTCTTCGACACGTTCAGTCGGCCAAGAATTCAAACAAGTTGACGCCAAAGTGGGAAGGCCCATATCGGGTGGTACAAGTCACCATGCCCGAAGGTTTCCGCCTCGAGACCGAAGATGGCACAAGAGTGAGCAACTCCTGGGACATTGAACATCTTCGAAAGTTCTACCCGTAGGGAGAGGTCGCCGGGCCTCCCGGCGACCACCTTTTGAACAAGTCTTGCCTAAGTTGTATTTGATCCTTTGTACAAAGCCACGTGAAGACCCTGTGCGCGGTTGACTAAAACTTAGCGTTCCACAACATGACTTAGATTTCCATGTTAGATCATATGCATGCATAATCTGAGATTTTGTGAAACGCCTGAGCTAATGGACCGCCAAGGTCCTGCCACATATTTTCTCTTCTTGCTTTTTATTAAAAGACAAATGCAACCCCATTCACAAATTTGCCATGGGGGAGATAGTGGGGACGCCCATGGCAACAGAAAGAACAAGGATGGTCTACCCAAGACAGAAAGAAGAACCGCGCCCTAAAGATAAGTTGTGAAAACTTCAAGTGAGTCTTCGGGCAGACACAACCTTCCCCTTTACATGTCACCAACTCCACCGCAAGCCTCCTTAAAATTTTCTCGGAGTGCGCCCAATAACTTAAGCGTCCCACCTCGCGTGCCCCTTCCACTTAGGGAGCGTGCTCTACAACCTCTGGGAAAATCCAGAGGGAAGTGATACGTCTCCAACGTATCTACTTTTCCAAACTCTTTTGCCCTTGTTTTGGACTATAATTTGCATGATTTGAATGGAACTAACCTAGACTGACGCTGTTTTCAGCAGAATTGCCTTGGTGTTATTTTTGTGCAGAAAACAAAGTTCTCCAAACGTCCTGAAAATTTACGGGGAGCTGTTTCGGAAAATATAAAAAATACCTGCACCAGGATCCACCTGAGGGAGTGGGCCAGTGGGCCACAAGCCCCTGCTCCGCCACCACCCCCTGGTGTCGGTGGGCAGGATTGTGGGGCCCACAGGCACCTGCCGCCCCCAACTCCAGCTCTATAAGTTGTCTTTCATCCCAGAAAAAATAAAAAGAAAACTTTTCATCGCGTTTTCGATACTGAGGCGCCGCCACCACCTGTTCTTCATCTGGAGGGCAGATCTGGAGTCCATCTTGGGCTCTGGAGAGGGCAAATCGTCGCCATCGTCATCATCAACCTTCTTCCCTCTCCAATTCCATGAAGCTCTTCGTTGTTCGTAACTAATCTATTCATAGGCTCGCTGGATGGTGATGTGTAGGATGAGATCTATCATGTAATCGAGTTAGTTTTGATGGGGATTGATCCCTAGTATCCACTATGTTCTGAGATTTGATGTTGCTACTACTTTTCCATGGTTAATACTTGTCATTAGGGCCCGAGTGCCATGATTTCAGATCTGAAATTATTATGTTGTCACCAATATATTTGTGTTTTAGATCCAATCTTGCAAGTTGTAGTTACCTACTATCTGTTATGATCCGGCAACCCCGGAGTGACAATAACCGGAACCACTCCCGGTGATGACCATAGTTTGAGGAGTTCATCTGTTCACCAAGTGCTAATGCATTGGTACGGTTCTTTATTAAAAGGAGAACCTTAATATCCCTTAGTTTCCTTTTGGACCCCGCTACCACGGGAGGGATGGACAATAGATGTCATGCAAGTTCTTTTCCCTAAGCATGTATGACGGCACACGGAATGCATGCCTACATAACATTGACGAACGAGAGCTAGCCACATATCTCTCCGTGTTATAGCTGTTGAATGATGAATATCATCCAAACAAATCACCGACCCTATGCCTACGAGTTTGTCCTACTGTTGCTACTGTCGTTACTTGTCTTGCTCTGCTGCTACTATTGTTGCTACTGTTGTTACTTGTCTTGCTCTGCTGTTGCTGCTACTACTATTGTCGCTTGCTACTGTTGCTACTTGCTACTGCTGTCACTACTATTGTCCCTTGCCAGTGCTATTGCTTGTTACACTGCTACTACGTGCTACATTGTTGATTCGCCAGACCATTGACGGGAATTGACAACTTCCATCAACGCGGCAACGGAGGCGCCATTGATACAATCGTTAGGAATAATTTGCCGTCAACAGATCGTTTTTGACACTGTTACTATCATATTACTTTGCTATTACTATTGTGCTTGCAGATACTAATCTTTCAGGTGTGGTTGAATCTGACAAATTCAGCTGCTAACACTCAAGAGTATACTCTCACCTCCTAAGGCTTATCTACAAATTGGGTCGAATACTCTACCCCCGAAAACTGCTGCGAACCCATGCGCTGGTGGGCCATCAACTACATTCTTCCAGTTTCATTGCCAGGGAGTGCTTTCAGCATTCTTCTGGTGCCGTTGCGGGAGAAGGTTAGTTGTTATAAGCATTCGTCTAGCTAACGCCAGAGATTGTAGGATCAGCCCTTTTCTGGAGCCACTGCCAGGGAAGCACAACTGACTTCAGCATTTTTCTGGCGCTATTGCCGGGGAGGTATTGCTATATTCTCTGAGTCACTTGGGATTTATATCTGCTGGTCACTATGAAGAATCTGAAGGATCCGAAGACCAAAGTCTTGCCCTCAACTACGAGGGGAGGTAAGGAATTGCCATCTAGCTCTGCACTTGATTCACCTTCAGTTATGAGTAAGTTTGCGACATCACCTCCTGCTAGAAATCTTGATATGTCGCCTGTGCTTGATGATGCTTGTGATACTACTGCTAGAGATACTATGCTTGATACTATGCCTGATGATGCTATGCCTGATACTATGCTTGATACTATGCCTAATACTACTAGAGATGCTATGCTTGATACTGGTAGAGATGTTATGCTTGATACTGCTTTGCCTGATGATGCTAGAGATGCTACTATGCCTGATGATGCTATGCTTGATACTTCTAGAGATACTCCTTTGCCTGATGTCCCACTGGGAGCATTCCTTGATGCTCATATTGCAAGATTTACTACCAATGCTCGTGATGCTTCTGAAACTGCCGATGCTATTGAGATAGAACCTGCTTTTGCTCCTGTTAGATCTAGCTCTCCTAGATATGAATTGCCTGTTATACCTGAGGGTTACATTATGGAGGGAGAGATAGCTGAGGATTTTCTTGTGTGTAAGGATGCCTATGACGCTGAGAAATTAGTTCTCAAGTGGAAGCAAAAATCTCGGGAAGTTAGGATGAAAAATGATCCGAAGTTTGCCACTTCGCCTATCTTTGTCACCGATAAGGATTATGAATTCTCTATCGCCCCGGAGATAATCTCTCTAGTCGAATCTGATCCTTTTCACGGTTATGAGTCTGAGATGGTCATAGTCCATCTTGCCAAACTATCCGAAATAGCCAACCTTTTCACTAATGAGGAGAAGATCCGCCACTACTATATCCTTAAGTTGTTTCCTTTCTCTCTAAAGGATGATGCTAAAGCCTGGTTCACCTCTCTTGCTCCTGGATGTGTGCGTAGTCCCCAGGAGATGGTCTATTACTTATGTGAGAAATATTTCCCTGCCCATAAGAAGCAAGCTGCCTTGCAGGAAATATACAACTTTGCCCAACTCCAAGAAGAGAGTCTTCCACAAGCTTGGGGGAGGCTCGTCCAGCTACAGAATGCTTTGCCTGATCACCCTCTTAAGAAGAACGAGATACTTTATATCCTCTATAATGGACATACCGATGCCTCTAGAGACTACCTAGATAGTTGTGCCGGTTGTGTTTTTAGGGAACGAACTATAGAACAAGCTGAGACCCTACTGAATAACCTCTTGATCAACGATAATGCTTTGACTATTCCCGAACCACCTCCTAATCCAACTCCTAAGAAAAGAGGTATTCTATTCCTCAGTCCCGAAGATATGCAAGAAGCCAAGAAATCTATGCAAGAGAAAGGCATTAGAGCTAAAGATGTCAAAAATCTACCACCTATCGAAGAGATCCATGGTCTCGATAACCCGATACAGGTAGTGGAAGTGAATTCTCTGCGTAGGTTTGATGAGAGTGATATTCCTTTTGATAAACCTGCTAGCCTATGCTTTGATGAATTTGACAACTTTGTTGGCAAACAACAGAGTTTCAATGATTATGTTAGCAGACATTTGGAACAAAGTACTCGTATGCTTAGCCATCTAAGTGCTTGTGTAGACAGAAATGTCAATGCTTTGAAGCTTCTGAGTAAACATGCCTCTATGATTACTACTCAGATAGGACAAGTACTTAAAGCTCAGAATGACCTGCTCAATGAATTAAATGACAACTCTGTCAGAGTCATTACTAGAGGAGGCAAAATGACTCAGGAACCTTTGTATCCTGAAGGTCATCCTAAGAGAATTGATCAAGATTCTCAAGGAATCAATGCTGATACACCTAGTCGTCCAAAGGAGAAGAAGAAGGATGATAGAGACCTGCACACCAGTTCACCAAATACTATCACACCTGAAGAACCTAATGATATTTCTACGTCTGATGCAGCAACACAATCAGGTGATGAACATGAACCTAGTGACAATATGGACAGTGATGTTCATAATAATGCTCAACCTAGCCGTGATGAGGATGTGGAGATTGAACCTACGGTTAATCCTGATAATCCACAACCTAAGAGATATGACAAGAATGACTTCACTGCTAGGAAGCATTGTAAAGAAAGAGAACCATGGGTTTAAAGACCTATGGCCTTTCCTCCTAAGCCATCCAAGAAAAAGGATGATGAAGATTTTGAGCGCTTCGTTGAGATGATAAGACCCGTCTTTCTGCAGATGCGGTTAACTGATATGCTCAAGATGTCTCCGTATGCCAAGTACATGAAAGATATCGTGACTAATAAACGGAAGATACCAGATCTTGAGATCTCCACCATGCTTGCCAATTACACTTTCAAAGGTGGAACTCCTAAGAAACTTGGTGATCCCGGAGTGCCCACTATACCTTGCTCCATTAAAGGAAACTACGTAAGAACTGCCTTATGTGACCTTGGAGCCGGTGTTAGTGTTATGCCGCTTTCTCTTTATCGTAGACTTGAATTGGATAAGTTGACACCCACTAAAATTTCTCTACAAATGGCCGACAAATCAACTGCTTTCCCTATCGGCATTTGCGAGGATGTGCCTATTGTGGTTTCTAACACCACTATCTTAACAGACTTTGTTATCTTAGATATTCCCAAGGATGATGCCATGGTTGTTATCCTCGGAAGACCCTTTTTAAACACTGCAGGGGCTGTTATAGATTGCAACAAAGGCAATGTCACTTTCCACGTCAACGGTAATGAGCACACAGTGCACTTTCGAAGAAACGATATCCAGTACATTGCATCAATGCTATCGAAAAGACTTCATCGATTCTTATTGGGAGCTTTGAATGCCCTATTCCTCGTGTCAAGATGAAGTATGACTTGCTTGTTGGGGAGATCCATATCCCCATTGAGGTGACTTAGTGGCTATTCGGAAATTCTCCGTTCTCTCTTGCGATTCAAGAAGGTTTTGTCATAAGGACTTGATCAACCCCATTGACGAATTTCTTCCGATGACCATGACACGGATGAATCAAAGAGTCACATACCTCTTTTTTGAGTTTTCCTTTTCTTTTGCTTAGAAGAAAAATGATAGAATTAGTTTAGTTTTTCCTGTTTTCTATTTTAGCGTCCCGGAGAAAAATACCTCGAAAATAAAAGATCTCCAATGGTCCTGAAAATTTAGTATGATTTTTTCTGGAATTTTTGAAAATTTCTGGGCCTGAGAGCTGGCCTGGGGGCCAGACCAGTGGGCCACAAGCCCCCCCACTGCCACCTCCCCCCTGGTGGCGGGGTGCAAGCTTGTGGGGCCCACAGGCATCCCCTCCACTCACTCCAGCTCTCATCCTCTTCTTCCACCTCCATAAAATATGGTTTCGCAGCTCAAACCCGTGTTCTTGCTCATTTGGCTGTGATTTTCGATCTCCTTGCTCAAAGCACCATTCTCCGAACCGTTTTGGGGAAATTGCTCCTTGGTAAGTGACTCCTCCATTGGTCCAATTAGTTTTTTCTCTAGTGCTTTATCCTTCGCGAATTCTTGCTACCTTGGTGACCCTATTCTTGAGCTATAAAAGTTGATTTTAGCTGGTTCCAAGTAGTTTTAGCGCGTGATACGGTCTCTAGGCACTAGTAGGAGTAGTTGCTACAAGGTATGGTTGGTCCTCATTCACTTTTCTCTTGAACTTCAAAAATTTCTGCAAAAGGTAATTATGTTCAGGAGGAAGTTTCATGGTGGTTCCTCAAGTAAGAAGGGTCCTCGTCTCTCCTTTCGGGAGCCCGAACCTTTTCAACTAAGGGACGCACCGGTGCAACCATGTGAATGGCCTCCCGATGAGTTCATGATCAAAGCAGGCTTCAAGGATGAGTTCGATGTACTTGTCCGCAATGCCGGGTTAGAAGAATTCCTCTCACATAAATGTGAACAGTATGCTATGCCCACTGCCTCTTTCGTGCATAGGATTAAATTTTTAGCTCGCAATGAGTCATCCATACTGTTTGATCTGTATGATAAATCCTATACCGTGGGTCTGGAGGATTTCAATAGGATTTGCAAGATACCGGATGGAGGTAGTGTTATTGATCCTCCTAAGTCTTCTGTCAGAGAATTTGTCTCCAGTATAACTGTTGGAGAAACCAGAGATATCACGCAAGCCACCATAGGAAGCATCCATTTCCCTGCCTTGCACTACCTTGCCCTCTCCATAGGTAGGTGCATTAACGGCAAGGGTGCACATTGTCACCTATGCGCTTCCGACCTTAATATCCTTAAGAGCGCAGTAACAGGTGACAGGAGCTTCAATATGGGAGCTATTATAGCAAGGAGGCTGAATAAAAATGCCAGTGAGGGGGATTTCTTTGGCGGAGTTTATGCTACACGCTTAGCAAATTTTCTGGGAGTATCCATCCGTCCAGAAGACCCTCCTCTCCATACAGCCTACCTTGATCGTGTCGCTCTAACACGCTACGAGTTACTTGAGAGAAATCATGGATCTCTTCTATACCGCTTGATCTTTGACTTTCAGGTAAAACGAAGATACTACATAACCATAGGAGAAGCAGAGGAGTATGAGAGGGAGGCGACGGCTGCTCGAGTTCGTGAGGCAGCTATTCAGGCAGTGGCTGCAGCACTCCGGTATAATACCCATTATGACCTTGGGTTTCGCCGGGATCATCCATGGGAGCAGACCAAGTTAGGCCAAAAGCCTAAGCTTGGGGGAGTACGTGTTCTCACCGACTTTACATTCATGCTTATGATTTCACTCTGTTAGCCGGTGTTTACACTTTGCCACTTTATTATCCATGCTAGTTTCTTTTCGTTTTCTTGTTTTCTTGTTTTGTGTCCTTTTGAGAAAACCCAAAAATATTTTTCTTTCTTCTTTTCCTTGTTGGGAGCTTTCCCGTGTAAATAGTTTATTTTTCTTTGTGTCAAGGTAGAAGATATTGGTTACAATGCTTAGTGGTTCTAATATGCTTACCTGTTTAGCTTTCAAAGAGCCATATTATTTTGTCTTCTCCTTTGTCTTTGCCTGCAGATTCAGCTTAGTCCAATGCGCTTATTATCATTTTCATCGTTCGGTCGTGCAAATGAAAGGCAACAATGATGATATATGATGAAGTGACTGAGATTGAAAAGCCAGTATGAATTCTATCTATTTTGTTTTTGTAAGTATGACTAGCTTGTCGACCCAGATTTAGCTTTGTTGTGAGAGAACCATGTTTGCAATGACAACTTAGAGATCATAGTTTCTGATGCCATGCTTATTTAGCTGAGAGCTGGTTTGTCTTAATTGCCAACATAGATTTTGAGATGACTATGATATAGTATGATAGGATGGTATTCTCCTTTGAATGGTTCAAGTGGCTTGACTTGGCGCATGTTCATGCATGTAGTTGAAAAAAAATCAACATAGCCTCTATGATGTTCGTGTTCATGGTGATTTATATCCTGTTCATGCTTGCATTCAATGTTAGTCAAACTCATTGCATCTTGATGACTGTTGTCGCTCTCTAGTTGGTCGCTTCCCAGTCTTTTGCTAGCCTTCACTTGTACTAAGCGGGAATGCTGCTTGTGCATCCACTTCCATAAACCCAAAAGTTTTTCCATGAGAGTCCACCATACCTACCTATTTGCGGTATCTACCTGCCGTTCCAAGTAAATTTGCATGTGCCACTCTCTAAACCTTCAAGAAATAAATCTGTTTTGCATGCCCGAACCGCTCATGTCGTGACAGAGGGCTATTGGTATCTTCCATGCTAGGAGTGTTATCCTCGACATGTGTTTATTCACAGTCCTTCACGAGAAAGGGGCCGGTATTTGGGATGCCCAGTTCCATGCTTAAATCGAAAACATAACTGTAAAACAAGACTCCCCCCGGATTGATGTTAGTATGGACAGTACCCGAGGATTCGGCTAGCCGTGGAGTGTGATTGGTTGGTGGTGGGGGAGTTAAAACTTTACTTTTCTGTTTGGGAACCGCCTATAGCATGAGTAGCATGGAAGATATTGAGAACTCTTGGTCATTGTGTTGACAATGAAAGCATGCGACCCAAAATTATTATCTCTGTTTTCAAAGCTTGAGCTCTGGCACCTCTACAAATCAATGCTTCGCTCTGCGAAGGGCATGTCTATTTATTTTCCTGTCGAGTCATCCTCCTCTTTTATAAGCACCAATTAGAGCGCACCTGTGTCATTTTTATGCTTTGCTTTTGATTGATATTGAGTATGACTATGACTGGATCTTCGTTGCTATGAATTACAATGTTTAGTCAGCCCTTGATCTTTGAAAGTGCTCTGCATTTATGTTTTGCGGTCTAACAAAGAGCTAGCGAGATACCACCTATTCATATTGCTTCATGCTTGTTTTGATTGAAGTGTTGGTATTTGAAACTCATTATTATTTGCTCGTTAGCTAATTATGCCATTGATATTAGTTTACCGTGAGACCTTTGTGTCATTTGCTCATGTGCTTAACTTGTGATCTTGCTTAAATTCTGGTTATGAGTTAGACATAGTTGTAACAACAAGATCAAACAGAGTTTGTCAAAGTTTTTCTTTCTCTCTCAGTTTGTCAACGGAGTTGCTTGAGGACAAGCAAGGTTTTAAGCTTGGGGGAGTTGATACGTCTCCAACGTATCTACTTTTCCAAACTCTTTTGCCCTTGTTTTGGACTATAATTTGCATGATCTGAAAGGAACTAACCTGGACTGACGCTGTTTTCAGCAGAATTGCCTTGGTGTTATTTTTGTGCAGAAATCAAAGTTCTCCAAACGTCCTGAAAATTTACGTGGAGCAGTTTTGGAAAATATCAAAAATACCTGCGCCAGGATTGAGGGGGTAGGCCAGTAGGCCACATGCCCCTGCTCCGCCACCACCCCCCTGGTGGTAGTGGGCAGGCTTGTGGGGCCCACAGGACCCTGCCGCCCCCAACTCTAGCTCTATAAGTTGTCTTTCATCACAGAAAAAATAAAAAGAGAAGTTTTCGTCGCGTTTTCGATAAGGAGGCGCCGCCACCACATGTTCTTCATCTGGAGGGCAGATCTGGAGTCCGTCTTGGGCTCCGGAGAGGGGAAATCGTCGCCATCGTCATCATCAACCTTCTTCATCTCCAATTCCATGAAGCTCTTCGTCGTTCGTGAGTAATCTATTCGTAGGCTCGCTGGGTGGTGATGAGTAGGATGAGATCTATCATGTAATCGAGTTAGTTTTGATGGGGATTGATCCCTAGTATCCACTATGTTCTGAGATTTCATGTTGCTACTACTTTGCCATGCTTAATGCTTGTCACTAGGGCCCGAGTGCCAAGATTTCAGATCTGAAATTATTATGTTCTCACCAATATATGTGTGTTTTAGATACGATCTTGCAAGTTGTAGTTACCTACTATGTGTTATGATCCGGCAACTCCGGAGTGACAATAACCGGAACCACTCCCGGTGATGACCATAGTTTGAGGAGTTCATGTGTTCACCAAGTGCTAATGCGTTGGTCCGGTTCTTTATTGAAATGAGAACCTTAATATCCCATAGTTTCCTTTTGGACCCCGCTGCCACTGGAGGGATGGACAATAGATGTCATGCAAGTTCTTTTTACCTAAGCACGTATGACGACACATGAAATGCATGCCTACATCACATTGACGAACGGGGGCTAGCCACATATCTCTCCGTGTTATAGCTGTCGCATGATGAATATCATCCAAACAAATCACCGACCCTATGCCTACGAGTTTGTCCTACTGTTGCTACTGTCGTTACTTGTCTTGCTCTCCTGCTACTACTGTTGCTACCGCTGTTACTTGTCTTGCTCTGCTGCTGCTGCTACTACTGCCGCTTGCTAATGTTGCTACTTGCTACTGCTACCACTACTCCTATTCCTTGGCACTGCTATTGCTCGTTACACTGCTACTACCTGCTACACTGTTGATTCGCTAGACTGTTGTCGGGAATTGACAACTTCCGTCAACGCGGCAACGGAGGCGCCATTGATACAATCGTTAGGAATAGTCTGCCGTCAACAGATCGTTTCTGACACCGTTGTTATCATATTACTTTGCTGTTACTATTGTGCTTGCAGATACCAATCTTTCAGGTGTGGTTGAATCTGAGAAATTCAGCAGCTAATACTCGAGAGTATACTCTTACCTCCTAAGGCTTATCTACAAATTGGGTCGAATACTCTACCCTCGAAAACTGCTGCGAACCCACGCGCTGGTGGGCCATCAACAACATTGTTTCATTACCGGGGAGTGCTTTCAGCATTCTTCTGGTGCCGTTGCATGAGAAGGTTAGTTGTTATAAGCATTCGTCTAGCTAACGCCAGAGATTGTAGGATCAGCCCTTTTCTGGAGCCACTGCTAGGGAAGCACAACTGAAGTCAGGAAGAAAGGCACCTTGTCTGTAGTGACAACTCTAGCAAGAGCCACCCCACATGAGTGCTTGCAGCAAAGCGAATTGAGCTAGCGAACCCTCAGCAGAACACAAGAGCGAACCGTGCAAAAAGAGCAAGGGAGGAAAGTAATACTCATTGAAAAATGTATATTACAATACTAACAACATTGAACAAGGTACAACAGCTCTCGGTTGAGAATCGCAACAGCGGAAGAACTAATCCCGGTGCGGGCCTTGCACCCTCTTGATCTAGTCCACCTTGTTGACAATAGGCATGACCAGATTCTCGAGTTCCTTGAGGTTCGCCACTTTTGGCAGATGCCCGAGGGTGAGGTCGATATCGGGATTCTTGTACGCCAACTGGGTGAGGACCTTGAGGAGGGAGCACCGGGACAACCTTCGAGTCTCGATCGCCAGGTGCGCCGCCCCGCCGGCCCGAACCTGCCTCAAATCGTCGATCACACTTTCGAAGAACAGGGTCAGCTTGGCGCTTGAAGACACCTCCGGTTCCGGAGAATAACCGAAACCCTGGAGATCCATAGAAGACACCTGCGAAGTGATCCCTTCTGTGGCATTGACAAGATGCTCAGTCCACAACTCCACGCCACGCGTATAGCCCTCGCGGGCGGCGGAGGCAACCTCGAGATGCTTCGTCACGCCAAGTAGCTTTTGAGCCAAGACCTCCTCGCGGGCCTTGCTTTCTTCGAGAGCCCGCTCCGGAGCAGCTAGTTTATCCTGCAAGGCGGCAAGGGAGGCGTTGGCGGAGCACAGTTGAGCACTCTTGTCGGAAACGACAACTCGTGTCTCCATCAAGTTGGAGAGGGCATGTTCTCTCTCTACTGCGAGGGCGGAGATCTTCTTGCCAAGGCCTTCAAGGTCCTCTTCCAGCTTCTTCAATTTGCCGGCAGGCTCCTCCCTGGCAGCCTCAGCACTGGCAGCCTTATAAACAACCTCCTGCAACTTGCTGGCGTGCTCCAAGGCCTGAGCGGCAAGGGCGTCCTTATGATGATCCACGAGCTCTTGGGTACGCCACACCACGAGCTTCTCAACTTCTTCGTCCTTGGCACAGAGCCTGCCATCGAGTGCCTTCTCGCGATCGGCTAGTTCCTCCTTATGGGACTCGAGGTTGATCCAAAGCGCATTAAGGAAAGCATCTTTGTCGGAGATACGACGCCGAGCCTCATCCTCCTCCTTCCGGATGTCAGACAACTTCAAGAGGGGCTCGACCTTCTTGTCCCTCAACTTTTCACGATCCACCGTCAGCCCCTGGCGAGCCTCGGTGAAGTGAGCCCATGTCTCCTCGAAGCGCTTCTCGAAGGCCTCATATGTTGTCTCGACGAAAGCCACCCGGGAGTCCAGTTTCTCCTTTCGGCCTGGTAAAGGACCTGGAGCTGGCTGACGTTGTCCGTCATGGATTGGAAGAGCTGCTCTTCGCTGAGCTACCCGCTGTGGGCCCCCAATCCGTCCACAATTTCAAGGCCGTCACTGGTGGAGACTTTAGTGTCAAAGCTCCTCCCCTCCACGGCTACACTGGTACGGCACACCCCTGGTGGATTAATGTACCGACCCTCGCCGGCGCGAACATACTCGCTGGCTGGCGAGGGCCAGACGTACGAGGTTGGTCGCTGCTAGCATCCTCACTGGCTGGCAGAGGCCCTGGCGTGGGAGGCTAGTCGCCACCAACCTCCTTGCCGGCAAGAGGGGGAACCTCACCCAGCGCTACCCCCACACCTTCAACGAAAGGAGTATCACCGATGTGCACCCCGTGGCCCTCGGTGAACTCCTCTATTGGTTCCTGGGTGGTGTGGGGACCCTCACTTACGAGTCGAGATCGCTATGCTAAATGATCCCAGAGATCAATGCTCATCGAACACAGATACCGAATAAAAGAGTCTTACATCCAAGTACCGATTATTACAACACATGTACAAATGGTCAAGTTCACAAACAGGGCCTAAGGCCAAATCATACTGATACATGTATTAGCGGAAATCATAGGGGCTAAGCGGGTGCCCATGCCATCAAGCCTACACCGACAGGCATTCTGACTCGAAAGCATCCTTGTTCGCAGGGGCGTGATACGTCCATTTTGCATCATGCTTTGATGTTCATATTTATCGCTTTTTGGGCTGTTATTTTACTTCACGGTACAATACTTATGCCTTTTCTCTCTTATTTTTCAAGGTTTACATGAAGAGGGAGAACGCCAGCAGTTGGAATTCTGGCCTGAAAAAGGGGCAAGTTTGAGATACCTATTCTGCGCAACTCCAAAATCCGTGAAAATCAAAGGGGAATTATTTTGGATTTAATGAAAAATACTGGGTGGAAGAAGTGCCACAAGGGCGCCACCAGGAGGCCACAAGCCTGTCAGGCCCGGCCTACCCCCCTGGTCGGGCTTGGGGGGCCTGTGGCCCCCTGTTGCCCCTCCGGCCCTCATCTTTTTCTATATGAAGGGTTTCGTTCCAAAAAAATAATAAGGAAGCTTTCGGGAGGACCGCCGCCGCCACGAGGCGGAACTTGAGCAGAACCAATCTAGAGCTCCGGTAGGACGATCCTGCCAGGGAAACTTCCCTCCCGGAGGGCGAAATCGTCGCCATCGTCATCACAAACACTCCTCTCATCGAAGGGGACTCATCACCATCAACATCTTCATCAGCACCATCTCATCTCCAAACCCTAGTTCATGACTTGTAACCAATCTCCGTCTCACGACTCCGATTAGTACTTGTAAGGTTGCTAGTAGTGTTCATTACTCCTTGTAGTTGATGCTAGTTGGATTATTTGGTGGAAGAGTTTATGTTCATATCCTTGAGGCTACTCATTACCTCTCTGGTCATGAATATGATTATGCTTTGTGAGTAGTTACTTTTGTTCCCGAGGCCATGGGATAAGTCATGCTAATAGTAGTCATGTGAATTTGGTATTCGTTCGATATTTTGATGTGTTGTATGTTGTTTTTCCTATAGTGGTATTATGTGAACGTCGGCTACATAACAATTCACCATTATTTGGGACTAGAGGAAGGCATTGGGAAGTAGTAAGTAGATGATGGGTTGCTAGAGTGACAGAAGCTTAAACCCTAGTTTATGTGTTGCTTCGTAAGGGGCTGATTTGGATCCACTAGTTTAATTCTATGGTTATACTTTGTCTTAGTTCTTCTTTCATAGTTGCGGATGCTTGTGAGAGGGGTTAATCATAAGTGGGATTCTTGTCCAAGTAAGGGCAGTACCCAAGCGCCGGTCCACCCACATATCAGACTATCAAAGTAACGAACGTGAATCATATGAACATGATGAAAACTAGCATGACAGAAATTCCCGTGTGTCCTCGGGAGCGTTTTTCCTCCTATAAGACTTTGTCGAGGCTTGTCCCTTGATACAAAAGGGATTGGGCCAATTTGTTGCACCGTTGCTACCTTTGTTACTTGTTGCTTGCTATGAATCACCTCACCATACAATCACTTGTTACCGATAATTTCAGTGCTTGCAGATATTACCTTGCTGAAAATCACTTGTCAGATCCTTCTGCTCCTCGTTGGGTTCGACACTCTTACTTATCGAAAGGACTACAATAGATCCCCTATACTTGTGGGTCATCAAGACTCTTTTCTGGTGCGGTTGCCGGGGAGTGAAGCGCCTTTGGTAAGTGGAACTTGGTAAGGAAACATTCATATAGTGTGCTGAAATTTATTGTCACCTGTCACTATGGAAACTAATCCTTTGAGGGGCTTGTTCGGGGTATCTTCACCTCGAAAGGAAGCACAAATCGTTGACCCTCAACCTGCTGCACCTACTGAAAATATTTTCTTTGAATTTCCTTCTAGTATGCTTGAGAAATTGCTGACTAATCTTTTTACAAGAGATGGATCATCACATCCAGACTTGCATCTAATCTATGTAGATGAAGTTTGTGGTTTATTTAAGCTTGGAGGTTTGCCCGAGGATGAGGTAAAGAAGAAAGTCTTTCCTTTATCTTTGAAGGATAAGGCGTTGACATGGTATAGGCTATGTGATGATACTGGATCATGGGACTACAATCGGTTGAAATTGGAATTTCATCAAAAGCTTTATCCTATGCATTTAGTACATCGTGATCGGAATTATATTTATAATTTTTGGCCTCGTGACAGAGAAAGCATCCCTCAAGCTTGGGGGAGGCTTAAATCAATGCTATATTCATGCCCCAACCATGAGCTCTCGAGAGAAATTATTATTCAGAACTTCTATGCTCGGCTTTCTCATGATGATCGCACCATGCTTGACACTTCTTGTACCGGTTCTCTTATGAAGAGAGATATTGACTTCAAATGGAATTTATTGGAGAGAATTAAATGCAACTCTGAAGATTGAGAGCTCGAAGAAGGTAAGGAGTCAGGTATGAATTTCCAGTTTGATTGTGTTTAATCCTTTGTTGAAACAAATACTTTTTGTGACTTTAGCGCTAAGTATGGTCTTGACTCTGAGATAGTTTCTTCATTGTGTGAATCATTTGCTGCTCATGTTGATCTCCCCAAAGAGAAATGGTTTAAATATCATCCTCCTTTAGAAGTCAATCTAGTTAAACTCAATCCAGTTGAAGAAAGATTCATTGCCTATAATGATCCTGTTGTTCCCAGTGCTTACATTGAGAAACCACCTTTCCCTGTTAGGATAAAGGATCATTCTAAAGCTTCAACTGTGATACGTAGAGGCTACATTAGAACACCTACACCCCCGAAGCAAATTAGAGTTGAACCTAGCATTGCTATTATCAAAGATCTTCTATCCGACGATGTTGAGGGACATAATATTCACTTCTGTGAAGATGCTGCTAGAATTGCTAAACCTCATGCTAGAGACAAACATAGGCCCGTTGTTGGCACGCCTGTTGTTTCTGTTAAGATAGGAGATCATTGTTATCATGGTTTATGTGACGTGGGTGCTAGTGTTAGTGCAATACCTCAATCCTTATATGATGAAATCAAAGATGAGATTGCACCTATTGAGATAGAGCCTATTGATGTCACTATTCAGCTTGCCAATAGAGATACTATCTGCCCTGTGCGAATTATTAGGGATGTTGAAGTCTTATATGGTAAAACGAAGTATCCTATTGATTTCCTCGTTCTTTCTAACACCCAAGATAGCTTTTGTCCCATCATATTTGGCAGATCATTCCTCAATACCGTCAATGCTCATATTGACTGTGAGAAGCAGACTATCACTGTTGGTCTTGAAGGTGTGTCACATGAGTTCAATTTCTCTAAGTTTGGTAGACAACCTCATGAAAAGGAGTTGCCTAGTAAGGATGAAACTATTTCCTTAGCCTCTATTGTCGTGCCTCCTACAGATCCCTCAGAGCAATACTTGCTTGAGCATGAAAATGATATGCATATGGATGAAAGGGATAAGATAGATAGAGTTGTCTTAGAACAATATCCTATCCTTAAGAATAATCTGCGTGTTGAACTACTTGGGGATCCACCCCCGCCAAAGGGTGATCCTGTGTTCGAGCTTAAACTGTTGCCTGATACTCTTAAGTATGCTTATCTTGATGAAAAAGAGATATATCCTGTTATAATTAGTGCTAGCCTCTCAGAGCATGAAGAAAAGAAATTACTAAAAACTCTGTGGAAGCACCGTGCTGCTATTGGATATACTCTTGATGATCTTAAGGCCATTAGTCCCACTCTATGCCAGCACAAGATTAAAATTGATCTTGATTCCAAAGAAGTTGCTGATCATCAAAGGAGATTAAATTTCTGAAATAGGTATTGAAGTCGATAAGGCTAAGGTTGATGCAATCGAGAAAATGCCATACCCCACAGATATCAAAGGTATAAGAAGTTTCCTTGGTCATGCTAGTTTCTATAGAAGGTTCATTAAAGACTTCTCTAAGATTTCTAGGCCTCTTACCAATCTCTTGCAAAAGGATATTCCTTTTGTTTTTGACAATGATTGTGAGGAAGCCTTTGAAATACTTAAGAAGGCTTTGATTACTGCACCTATTGTTCAACCAACTGATTGGAACTTACCTTTTGAAATTAAGTGTGATGCTAGTGATTATGTTGTTGGTGTTGTTCTAGGGTAAAGAGTTGATAAGAAGTTGAATGTTATTCACTATGCTAGTAAAACTCTAGATAGTGCCCAAAGAAACTATGCTACTACGGAAAAGGAGTTTTTAGCAGTCATGTTTGCATGTGAAAAGTTCACGTCTTACATAGTCGATTCCAAAGTCACTATTCACACTGACCTAGCTGATATTAAGTACCTCATGGAGAAGAAAGATGCTAAACCTAGACTTATCAGATGGGTTCTCTTTCAACAAGAATTTGATTTGCATGTTGTCGACACAAAGGGTGCTGATAACCCCGTAGCAGATAACTTGTCTAGGTTGGAGAACATTCTTGATGACCCACAACCTATTGATGATAGCTTTCCTGATGATCAATTGAATGTCATCAATGCTTCACGTAGTGCACCGTGGTATGCTGATTATGCAAACTATATCGTTGCCAAATATATACCACCTAGTTTCACATACCAACAAAAGAAGAAATTCTTCTTTCACTTGAGACATTACTTTTGGGATGATCCTCACCTTTATAAGTAAGGAGTAGATGGTGTTATTAGACGTTGTGTACCTGAACATGAACAGGGACAGATCCTACAGAAGTGTCACTCTGAGGCCTACGGAGGACACCATGCGGGAGATAGAACTGCACACAAGGTATTGGAATTAGGTTTCTATTGGCCCACTCTCTTCAAGGATGCCCGTAAGTTTGTATTGTCTTGTGACGAATGTCAAAGAATAGGTAATATCGGTAAACGTCAGGAAATGCCTATGAACTATTCACTTGTCATTGAACCATTTGATGTTTGGGGCTTTGATTATATGGGACCTTTTCCAAAATACAACGGGTATACTCATATCCTAGTTGCCGTTGATTACGTCTATAAGTGGGTAGATGCTATCCCCACTAGTAGTTCTGATCACAACACCTCTATCAGGATGCTTAAGGAAGTTATCTTCCCTAGATTTGGAGTCCCTAGATATCTAATGACCGACGGTGGTTCACATTTCATTCATGGTGCTTTCCATAAATCGCTTGCTAAGTACGATGTCAACCATAGAATTGCGTCTCCCTATCACCCTCAGTCCAGTGGTCAAGTAGAGCTAAGAAATAGAGAGATTAAACTGATTTTGCAAAAGACTGTCAAGAGGTCTAGAAAGAATTGGTCTAAGAGGCTCGATGATGCACTGTGGGCTTACGGAACTACCGATAAGAACCCCATGGGCATGTCTCCGTACAAAATAGTGTATAGTAAAGCATGTCATCTACCTCTTGAGATAGAGCATAATGCTTATTGGGCAATCAAAGAGCTCAACTTTGATTTCAAACTTGCTGGTGAGAAGAGGTTATTTGATATTAGCTCGCTTGATGAATGGAGAACTCAGGCATATGAAAATGCCAAGTTGTTCAAAGAAAAGTATTGTACCTCTTTTACATAATTCTCGTTTAAGATTCTTTGCAGGCAAGCTTCTCTCTAAATGGGAAGGTCCTTATATTGTTGAGGAAGTATATCATTCCGGTGCTATTAAGATCAACAACACGAAAGGTAATTGTCCGGGAGTTGTAAATGGGCAGAAAATCAAGCATTACATCTCAGGTACTCCCATAAATGTTGAAAGCAACATTATCAAGACCATAACTCCGGAGGAGTACATAAGGGATATTTATCAGCCTATTTCAGACGCCGAAATAGAAGAGGTATGTGATTCGGTAAGTAAATCGACTCCAAAACTTTTCCCGTAGCAATTTTCCTCCGTTTTGGAATATTTGAAAAAATAGAAAAAATTAAAGTAGTCCGGAAAGTGCACGAGGAGGCGACAAGCCTGCTAGGCCCGGCCTATCCCCTGGCCGGGCCTGGGTGGCTTGTGGCCACCTCGTGCGCCTCCCGGAATCTGTTTTCGTGTGGAGTACTCCTTTTAGTCTGGAAAAAATCATAATATATTCTCCCGAAAGGTCTGACCTCTGTATCACACAAATTTCCTCTGTTTTTGTTTCGAGCTTGTTTTCTGCCGCAGATTTAGAGCAAGATGTCGTCTCAGGAATCTGTGGGGGAAACAAATCTCCCTCGAGTCTATGGATAAGTATATGATGATCTAAGAAGGATGGAAGTCATGGAGGCCAAGGAAAGGCTACCTAAAGAAACCAAGGGAAAAACTAAGGAGAAGAGTCAGGCATGGGACGAAGTGCAATCAGTTCTCAATAAGGAAGAAGTTGAAGAAGTGGATTTCCTCCAACCCTACCTCCACCTACTGTCTCCATCCTTGATTGAACTCTTGAGGTTTTGTGAAACAACTCGTGCTCGCAATACTTATCTCACTCGTAAAGTTGTTTTGCTGGAGAAACATATCACAGATCTCCAAGGTATAAATCAAAGATTAATGGCCCTCTTGGAATCAAAGATTGCAACAACTCCACCACCATCACCTCCAAAGGAAGACAACTGAGCAGGGGTATGGGCAATCCCCTTGGCTTGTGCCAAGCTTGGGGGAGTTGCCCCCGTATCGTATCACCATCATATCTTTTGCCTTTACCTTTTTTTAGTTTGTTCCTTTTCAGTTTTCTCTTTCTCTAGGAGAATAAAGGTTTTAGTGTTTTAGGCTTGAGTTTTGTTTTGTGTCACCCCCATGTATTCGAGCTCCTGAGCCATATAATAAAGAGTGTCTTAGTTGAAGGGCTTTGCCTCTTGCCATGATCAAAAGATTGAGAAAGAACAAAAGCATGAAAGATCATGTAGTGATCTTATGGGAAGTGATGGCTTCACATATAAAAAGAATGATGATTGAAACTTGTTGAGGGTAGAAAAAAGTAGACCCTGGTCATTGTTGCAATTAATAGGAAGTGATAAAGAAGCAGAAGTTCACATATAAATATATCATCCTTGACACCATCTATGATTGTGAACACTCACAATACTATTACATGCCTAGAAGTAGATGTTGGACAAGGAAGACAACATAATGAATTGTGTTTGCTTGGTTCCGAACAATATTATATGATTAGAGGTCCCTTAGCATGTGAAGATTGCTTCCACCTCATATTAGCCAAAACTCCCGCACCAAGTAGAGGTACTACTTGTGCATCCATAAACCTTCAACCCAGTTTTGCCATGAGTGTCAACCATACCTACCTATGGATTGAATAAGATCCCTCAAGTAAGTTTTCATCGGTGCAAGCAATAAAAATTGCTCCCTAATATGTACGATATATTAGTGTGTGGAAAATAACCTTTGTACGAACCTGTGACGAGGAAGACATAAAAGGGACAGACTTCATAATAAAGTTCTTTATCACAGGAGGCAATATAAAGTGATGTTCCTCTGCACTAAGAGGGCATGCATCCAAACCTCAAAAGCGCATGACAACCTCAGCTGCCCTCTGCGAACGGACTATCTTGTACCTTTACTTTTTTCCCTTGAAAGAGTCATGGTGATCTTCACCAATTCCTTATTTCGCCTTTATCTTGGCTAACGTCATATGCTAGGGAATGATCTATATTCATATGTCAACTTGGAGGTAAGTATTCATGAATTATTATCGTTGACATTACCCCTTGAGGTAAGAAGTTGGGAGGCAAAACTATAAGCCCCTATCTTTCTCTGTGTCTAGCTGAATCTTTGATTTCATGAGTTCCACGTGAGTTGTAGCAATTGTAAAGAACGAAAAGATGATTGAGTATGTGGATTTGCTTTACAAGCTCTTATTTGACTCTTTCAGATGTTGTGATAAATTGCAATTTCTTTAATGACTAAAGGCTATCGGTTATTACTTCTCGGCAAGGTTCTTGATCCATACTTTACTTTGTGAAGGAATTGTCACTTTAGAATGAGAGATTATATGTTGGTATTGTTGTTAATCATGATCATGATGCCTGCATGTTGGTATCTTGTTTTGTCGACACCTCTCCCCCTAAACATGTCGTCATGTTTATTGATCTAGGCTTTCGCTTGAGGACAAGCAAGGTCTAAGCTTGGGGAAGTTGATACGTCCATTTTGCATCATGCTTTCATGTTGATATTTATCGCTTTTTGGGCTTTTATTCCACTTCATGGAACAATACTTATGCCTTTTCTCTCTTATTTTTCAAGGTTTACATGAAGAGGGAGAACGACGGCAGCTGGAATTCTGGCCTGAAAAAGGGGCAAGTTTGAGATACCTATTCTGCACAACTCAAAAAGCCGTATAAATCAACGGGGACTTATTTTGGATTTAATGAAAAATACTGGGTGGAAGAAATGCCAGAGGGGCGCCACCAGGAGGCCAAAAGCCTGCCAGGCCCGGGCTACCCCCCGGGCCGTGCCTGGGGGGCTTGTGGGCCCCCTGTTGCCCGTCCGGCGCTCATATTTTGCTATATGAAGGGTTTCGTTCCAGAAAAAATAATAAGGAAGCTTTCGGGAGGAGCCGCCGACACCACGAGGCGGAACTTGAGCATAACCAATCTAGAGCTCCGACAGGACGATCCTGCCGGGGAAACTTCCCTCCCGGAGGGGGAAATCGTCGCCATCGTCATCCCCAACACTCCTCTCATCAGAGGGGACTCATCACCATCAACATCTTCATCGGCACCATCTCATCTCCAAACCCTAGTTCATCACCGGTAACCAATCTCCGTCTCACGACTCCGATTGGTACTTGTAAGGTTGCTAGTAGTGTTAATTACTCCTTGTAGTTGATGCTAGTTGGATTATTTGGTGGAAGAGTTTAAGTTCAGATCCTTGATGCTACTCATTAACTCTCTGGTCATGAATATGATTATGCTTTGTGAGTAGTTACTTTTGTTCCTGAGGACATGGGATAAGTCATGCTAATAGTAGTCATGTGAATTTGGTATTCGTTCGATATTTTGATGTGTTGTATGTTGTTTTTCCTCTACTGGTGTTATGTGAACGTTGACTATATAACACTTCACCATTATTTCGGCCTAGAGGAAGGCATTGGGAAGTAGTAAGTAGATGATGGGTTGCTAGAGTGACAGAAGCTTAAATCCTAGTTTATGCGTTGCTTCGTAAGGGGCTGATTTGGATCCACTAGTTTAATGCTATGGTTAGACTTTGTCTTAATTCTTGTTTCATAGTTGTAGATGCTTGCGAGAGGGGTTAATCATAAGTGGGATGCTTGTCCAAGTAAGGGAAATACGCAAGCGTCGGTCCACCCACATATCAAACTATCAAAGTAACGAACGCGAATCATATGAACATGATGAAAACTAGCATGAGAGAAAGTCCCGTGTGTCCTCGGGAGCGTTATTCCTCCTATAAGACTTTGTCCAGGCTTGTCCCTTGCTACAAAAGGGATTGGTCCACTTTGCTACACCGTTGCTACTTTTTTTACTTGTTGCTTGCTATGAATCACCTCACCATACAATCACTTGTTACCGATAATTTCGGTGCTTGCAGATATTACCTTGCTGAAAACCACTTGTCAGATCCTTCTGATCCTGGTTGGGTTCGACACTCTTACTTATCGAAAGGACTACGATAGATCCCCTATACTTGTGGGTCATCAGGGTGTCTCCAAAGACGTACTCATCTCCAAACTCCGGTCCTTCCATGTCTGGTCATTAACATAACCAGTGGCAAGCCAGTGAGTACTTTGAATGTACTCGAAAACAGCTCATGATATGAACAATGAATGTGAAGGATAACAATATCATGCAATTTTGGTGTAACTCATCTTGGTGGAATGATCATGATTATGCATCAAGTTAAAGAATTACTCTTGAAGAACATGTTACAGATATCAATATATCTGTCGAGGGCTGAGCCATCCGGGCTCACCCCATATGCCAAGTCAACAACTTGGTCATACCATTACTCGCATAACAACATCTTTGTCATCACCTCACACACACACACACTTGGTTTATGCGGAAATAGCTGGACGTAGTTTAAGCAGGATTAGCCAACTGTCCTTGACCATGGACACGACTATTCGAATAGTTTACACTCTGTAGAGGTAGTATGCTGGACCCATGAGATCCGGGAAACTTCCGTGTCATCCACGACTCGCTGTATATAATGTTCCCGAGGTAAGTACCCGATCAGTGCCTTTCCCCTGACGATATTAGACAAAGAGGTCCACTCGATTGTGAAAGTGCGTTATATCGACTAGAGGGGGGATGATTAGGAGATTTTTAGAATTTCATCATTGAGGAAATTCCTTTTGAGGAAATTCCTCACTTATGACTAACTTACAGCGGAAACAGTAAAGGGTCAGGACTGCAAAGTTTCACTACAACAGTTTCTCAGGATGAAGAATATGAAAACAGTTTGCACAGTATGCAGGCACGCAGAAAATAGATGAGGATTAACTTCAAAAAGTGACAGTGGAAATCATCAACACATAATCTGAGGAATATAAAGAGTTGAGGAAATAGAATCCGTTGCAAAGTGAAGACAGTAGTTGATGACCCAGTTCCAACTGCTGTGATAGTTGTACATCAGGTTTGTTGCGGCTTGGTATTGAAACCAAAAGACACACAGTCCCGGGACACACAGTCCCTACCGTATTCTCCTTGGGCTAAGAACACACAGTCCTCGCCCAATACTCGTGGTAAGTCTTCAGGGCAGACTTCCAAACCCTCATAAACTTGGTCACCCGGCGACCCACAATTGACTGCTGGATTGCTCTAGACCATGATGACTAACCGTCTGGAGGATGCACAGTCCTCAAAGGTAAAACGCTTCAGTCCCACACAGGAACAACTTCTTCAGTGATTCTCAATCACTTGGTTCTCGGTTTGTGGTTTGGTGTTTGGGGTATTTCCTCACTGATGAATTACTCTCGAAGACTCTGAGGAATTTGGCTTGCACTTATGACAAGTGTCAGTTTCTAACGAAGCAGCCAACCAGCTAATGATTGTGGGGGCGGCTATTTATAGCCTGGGAGCATCCCGACATGATTTGACATTAATGCCCTTAAATAATATGACCGTTGGTGTGGATAAGACCAATCATGTGGCATGGCTATCGATAACGGTCGGGACCCTCAACTGTGAGAGTCCTCATGTCTCTCATATTCCTCACTTCATGCTTTTGGTAGGATTAGGCTTGGGTTGAGCATCATGAGGAAATTCATTCCAATATGTTACCTCGACCCCCTTTAACAGTACGGTGTTCCTATTACTCAAGTGTGAAGAAAATAAAACATAAAGAATAAATCTTCATGCTTCAAAGTCTTCAGATGATTTTCTTCAGGACACACCGAATTCCTCAATTTCAATATCTTCATGAGGAATATTAATTTCATCGCAAATTCTTTGCGATTCAATTCTTCAGCTTCAGACCAATTTCTTCAACCGAAGATATACATTTTTAGGGGTCGATATTCATCGAATCTTTCAAACTCCTCAGCGACTTATAGATTATGTGTACACTCATGGACACATTAGATACTTAACCTATAAGTCTTCAAACTACCAAAATCACTAAGGGGCACTAGATGCACTTACAATATCCCCCTTTTTGGTGGTTGATGACAATTAGGTTAAGTCTTCAACGGGAATAAACATATGAAGTGTAAATACTCATTTGAGAAATTTGAAATCAAAATTCAGAGAGACTCCCCTTGAAGATGTGCATATCTTGAGGATTTTGCTTTCCACAGCAAATGCACATTGGTGATTTATATCTTGGAGATATCCCCCTGAGTCTTGTAAATCATGCATACATATGACATATAGTATGAAGAAATTGAGGATGCATGATGAGAAATGGTATCTGACGAATTCCAGCATGCGTGCATTAAAATTTTGAGGAATAAGCAAGCGAAGGAAAGCATTCAAAAGCGTCAGAGTACCATCGGGCTTAAGTTATAACTCATTACATAAAACACTTCAGAAGAGCCAAGACTTTGTAACTTAAATAATGTTTATAAGCCCCCTAAATATCCCGCGTGATGACTAACTCTCAAGTTTCTCTCCCTTTATCATCAAGTGACAAAAAAGGGACAAACTGAGGACTAAAGCCCGTGAAGACTTTCACTCCTTGGCAGTAGATGAAGACGCATGAGGATTCTTGGGAGCAGTCTTCCTCCTTGGACCGGTGGCAGTGTCTTGTTGTTCTTCATCAGATTCGGCAGTGCGGAATGAAAAAAAAGTACTGTCCTCAAGGTCTGGAACTGGGATTGGCCTGAATTTCTTGTTTGGTGGCCACGACCAGTCGAAGTCACGCACAAACTCCAATTCTTCAAGTTCTGCCAGAGTCTTCAAATGAGCTAGTGCAGCTCACGTGCGATCAAAAACCTCATGAAGATAGTAGTGGTTAAGCTTCACAGCATTCTGCGTTTCATTGAGGGTTTTACAATGGCGTCGAACTGGCGTTTGACCCACTTGTGATTCCGATCCACCTTCTGGTGAAGACTGAGAAGAAGCTCTCTTTGGGTTTCATCACCCGAGGAGCAACAAGACTTGGAGGATGGGTTTCAGTGTCATCCCAAGAAGAATAAGCTTCGGGCTCTCTGAACTGGCCATCAAAGGGCCGATTTCCTTCATCAATGACGGACTTGCCTTTTCCTTCAACAGGCTCGAAAGTCTTCTTCTTGACCCTTACAGGAGGCATATAACTGGCATGGTTGTTGAAATCAGCGTGATTATTGATGCCTGACCTTGTTGTGATGAATCTCATGATCCATGGAGCATATATCTTGTGGTCAAAAGGAGACATTGCATTTTCGGCCAAAGTACTCAAGAAGAAATCACAGATGTTGATTGAAATACCATGTATGATTTTGAAGAGGATATTCTTCATGATGCCTACGACATTTTCTTGATCTTCATGGCCCTTGATTGGCGCAAGAACGCTGCAGAGGATTTTCTAAACCGTCCTGGGTTCATATTTGAGCTCATGGATCAGGAAGGTTGTTCTTGGTGGTTGCCCCTTAGCCAAAGGCTTCATGAGGACATCCATCAGCTTGTTAGGTAGCTCACGTTCATCATAAAGCTTCACGGCCTGCTCTGAGGGAATTGATACTGGTAGTTCATGCAGTAGCTCAATGGCAGGAGCCTTGAAGTGTGTGGTTTGTGTCATCCAGTATAGCACCCATGTGTTGATGTCTGCTGGATCTCCTGATATGTGAAGAGTTGCATAAAATTGAAGAATAAGCTCACAGTTACAATCACAGATATCCGAGCGCATTGGGAGGAGACCAGCTTCAAAAAGGACGTTGAGGACTGGAGCAAAGCATGGTAATTCTTCAAGCTCAACGTGAGGACTATGCCCGTGCTGGAAAATCTTGTTTCTTCCACACAGCACAGAGGCATAGTAGTTGAGTTGTGCCCTTGTCCAAAACTTCAGATTCCTGATGTGAGGCTTGCCATAGGGATTTTCTCTGATGAAGAACATGCGTTCTTCAAAAGAAGGACTCCTTTTGAAACTTTGGCCGCTTGGAGAATGGCTGACGCTGCATTGGCTGAATATTTTGCGGCTGGACTTAAGGGGAGAAAACTATTGCAGACTCTGGGATGAGGACGACGAAAGCATTGTCTGGGTCTGGTGCATTTTCCTCAGCATGGTCCTCAGGGTGAGGAATTTCATCAGCTTGAGCTTCAGTCTGAGGAACATGCTCTGGTTGCGCTTCAGGCTGAGGAATGTGTTCTGGTTGAGCTTCAGGCTAAGGAATATCATCAACCGGAGCATCCTGTTGGGGGTTTTGCTTTGGGGGAAGAATAGGTTCATCCTGAGCCTCAGCTTGAGGGTTTTGTTCAGGAGGAGGAGGAGTTTTGCTCAGGAATGTGACTTTCATCAGGCTAAGGATTTTCACTTTGTTCTTCCTCAGCTTGTTTGGTGACGGAGCCAGATTCATCAGCTGGTGCAACTCATCCTTGTGCAGTTTCTTCATGAGGAATGGAGGGCTGAGGACTGTCATCAATGCGAATTTCCTCATCGGTATGCTCCTCAGATTCAGCATTCTTCATTTCCTCATCTTCCCCTTGCTCCCGGTCTTCGCTTCCGAAGGGAATCATCTCATAAGATGGAGCGCTGTTAAGAGGCACATGATCCAGAGGAGCATTTTCTTCAAGTGCTTTGAGGCGCTTGGCCTCAGTGTGTTCTTCTACTGATGAAGCTTTTCTCTTCTTGGCTTCCTTTTGAGCAGCCTTGGTCTTTTTCACGTCTGTTGCAGATAGAGTCATTTTCTTCACCTTTGAAGCTTTTGGTGAAGGTGTTTTCTCAGCAGAGGCATTTTCATCAGCTGGCTTTGAGGCACCAGCTGGAGGAGAGTCATCAGCTGGCTTTGAAGCATCAGCTGGAGCAGGGTCAGTCTCACCAGCTGGAGCAGAGTCATCAGCTGGATTTTCCTCTGTGATTTCCTCAATCGCCGGTTCATCCACACGACTTACTTGAGGGATTTCCTCAGCATGAGCAGTTTCATCAGTTGGTTCTTCAATCAGAGGCTAAGGAGTTGGTACTGGAGGGGCAGCCTTCTTGTTGTAGTTGTCAACAGCTTCAGTGGCAAATTTGATGAAACTGCTTTTGAGACTTTGACGGTCAAAAAGCTTGGAGTACTTATCAGTCAAACTCTTCAATTCAGCCTATGTTGACACAAGTGCATCAGGCGTCAGGTTGAGGAGATTCTGCCTGAGGAATTTCTCCTTTTTGAGCTAGGCAACCTTGGCCTGTTTGGCTTGCTGCTCCTTCCACTTGGCCTCGTTGATGAATGTCGCCACCATGTGGCTGATGCCTGGGGGGAGCTTCAAATCATCAAGTGGAGTGTTGGGGTCCTCATACCAGATGTTGATGTACTCGAGGAGGACTTTTGGGTCCATGGCTAGAGGAATGGAGCTGCCAGAAGCTTGAGCTACCCTCTCTTGCTTGTTTCTGATGATGCCTTGCAAAGTGTCATCATCGAATTCATCACTACCTTCTGATGCAGAAGGGACCTTGATGATTTTGCTAGGGCTTGGTCTTGTTCCTCTCCCAGCACTCACTTTATTCTTCAGAGGAGTTGGTGAAGACTTTGTCTCCGAGCTTGTTGCAGATGGGACTGATGAGCTAGAGACAGCGGGCATTGGCTTCACTACTGGCTTCTGTTTAGGCTTTGAAGCCTTTGGAGCTGAGGGTTTTGGTGCTGAAGGTTTTGGTGCTGATGCTGGTGTAGTTTTCTCTTGAGGCTTTGAAGCCTTTGGTTTTGGTGGCATAGACTTCAGTTGAGGAATTGCCTTACCAGAAGTCTCAGCTGCAGAGGAAGTAGCGGCCGCTGCAGCAGCAGCAGATTCTTCATTGAACTTCCGCACAACAGCCTCTTCTTGCTTCTGAAGCTTTGACAAGTGTTTAGACTTTTCCTCAGGATAGTCATCAATTGTCTTGAGGCTTGAGGGATGTGCTTAATGATAGTCCTCAAGTGGAGCCCGTTTGCCAGGAGGCTTCAGAGCGAATTTCTTCGCGTATTTTGGAGTGATGAATCTGTACTCCTGCCACTCGTTAGCCCATCGGCATTCTATCTTTTGAAGCCTGATCTTTCTCTTGGGCATAGTTTCATGTTCATCAGGAGTGCAATAATCCAGGTATATATCCTCAGGGATATCTGCGGCAGTGTTCTGCTCAAGTTTCTTGCCTACCTTTGGCTTCCTTTCATCCTCCATTTTCTTCAGCTAAGGATTTTGCTCATGAGATTGAACTCTCGAGGATTCTGATGAGACTTGCAGATTTTCTTCAAGAAATGCTGCAAATGAGTTAATTTTATGAGAACCGAGAGATTCATCAGCTGACATGTGTGTACCTGTGAACAGAGTATAGTTGCGAGGAATTTGGAGAAGTCATATGCGTTCTCAGATTTGATGAAATGAAAAAAATTGACAGTTGAGGAATTTGACTAGTGGTTGAGGATTCCTCTAAGCATACTGTTTTTGGGTTCCACAGTTATACAGATCCGAAAATTCGCACAACTGAGGAATCTCGTGAAAATCTTAGATTCTTAGTGAAGTTCATCAATAGTTTGGTGATAGGTAGTGTTTGAGGAAAAGAAACTGATGGATTCTTGAGGAAAAAAAGATTTCACATCTCAAAGGTAAAATAGTAGATCAAACTAGCTGTAAAAATAGGGTTTTTATTTACCCTAGATGGCACGCATGAAGAACAGAGAAGAGGTAGCAGTAGATGCTCTCTCGGTGCGAGTCCAATGCGCCCTAACTCGACAGCAAAGGACGGCTACGGCAGCGGCAGACGAAGATGATCCGGTTCCGGCGTGGTTTCAACGACGGAGAGGTCGAGGCAGTCAAGCTCTTCTTCGCCGGCGTCAAGACTTCTAGCGGTGGTGCTAGGGCTTGGAGCTTTGCTGTAGCACGAGGGCGATGGAACGAAGAAGATTTTACCGAGGGAGATGGGGACATATTTATAGCCAGGCGGTAACTGCAGGACACGTGTAGCTCACGAGAGAAGCGGTGGAGATCGTGGAGCTCGTGGTTATCCGAACGAGGAAAGTGGGGTTCAGTTACTGTGATAAAACGTTTTTGAAGATTTGAGGATTTTATTACAAAATCATCAGCTAACAAGGACGCAGTGAGGATTTTGAACAAAGTTTCAAGTAGAACGGATATGAAGAATTGAATAGACTGGGTGAGAGTAGCATAGAGGGAAAGTAGGGTCCGAACACATTCACTTAGATGAAATATCAAATTGAAGAATTAGCTATGAGTGAATGCTGTTGAGGACTTGAAATCACAGTCTATCTAGGCAAACGAAAATCATCAAGTGTTTTTGAAGATTTTAATGACTTGAGGATTTTGTGATAAAGCGTCATAATGATGAATTTCAGTTTTTGAGGATAACGATTTTGAAGAGAAACTGTTTTGAAGAAAATCAAATTTTGAAGAAATTCAGCTTTGAAGAAATTCAACTTGAGGAATTTCACGTTGGGCGGTGGCGTGACCCACCATATAAGAATGTTGATTACAGACGCCGCGTACAATTGTCGTAGGGCCATGAGAATCAAATTCTTCGTTGATTTCTTCACACTCAGAGTAATATTCTTCATTAGTTGACGAAAATCGATTCATCATGTGTTGCACATCTAAGTCATCAATTTTGCATAAGTGTTAGGCTGTGTGCATGTTTTTACAAAACATTTGAAGATTCTAAGATATTTAGCTCACACCGCAACTTGCAAAACCTTTTCTCATCCAAGGCCTTAGTGAAGATATCTGCCAGTTGATCATCAATCTTCATATGGTCGATGAGGATATTGCCCTTGAGGACATGGTCCCGAAGAAAATGATGACGAGTCTGGATGTGCTTGGTCTTCGAGTGCTGTACTGGGTTGTATGCAATCTTGATTGCAATCTCATTGTTGCAGTAGAGAGGCACATTCTTCATGTTGATGCCGTAGTCCTTGAGGGTTTTCTTCATCCATAGCAATTGAGCACAGCATGAACCAGCAGCAATGTACTCAGCTTCGGCTGTGGAGAGTGAAACGCAGTTCTGCTTCTTTGAGCACCAGCAAACTAGTGATCTTCCGAGGAAATTACAAGTGCTAGAGGTTGACTTGCGATCTACACGGTCACCAGCATAGTCAGAATCAGAGTATCCCACAAGACGAAGATTTGGGCCCTTGGGGTACCATAATCCTAGTGTTGGTGTGTGAGCTAAGTATTTAATAATATGCTTCACAGCCTTATGGTACGTCTTACGAGCACCGACTCTGGACAGTACCAGCCATGCGGGGACCAATGGTGTGACTGGAACTCATAAATATGGCATAGTCGTCCTACCTGGCACGACCCCATCACGAGAGTGACCACACATAACTCCAGCCACTAGTAATGTGGCTCATTGCTAGCACCAACCAGAGTAATTAACATAGCCCCCTCCCATAAGGGGTAACATGGTTGTACTAGTAAGGTTGGGACGGTCGACACATCATAAATCTAATCCCATTTCCGAAACCATACTCACACAAATACCGGGTGCATCACTTCACCAAAAGTAACCACCTATCTCATCATCACCCTTGGGCATTAGTGGCACCCGTTAGGGTTTTCATAAACTCTTTCCTTATGAAATCAACATGCTCATGATAATACTACTTCTATCTTTACTTGTCAACATGATATTAGCATGACCCTCAAGGGGTAGGATCAAACTCAATGCAGGTGCTCTGAGGGAGCCATCTGTAAAATCATATCAAATGATTACCGACACTTATGATCATATGCAACGGAAATACTTGCTATTTTAATCATCCAAAGTAACACATGCTCAGTCATGGTCAAAGGGATGCTTGCCTTGGTCAGCTAGGTATCCGGGGTCTTCGAGGTCTTCCGCTCCGATTCCCTCATCACACGGATTTTCTATCGTCGATAAAACAATAAATAAGAAATAGCTCACACAAGAACAGATGAAAAACTCATTTAAAAAAATGTTCTTTATTACTGATAAATCTAAGTTATCGTTTTGAAAAATATTTCCCTTAATCTCTCTTGAAAGAACATTTTTAAAATTTACCAAATAGAAGTAAAACTATCCAAATTTAGTCCTTTTTATTATTGTAAAACAGAATATTTATAGAAAAATTCATCCATTCATTTTGTTAAAAACTACATATTTTTAGAAGAAGAACAGTGAAAGAATTATATTTTTACACTCGTTAAATGTTTTTATAAAAATCTTAGAAACCAGTTTTAAAAGAAAAATCGGCTAACTCCTGGCCTGGCTCGGCCTGGAGATGGGCTGGCCCATGGCCAGCCGACAGCCTGCCCAGGCACGCGTCGTCAAGTTTGAACCTGACGTGCGGGGCCCTACAGTCAGTGGTTGTGGGCAGCACGGGGGAGGAGGCTGGGCCACCGACATGTGGGGCTCACCTATCGGGGTCGTCTCCTACCTCTTGCTAGAGAGGAGGAGGAGCACGCCGGCGAGGTTGCCGACGCTCTCAAGCCCCAACGAGGACTGGAATGGGTTCGCCTTGCTGTCGCCTACCTGCTGGTGGTCGGAGCAAGGTCGGAGAGGCAGGGGTTCGCCGGCGACGAGGAGGCCGTGGCGGAGGAGTTTCGGGAGGTGGTCGACGAGGTGGCTAGAGACACGGAAATGCACGGGCGAGTTGGGGGAAAGCTTCCTGGGTTGAGAGGGTCATTTTGGTGGGTTGAGGGGCACAAGAGTTGTCGTGTAGCTGGAGATCGGCCGGAGCTCCGAGACGGAGGGGCTTCGGTTGATCTCGAGCACCGGGGCTCTGCTGGGTTGCTGGGGTGGCTAGGGAGGTACTAGTGATCGTGGTGAAGCTATTTGAGGGGTGCTGGAGCGAGTGGGAGGGCTATTTATAAGCCCGCGTTGGTGAGCCGATTCGGGAGCGCCGGTGACTCACTGTGCCGTGTATGGGGGTTCAGAGAGAGGCTGGGGCCGAAACCACGGTTCTGGTGCACGCATGCACATGTCGCATGAGCTCTAGCGTGGGAGAGGAGGGGCTTCGAGGCAGAGGGGTTGTCGGGGAAGAGGTTGGACACCTCGGGGGAGGCTGGAACTGGTCGAGGGCGTCGCCCCCACCTCGGTGGTTTCGTGTAGCGCTCCCAGAGCACAGTTTTGGCATGCCACGACATGTTGGTGCGCTCTGTGGCACTTTGGACGTGTCTAGTATGTCCTGGCACTTGTTGGAAGTGTGGCTAGCTATTTGGGTCTTCTGGGAGCTTCGGCTGGTCAAGGGACACAAGAAATACTGGTGCTGTCAGCTTTGAACTGGAGCTTAAATTGGGGTTTTTGGCCTTTCCACTTTGAACTAGTGAGGGGCCAGTTGACTGCGGTTAGATATGGATACTGGCCACCTAATCTATAAGTTTGGAGCAAAGGGGTTGTGTTTAACTATGGCTAAGAAGATTTTTCCCATCTGTCAGAAGGTGTTCGACAGTGGTTTGGGGGGGTTGCACCCCACCACTGGTGCTGCAACTTAACAGGTTTGGGTTTCGTGCTAAATCATGGGGTTTCACCAAGTTTGAGCTCCATTGGACAAGTTTAGCTTTGTAAACTTGAAAACACTCCAATATGACCAGATATGTCACTTCCAAAGAGAGTGTGGGCAAACTAAGTCCCACAAATCCAATTTTTGGTGTGGAACCGTGATTTGAGATATTAGGCAGTCCTGCAAAGTTTCAGCATCATTGGATAAACTTTGCTGTGTAGAGTTGCTCTAACTTCAATCTGGACAAAAGGGGTTTTAGGGTTATTTGGGGTCCTTAATCAACTTGGATCAAGGTGAAACTTTATGTGGACACCAAATATGGCTTAGGGATACCAGTGGAATTTTCTAGGATTTTATTCAGAATATTTCCTTTGGAAATATTTGAAAAGGTCAAGACAGACAAAAATAGCTTTCATGGTTCTATTAAATAATTATAATATAAAATAGGGTTAAAAATCTTATGTATGGAAAATATACATCCTTGTGATCATCACTAAATTTAATCAGATTTTTCTAAGGCAGAAAAGTATTTTTCCATCTAGGAATACCAATTCTCGCCTCAGAAATGGACATGCAATTAAATTAGGAAAAAAATTATAAAAATAATTATTTTTGTGGTTTCGGAATATAAAGATAAGTTAAAATCAGATCACCAACTTTGAGTAGAAACCTTGCTATCAGCGACAAGCAGTGCAACTCAAAGTAGGGTTTTACCTTGATCAGAATCAAGTAAAGGTTTTTAGAAATAATTCAATATTGTGAAATGGGGTTTTTATCATCACATGATCACACTCACAAGCATACAATGACAACCATGGCACTTACATCATTAGTTTCGAAAAAGTTTTAACAAGGTCAGATTTTCACAATACACATAAGTGATAGTAAAAACAGGGTGTGACAGGTGGCCCGATGTCGTGCCTCCGCAGCAAACTCGCTCGCGGCAACCTCATCAGCCTCAATCGCCGCGTGAAGCACGGTCTCCTCGATGACGAAGTCGAGATTCATCTCATCCACCGAGGAGAAGCCTGGAGTACAAGACAAAGAAAAGGACGATTAGAACGACGCAAACATCCGAGAAAACAGGAGGAGAAATTTCCAGACGTCCTTTGCTTGGACACTCACCCTCGTCAAGCTGGTGAGGGGCAGTTGTTCCCTCTTTGACAACATTGGTTGTCTGGGGCTCGTACTCGGGTGTCGCAGGCCTCAGCGACTCCCGTTGGGGGCTCTGCCGGGGGCTGGACACTGGAGCGTTGGAAGCTGTGGGTGGCGCCTCTGACACTTGGTCCTTCTTCGCCATCCTCTGGGCCAACGTCTTCGTGTCCTTGAGAAGAAGAACCGGCACCTGATGAGTAAGAGCACAAAGCGAGGGGTTCGAAGGGGGTAAAAGTCAAACACTTACTCCTCCTCCTCCCCCGAGGTGAAGGCCGAGAAATCAAAATCCACGTCCTCCTCAGCATCCGTCGGGGGAGACACGGATTTGGGACGCTTGGCGGGCGTGGCACCAGGCGGGGCTGTTGGACCCGCGTGTCGAAGCACTCGCGTGGGCCTACGACGGGCTAGAGGCTCCTCCTCTTACTCCTCCTCCTCCTCTACGTCGGGAACCCATCCCTTCAGAGGCCCCGGTCGTCGAGCTGCTCGGCTCTCTGGCAAGCTCCTGCTCCTGCAGCGCCTCATCATAGAAGCCGACGCTCCCCACCACCTCGGCAAGGGCCCGCTCCTCGGCCCGACTGGCAATGTACGCCACCTCCTCGTTGGTGGTCTCACAGATGAGGCCGGTCTCTTCTCTGATGGGCTTCTCCGACAAGCATTCGACGAAGGACAAGACATCCTCCTCCTTGAGCTCGATCCAATTCGCAACCACGCCATGAGCATTACACTATAACATCATTGCCATGATTTAACTCAAGGCAGAATTGTTGCACAAGGGTACGACACCATGCAGCAGCCGAGGCCTCGTGTCCGACTTGAACAACTTCTAGCAAATGAAGGCATGCCCCATCACCGTTTATTGTTTTTGTAACCAGTCTGCAGACGCAGGATGTCGGCAGCGTTCACGAAGGCTGAGGCTGACCTTCCTCCCCTATTCTGGAGGGGGGCTATGCGCGTGCGGATAAAGTCAGCACCCACCATCTCTATCGTTAGCCATGCATCCCTGAGACGCAGGATCCTATTGACGGCGACAATTAGTTTCTTATCATCGGGGTCGAGGTCGCTCCAATGCTTGTCGCGGGAGTCGGTCTTGGTAGTCCTGGGCTCCAAGAAGGGCAGATACTTCTCCTCGCCGATCGAGCACCACCTCCCGCGCCATTCTTCCCACTTCACCCAGAGGGCCCCATCCAGATACATATCCTTGCATCCGGTCCTCGGAATCCAAGGGATGGAGCCCGAAAGAGCATCCCCTCCCTAGATGCGGGGAATGAAATAGCGGAAGAGGGCGGTGTTGGGGGTGATCCCGAAAAAATTCTCGCAGAGATGGGCGAATATAAGCATGCATATCACCACATTCGACGTGCAATCCAGAAGGTGGAAGCCGTAGGTGTGCGTGATGTCGATGAAGAACTCGGAGAAGGGCGGGTAGAGCCCGCAATAAAAGTAATCGACGAACAAGGGATACTTGTCTGGAGCACCGCCAGCTTCTCCCGAGGTCACTTGGGTGGCCGGATGCACCTTCGTCTTGGCCGCCCACTTCTGCTGATAGCGCTCCTTCACGAAGAACGCGTCCGGCCTCGGGGGGAAATAGGCGAGCTCCTTCCGCATCTTCGCCAAGTCCTTCTTCGCGACGACATGTTTCCCCTTCTTGCCTTTTGGTCCCTTAGGCGCCATGGCAACGGCGGAAGTTGCGGCCGTCCGGAGCACGACCTTAGGTGCAAAGGTGGAGGTGGGGAGGGAACTTCAGCTGGAGGAGGAAGGCGGTGGCGATTTCGAGATTGAAAAGAATTGGGAAGGAACGAAGGGCTTGTGCGCCTACGTTTTCCTTTCTTATGAGAAGAAAGGTGGATGCACCGGTCGACCCTTTCATACCCAACCAACGTCTATGCGCGTGCGTGCCCACCTTGGCCACTGTGTGCATGCCTCCCCACTTCGTGCGTTCAATGCCCGACGTGGGGAAGGGCCGCCTACAATGACTCTGAAGCTACAGAGTCCCCTGACAAGGAAGACCATGCACTAGACCAGCAACACACCGCGCGCGTGCGTGGCCCAGACCCGGGGTCTCCTGTCGATGCACTAGAGACTCGTGTCCCTTGTGTCCCAAATTGTGCACGGGCATCGGCGACACCCCTGACAGCAGTGCACAGGGAAGAACTGCAAGAAGGCAATTCAAGTCCCACCAAGGCCACGCCCTTCCCTCTCTTATGGGGCGTGGAGTACAAGGGCTATAGATGCAAGGCACCGACAAGCCCCCCTTGCGAGGAAGATTCCCAAGGCCCCGGCAAGCCCACTTCACCGGCAAGACTCCCATAGATTAGCAAGACCCCGGGAAGCCTCCCTTGCCGGGAAGGCTTGCACAGACTGGCGAGGCCCCCGGCAAGCCTTCCTTGATAGGAAAGTGTTCAAGCCCCCGGCAATCCCTCCTTGCCAGGAAGGTGACAAAGTCATCCGACAGAGGCTCCAGGCCAGCAAGCCCCTTCTGCTCGCTAGGTGTCCTCCCCCGTTTCTACCACATTCCGGCCGCTCCAGCACATCCCTCATGCGCCAGCGCAAGACCCAGGTGTCTATTCACCTGGGTATGTGTCACGACCACCTTGCGGCAGGTCAGGGGTCAAACAAGGCATTTACTGCCCCTAACATCACCGAAGAAGAAGAGCACGGAACACTGTTCACTATGCATCCCGTGAGCACATTGTTGGTGACCCATTTGCCTATAAAAGGAGGCCCAAGGCTCATTCTCAGGGGTTGGACTTTTTGGGATCGGAGACTCCCTAATGACCTACTAAGTTACTGTAGCAAATCACCCTACAGTAAGCACACAATACAAACTAAGCAGGAGTGGGGTTTTACATGCCAAGCGGCCCAAACCTGGGTGAAAGACCTTGACGGTGTTGATCGCTAGCTCCGCTCTCGATGGTGTACCTCTCTCTCCCCGCCGAATGTTCAAGGGACTCCTCGAGTTTCCCATAGGTGTCAGTTTCCCCGACACTTTTGCGTATGGTTTCTTCGTGAGAATTGCTCTATGTCATGTCTATTATGATGACATGCATCTGGTTGCCATGTAAATTATCATTAACATGTTAATTTCTTGCTCCCAAGGTGCTATCACGTTAAAACTGCTAAGTTATTCTTGTAAAGTTCCATTTTGCGAAGTTCGAATTAAGCAAACCATGCCTCTTTTGAATGTGTGCAATGGAGTTATTTGTAGTATGCTATGCCTAGTTGTTGTTAGTAGGTTTTCCATGCCACGTATGTCGTGCCTAGTTGTAGTTTTCATCATGTGAACATGCCATAAAAGTGTTGCTGTTTGGAGGGTCAGAATAATTGTAGTCTAGAATCTGCTATATTTTGTTGCTATGTTTCCATGTCATTTGCTATTGTTCTACAGCTCCTTTGAGGTTCATGTGATGGAACTAAATGAAGTGCATCATGCCTACTACCTTGTTGTAAATTTTCATGTCGTTATATGCCATCTAGCGTATGTTTTTCTTGCTCCCAATATGCCTCGAGAATAAAACTGCTCTAATAAAAACTGTTATTTTCACAAAGTCTGAAACTGTGCTCAAGTAGCCATCTTGTGAGCTCATTTCCTAGTGATCCATGCTTCTATTCGATTGATGTTATGAGTTGCCTTGTTGTGTATCGTGTGAGCTACTGTCCCAGTCTTGATTGTGGCTTTTTGATTCTTGTAGCATGTTGTTTTAATGTGTGCAAAATGTCATGTTTCTGTTTTGGACAAATTCTCAATATAACTTGTGTTGGATGTATTCGTTGATCCGTTGCTCCATTTTGAACATGCCATATATGAAACTTGCTTAGAATCTTGTGTAGTTTCATAATATCTTTCTGCATCCATGAGTTGGAATGTTTGTGGTTGTCCTTTGCATACATTTTGCATTCATGTCATATTATCTTGTGTTGGTCATATCTTTTAGACCGTAACTCCGTTTTAGATGATCTATATATGTAAATCGACATGAATGGCGTCTAGAATCACTTGCTGAATGTTTCCCCGTTTAACAAATGTAAAATATGTGTAATGTGGACCAATTTTGAAATTAACATATAGGGTCGTTTCGGAAAAGCTATACGCTGGTTCTGACGTCATTTAAAATGCTTAGATAGATAGTTTATTTATGCTTCACCTCTTTCCATGTTTAATAACATTTAATATTATCATGTACCAAAATGGGAGTGAACTAAATAATTCAAATATGGAGTGCCATCAATATACAACTCATTTCATATTGAGCCTCACTTAATGTGTAGGACTTGATTGTTCTGCGTTGCCATGTCATGGATAATTAAATGGACATGCATCATATGTGTTTGCGCAACCTATCATGCATATGTTGTGTTGATTATTGTTTATGAATTTTTCTTCTCCATAGAGTTCCGAAACTACTTGAGAGTGTGAGGATTCATTCGACTATGTTGGTTCGTGTACTTCACGGATTTGTTCTTCTTCCAAGCGGGATCTTAGGCAAGATGAGAATTTCCTTGGATACAACTACTATCATTGCTATGCTATTTGTCTCGCTTCTATCGTTATGTCTCGTTATTTATCACAAGCCTCCCAACATTGCCATGAAAAGCCTCTAACCCCTTCACATCCCAGCAAACCTTTGTTTGGCTATGTTACCGCTTGCTCAGCCCTTCTTATACTGTTTCTAATTGCATGTGCAAGTTGCTTTCCATGTGACAACATGGATTCCTTGATATATCACAATATTATTTCTATTTAATTTAATGCACATATATACTTCATAAAAGGTTGAAGGCTTGGCCTTTTGCTGGGTGTTTTGTTCCACCTTTGCTGCCCTAGTTACTTGTGTACTGGTGTTATGTTCCCTATTGAGCACTCCTAACATGCTTGGTGTTGTTATGGGGACCCCCTTGATTTTTGTTTTGGGATAAAACTCTTCTGGCAAGGCCGAACATGGATACCATACTTGCCCAACATAATAATATTGAACACCGTTAGTAATGCACAGGGCGTCATGAACCCGTGGATTAATTCAACATAATAGATGGCGGGGCTAATGCACATAATGTTGGTCCCATATGGGCTGCATGCGGGGCCACCACAAGGGAACTGGAGGATTGGTTTTACTCATAGCTAGACCCATCCGGTCGTGTCCTGAGAACAAAATACACGACTCTTATCGGGTTCGTCGACATCTCGGGTGGCCTTGCTGGATTTGTTTTACCTTTCTCAAACATCTTGTGCACCCGGATTCTGAGGATACTTTGGGCTATCTCGAGGTTGAACTTTTCCACCGGGATTCGGAGAAGCCTACGGGTTGTTTCCATGGTTGAGATTTGTGATGGATGAGTTGGAGCACCCTTGTAGGGTTAAATCTTCCTAGGAGCCATGCCCATGGTTATGTGGAAACTTGAAAACTTTGTTTAACATCCCGTCATAACAAACTTGAAGTAAACTCAATTATAATATGCCAACTATGTGTGCAACTTTGACTATCTCTTCTCATGAGTTCTGAATCCGAGAGAGGACATGGTGGGGTTATGTTTGACTCGTAAGTAGGTGTTCAAGATCACTTCTTGATCATTACTAGTTCACGTCCGTTTATGCGTAGATCACCCGCCTCTCTTATTCTTGTACTTGTAAGTTAGCCACTCAAATAAGTGCCTAGTGTTTATTGCAGCCTCACCACTTAACCATACATCACTGATACGTCCATTTTGCATCATGCTTTTATATTGATATTTATCACACTATGTGCTGTTATTACACATTATGGTACAATATTTATGCCTTTTCTCTCTTATTTTATAAGGTGTACATGAAGCGGGAGAATGCCGACATCTGGAATTCTAGGCAGAAAAAGGAGCAAGTTTGAGATACCTATTCTACACAACTCCAAAAGCCATGAAAATCAGCAAGGAATTATTTTGGAATATATAAAAATTATTGGGCGAAAGAAATACTGGAGGGGAGCCACCAGGAGGTCACAAGCTTGCCAGGCGCGCCCCACCCCCCTAGGCGCGCCTGGGGGCTCGTGGGCCCCCTGTTACCACCTCCCCCCCCCCCGGCTCCCATCTTCTGCTATAAGGAGGGTTACATCCCAGAAAAAAATCAGGAGAGAGCTTTCGGGAAGAAACGCCGCCGCCACGAGGCGAAACTTGAGTAGAACCAATCTAGAGCTCCGGCAGGGCCGTCCTGCCGGGGAAACTTCCCTCCCGGAGGGGGAAATCGTCGCCATCGTCATGACCAACAATCCTATCATAGGAGGGGACTCATCTCCATCAACATATTCATCAGCACCATCTCATCTCCAAACCCTAGTTCATCTCTTGTACCCAATCTTCGTCTCGCGACTTCGATTGGTACTTGTAAGGTTGCTAGTAGTGTTAATTACTCCTTGTAGTTGATGCTAGTTGGTTTACTCGGTGGAAGATCATATGTTCAGATCCTTAATGCTATTCAACACCTCTCTGATCATGAACATAATTATGCTTTGTGAGTAGTTACGTTTGTTCCTGAGGACATGGGATAAGTCTTGCTATAAGTAGTCATGCGAATTTGGTATTCGTTCAATATTTTGATGTGTTGTATGTTGTCTTTCCTCTAGTAGTGTTATGTGAACGTCGACTACATGAAACTTCACCATTATTTGGGCCTAGAGGAAGGCATTGGGAAGTAATAAGTAGGTGATGGGTTGCTAGAGTGACAGAAGCTTAAACCCTAGTTTATGCGTTCCTTCGCAAGGGGCTGATTTGGATCCCCCAGTTTAATGTTATGGTTAGACTTTGTCTTAATTCTTCTTTCATAGTTGCGGATGCTTGCGAGAGGAGTTAATCATAAGTGGGATGTTTGTCCAAATAAGGACATCACCCAAGCACCGGTCCACCCACATATCAAACTATCAAAGTAACGAACGCGAATTATATGAACATGATGAAAACTAGCTTGGCAGAAATTCCCATGTGTCCTCGGGAGCGCTTTACCTTATATAAGAGTTCGTCCAGGCTTGTCCCTTGCAACAAAAGGGATTGGGTCATCTTGATGCACCTTTGTTACTCTTGTTACTTGCTACCCGTTACGAATTATCTTATCACACAACTATCTGTTACCGATAATTTCAGTGCCTGCAGTGAATACCTTGCTGAAAACCACTTGTCATTTCCTTCTGCTCCTCATTGGGTTCGACACTCCTACTTATCGAAAGGACTACGATATATCCCCTACACTTTTGGGTCATCAAGACTCTTTTCTGGCGCTGTTGACAGGGAGTGAAGCGCCTTTGGTGAGTGGAATTTGGTAAGGAAACATTTATATAGTGTCCTGAAATTTATTGTCACATGTCACTATGGAAACTAATCCTTTGAGGGGCTTGTTCGGTGTATCTACACCTCGACCGGAAGCACAAAGAGTTGCTCCTCAACCTACTGCACCTACTGAAAATATTTATTATGAAATTCCTTCGGGTATGCTAGAGAAACTGTTGGCTAATCCTTTTACAGGAGATGGAACATCACATCCCGACTTGCATCTCATCTATGTAGATGAAGTTCGTGGTTTAATTAAGCTTGCAGGTTTGCCCGAGGATGAGGTCAAGAAGAAGGTCTTTCCCTTATCTTTGAGGGATAAATCATTGACATGGTATAGGCTATGTGATGATACTAGATCATGGAAATACAACCGACTGAAATTGGAATTTCATCAAAAGTTTTATCCTATGCATTTGGTACATCGTGATCGGAATTATATCTATAATTTTTGGCCTCGTGATAGAGAAAGTATCGCTCAAGCTTGGGGAGGCTTAAGTAAATGTTATATTCATGTCCCAACCATGAGCTCTCAAGAGAAATTATTATTCAGAACTTCTATGCTCGGCTTTCTCATGATAATCGCACCATGCTTGACACTTCTTGTACCGGTTCTTTTATGAAGAGAGATATTGACTTCAAATGGGATTTATTGGAAGGAATTAAACGCAACTCTGAAGATTGGGAGTTTGATGAAGTTAAGGAGTCAGGTATGAATCTTAAGTTAGATTGCATTAAATCCTTCGCTGAAACAAATACTTTTCGTGATTTTAGCGCTAAACATGGACTTGACTCTGAGATAGTAGCTTCATTATGTGAATCAGTTGCTGCTCATAGTAATATCCCTAAGGAGAAGTGGTTTAAATATCATCCTCCCATAGAAGTCAATGTAGTCAAACCAAATCCAGTTGAAGAGAAATTTATTGCTTATAATGATTCTATTGCTCCTAGTGCTTACATTGAGAAACCACCTTTCCCTGTTAGAATAAAGGATCATGCTAAAGCTTCAACTGTGATACGTAAGGGCTACATTAGAACACCTACACCCCCTGAGAAAATTAAAGTTGAACCTAGCATTCCTATTATTAAAGATTTGTTGGCCGATAATGTTATGGGCATGTTATTCAATTTTGTGAAGATGTTGCTAGAATTGCTAAACCTCGTGCTACACACAAACATAAACCTGTTGTTGGCATGCTTGTTGTTTCTGTTAAGATAGGAGATCATTGTTATCATGGTTTATGTGACATGGGTGCTAGTGTTAGTGCAATACCTCAATATTTATATAATGAAATTAAAGATGAGATTGCACCTGACGAGATGGAATTTATTGATGTTACTATTGAACTTGCTAATAGAGATACTATCTGCCCTGTGGGGATTGTTAGAGATGTTGAAGTCTTGTATGGTAAAACTAAGTATCCTACTGACTTTCTCATTCTTGCTACCACACAAGATAGCTTTTGTCCCATCATATTTGGTAGACATTTCCTCAATACTGTTAATGCTTAGATTGATTGTGAGAAACAAACTGTTACTGTTGGCTTTGAAGGTGTGTCACATGAATTTAATTTTTCTAAGTTTGGTAGACAAACTCATGAAAAAGAATTGTCTAGTAAGGATGAAATTATTGCTCTCGCTTCTATTGTTGTGCCTCCTACTGACCCTTTGGAGCAATACCTGCTTGAACATGAAAATGATATGCATATGGATTAAAGGAATCACATAGATAGAGTTATCTTTGAACAACGTCGTATCCTTCAGAATAATTGTCACACCCTGTTTTTGCTATCTCTTATTTGTATTGTGAAAACCTGAGCTTGTTAAAAAAATTAAACTAAGGTTGCGAGTGCCATGATTTACATTGTATGCTTGTGTTCTTGATCATGTGAGGAAGAAAACCCTATTTCATAACATAGATTTCGAAAAACCTTTACTTATTTCTGATCAAGGTAAAAACCCTACTTTGAATTGCACTACATGCCCTTGATAGCAAGCAGTGCTTCTACTCAAAGATGGTGATCTGATTTTTACCTATCTTTATATTTCAAAACCACAAAGAAAATTATTTTTGCAATTATTTTCCTAATTAAATAACATGTCCATTTCTGAGGCCATAATTGGTATTCCAACATGGAAAAATACTTTTCTGCCTTAAAAAAATCTTATTAAATTTGGAGATGATCAGAAGGACATATATTTTCCATACATAAGATTTTAAACCCCATTTTATATTATATTTATTGAATAAAACCATGAAAGCTATTTCTGTCTGTTTTGGCATTTTGAAATATTTCCAAAGGAAATATTCTCAATAAAATCCTAGAAACTTCCAGTGATATTCCTAAGCCCCAATTGGTGTCCTCATAAAGTTTCACCTTCATCAAAGGTGAATAAGGACCCCAAATAACCCAAAACCCCCTTCTGTCCAGAATCAAGTTAGAGAAACTCTACATAGCAAAGTTTATCCAATGATGGTGAAACTTTGCAGGAGTGCCTAATACCTCAAATAAGGGTTCCACAGCAAAAATGGGATTTGTGGGACTTAGTTTGCCCACACTCCCTTTGGAAGGGACAGATCTGGTTATATTGGAGTATTTTCAAGTTTACAAAGCTAAACTTGTCCTTTGGAGCTCAAATTTGGTGAAACCCCATGGTTTACCACCAAACCCAAACATGTTAAGTTAAAACACCAGTGGTGGGGTGCAACCCCCTTAACCCACTGTTGAACACCTTGTGACAGTTAGGAAAAAGCCACCCTAGCCACAGCTAAACCAAACCCCTTTGCTTCAAACTCATAGATTAAGTGGCCAGCATTTGTGTCTAACCCCAGTCAATTGGCCCCTCACTGGTTCAAAGTGGAAAGGCAAAAAACCCCAATTTAGATCTCAGTTCATGGCTGATAGCACCAGTATTTCTTGTATCCCTTGACCAGCCGAAGATCCCACAAGAACCAAACGACTAGCTACCCTCCCAGCTAGTGCCAGGACATGCTAGACACGTCCAAAGTGCCTAAGAGCGCGCCAGCATGCCATGGCATGCCAAAAATGCGCTCTGGGCGACGTTCTCGGCCAGTTCCAGCCTCCCCCGAGATGTCCAACCTCTTCCCCGACAACCCTTCTGTGTCGAGCAAGACTCAGGGCCTCTCCTCTCCCGCGCTAGAGCTCGTGCGACACGTGCCCACACGCACCGGAACCGACCAAGGTTGCGTGGCCACGAATGCTCGACTCCTCTCTCTCCCTGTGTTGCATATATTTCAGGCAGTCCAAAACCACGTCCTGAGACCGTGGTTTCGACCCCAGCCTCTCTCTGCAACCCCATGCGCGCCACGGTGAGTCACCGGCGCTCCCAAATTGGCTCACCGTCGCGGGCCTATAAATAGCCCTCCCCCTTGTTCCAGCACCGCTCAGATAGCTTCACCACGATCACTAGTACCTCCCTAGCCACCCCAGCAACCTAGCAGAGCCCTGGTGCTCGAGATCAACCGAGGCCCCTCAGCCTCAGAGCTCCGATCAATCTCCGGCTACACGACAGCTCATGTGCCCCTCGACCCACCAAACTAACCCCAAGAAGCTTTCCCCCAACTCGCCCGAGCATTTCCGTGTCTCTAGCCACCTCCTCGACCACATCCTGAAACTCCTCCGCCACGGCCTCCTCGTCGCCGGCGAACCCCTGCCTCCCCATCGTAGTTCCGACCTCCAGCAGGTAGGAGACAGTAAGGCGAACCCATTCTAGTCCTCGTTGGGGCATGAGAGCGTGGGCAACCTCGTCGACGTCCTCCTCCTCCTCACTAGCCAGAGGTAGGGGACGACCCCGATAGGTGTGCCCCACCTGTCGGTGGCCCAGCCCCCTCCCCCGCGCTGTCCTCAGCCACTGACCGTAGGGCCCCGCACATTAGGTTCAAACCTGACAGCGCGCGCGCCTAGGCAGGCTGTTGGCTGGCCATGGGCCAGCCCAGCTCCGGGCCTAGCCAGGCCGGGAGTCTAGCCGATTTTCTTTTATTTTTAAAACACTGGTTTCCAAGATTTTTATAAAAACATTTAACCAGTGTAAAAATATAATTTTTCCAGTGTCATTCTTCTAAAAATGTGTAGTATTTAATAATATGTGTAGTATTTAATAATATGTTGAGACGATTTTCCAAGAACTATTCTATTTTACATTAATAAAAAGGACTAAATTGGAATTGTTTTGCTTCTGTTTGGTTGATTCCAAAAATAATCCTTCAAGGAAAATTAAGGCAATATTTTTTCAAAATGATACCTTAGATTTACCAGTAATAAAGAACATTTTTTCAAAATGACTTTGTGATTTGTTTTTGTGCGAGCTATTTCTTATTTATTGTTTTATCGACGATAGAAAATCCGTGTGACGAGGGAGTCACAGCGGAAGACCTCGAAGACCGCGGATACTTAGCTGACCAAGGCAAGCGGCCCTTTGACCATGACTGAGCATATGTTACTTTGCATGTTAAAATAGCAAGTATTCCCATTGCATATGATCGGAAGTGCCGGTAATCATTTGATATGATTTTACCGAAGGCTCCCCCGGAGCACATGCATTGAGCTTGACCCTACCCCTTGAGGGTCTTGCTAATACCATGTTGACAAGTAAAGATAGAAGTAGTATTATAATGAGCATGTTGTTGACATAAAGCAAGAGTTTACTAAAACCCCGTCGGGTGCCACTAATGCCCGAGGGTGATGATGAGTTAGGTGGTCACTTCGGTGAAGTGATGCACCCAGTATTTGTGTGAGTATGGTTTCGAAAATGGGAGTAGATTTATGATGTGTCGACCGTCCCAACTATACCAGTACGACCACATTACCCCTCGTGGGACGGGGCTACGATAATTACTCTGGCCGGTGCTAGCAAACAGCCACATTACTAGTGGCAGGAGTGATGTGTGGTCACTCTCGTGATGGCTTCATGCCATGTAGGACGACTATGCCATTTTTATGAGTTCCAGTCACACCGTTGGTCCCCTCATGGTTGGTATTGTCCAGAGTTGGTGCTCGTAATACGTACAACATGTGGGCTGGGTACCAATCGAGTGGACCTCTTTGTCTAGTATCGTCAGGGAAAAGGCATTGATCGGGTACTTACCTCGGGTATGTTATATACCACGAGTCGTGGATGACACGGAAGTTTCTCGGATCTCGTGGGTCCAGCGTACTACCTCTGCAGAGTGTAAACTATTCGAATAGCCGTGTCCACGGTCAAGGACAGTTGGGTAATCCTGCTTAAACTACATCCAGTTATTTCCGCATAAACCAAGTGTGAGTGTGTGTGGTGTTGAAAAAGGTGTTGTCGTGACTGTAATGATATGACCAAGTTCGGTGACTTGGCATATATGGTGAACCCAGATGGTTCAGCCCTCGATAGATATATTGATATCTATAACTTGTTCTTCAAAAGTAATTCTTTAACTTGATGCATATTCATGATCATTCCACCAAGATGAGTTACACTAAAGATGCATGATATTGTTATCCTTCACTTTCATTGTTCATATCATGGGCTGTTTGCGAGTACATTCAAAAGTACTCATTGGCTTGCCACTAGTTATGTTATTGACCAAACATGGAAGGACCGGAGTTTGGAGATGAGTACGTCTTCAGAGACGCCCCTGCGAACTAGGATGCTTCCGAGTCAGAATGCCTGTCGGTGTAGGCTTGATGGCATGGGCACCAGCTTAGCCCCTATGTTTTCTGCTACTAGTGTATCTGAGTGATTTGGCCTTAGGCCCTACCTTGTGAACTTGACCCTTTGGTCATGTGTTGTAATAATCGATACCTGGATGTAAGACTCTTTATTCGGAATCTTTGTTCGGTGAGCATTGATCTCTGAGATCACTGAGCACGGTGATATCGACTCGTAAGTCGGAGTCCCCATAGAGCTGGTATCAGAAGCATCCTGACTATAGGAAGCCTTAGGTAGCATGGACGATAGCCGAAATGATTAGTGCACATAAGATTGACCCAAGAACCTGCACCCACTAAAAATTTCTAACCCTCTCCTCTACACCTTGTAGATGGCCACCGTACCTGAGATGTTTCTGGAGACGGGCTGCCCTCTGCTTTTGAGCGATAGCCTCGAGAAGTGTCAAGTACGTCGCACACCCATCTTCCTCTACCACGAACACTGGGTCAACGCCGACACCAAGGAGTATCACGTGGATGTGATAGTGAAGGCTAACGACTCCCCAACTAGCTGGTTCTTTGAGGGGCAATAGATGGAGGTTCTGATGTTGGTCGTGGAGACTGCGGCACGAGAGGCACTCGTGCGACTCCGCGACATCCTTCCTGAGATGGCTGACAAGCCAGCTACTCGTCACCTACCTTCTGTTAAAGATAAGGTAGACGAGAGTTGGACACTCAACCCCTCATCCGAGGGCGGGACGCCATTGAGGTTTCAAACCTACTTCAGTCTCTCCTCAGACACCTTGACGCATCTTTTGATCAAGGAGTCGACTAGAATCCGCCAAGAGCTGCACCAAGTCAAGGACCTACTTCGCATGGAGAAGATGAAGAACCGCAAGGTGAAGAAAGAAGGAGCACCCATAATATCACCTGGCTTTCCGAGGAAGAATACCCCCGCTTCAGGCCATTCCTCTTCCGATTCGTAGCTTGACCGCAGAAGAGTACACCGAACTCTTCGCTACTTTGCCAACCAAGAGACATCGTGATGGTCCGCTTCCTTCCCTACTCCTTCAAGGAAGGGAAGCACTAATGAAGATGAAGATGAAGATGAAGACGAAGACGAAGATCCCATAGAACCGGCTTATGAGACCGTGTAGTGGATCGCTTAGCAACATAGGCAACTAGGATGTACCCAAGCATAGGAGTTCTTGTATCAGGATTGTGTGACCCCAGGTGTTGTGTAAGCCTGTTGGATGCAAGTCGCATTCTGCCTTAGGCAGCTTGTGAGTGACTACATTGCTTGTATTCAAATCTAATGTAGGAGTTCTTCTCAGAACCATTGTCTTAAAAATCTTGCACACTAGCACGACACCAGACCCCCCTCTTTACTAGAGCATCATCCCTTTCGAATGCAACTAGTTCAGCAAAATTGACCTGTCTACTCCCCTGACAGGATGGTGAATGCAACTCGCAACAACACCTTCGGCAACCCCGGCTCTGCCTCTTCAGGACAGCAGTAGGGAACCGGAGGGTAAGCTCAAGCTAGAGATCACCACGAGCATCAAGATGATGTTCCACCGCCATCGCCTCCTCCTGAAAGCTTGACCATGGCTTAGTTCCTTCAAGCTCTTCGAGAGGAGCGTCAAGCCAACAATGTCGCTATCCAGCAACTAGCTCAAACCTTCGTGAACCACCCACCGCAGAACGGGATTGGCAACGGTCGCTCAACTCTCTCTGAGTTTATGCGAACTACGCCGCCTATATTAACGGAGATGACTGAACCCTTGGATGCCGATGACTGGATCCGCACTATTGAAGACCTTCTCGCGCTGGTCAAGTGCACTGATGACCATGAGAAAGTCCTCTATGCAACCCACTGTCTCGGAGGAACAACCAGAGCTAGGTGGGATGGATTTCAGATCATGCGAGCAGGGCAAGTCATCACTTGCGCTGTGTGTAAGGATTGATTCCGCACTCCTTACATTCCTCCGGGAATGACGACCATTAAGAAGCGAGAATTCCGAGACTTAAGGTAAGGCAGTGGATCTGTCAAGGAGTATTTGCAGAAGATCAACCTCCTATCAAGGTACGCACCTGAATACATCAACATTGAAGCTGCCAAAGTGGAACGCTTTATGGAAGGACTGCAGCAGTCACTCCAGTATCAGCTGGTTGTTTGTGAATGTCGTACCTTCAGCGACCTGGTTAATAAGGCCCTTATGTTGGAAGACAAGCGTCGTGCAATGGACGACACCCGTAAGCGGAAGCTAATGGGTAGTGGAGGACCAAGTAACTCGAAGCCACGACCATGGCAGTCAGCTCCAGGAAGACCCACCTATCAGCAACAACAGTACAAGTATCCGACATTTCGCCAGAATTACCAGCCTCAGCAGCAAGTCAACGCCAAGCCAGCAAGCAATCCGCCAAATAACGGTGGGGTCAAGACCAATCTTCCAGTGCAAGTTACCTGTTTTGGATGTGGACAAACATGGCTCTATTCCAGGCAGTGCCCCAACAAGAAACTCGATGCTCCGCACCCCAATGCGCCAAATCCATGCCAAGGAGCACCAGGCAGGAATCAGGTTCCCCGCAATCAGAAGTATCATGGCAAGGTGCGGATTAATCATATTTCCGCAGAAGAGGTACATGAAGACCCGGACTGCATTCTGGGTACGTTCTTCATCAACCCTACCCCGGCAACAATATTGTTTGATTGTGGTACTTTAAATTCTTTTGTTACGCAAAAGTTTCAGGAAAAGTGTGGTTTAGAACCTACCTTGCTTCATGGGCATATGGCAATTCAAACCCGGGAGCTGTTTTGAGGACCAACCTAGGATGTAGGAAGGTCGGGATAGTTATCAATGGGACGAGCTTCTCAGCGGATCTCATTGTGCTTAAGTGGCAAGGCCTACAAGTAATTCTCGGCATGGATTGGTTTGCCAAGCATCAAAGCATCTTGGACTGTGCCAACAGGGCCATTACCATGACAAGTGACCAAGGGGTCAAAGTCAAGTATGTCTCTGAGCCTGTACCCGCTCGAGTACCACGGGTTAATAGCCTGTCAGAGGAAGGACTCGACAGAGTGCCAATAGTCTGGGAATAACCGGACATTTTTCCTGATGAGCTACCAGGGATGCCTCCTGATGGAGACATCGAGTTCATCATCGAACTCATGCCCGGATCAAGGCCTATCTATAAGAAGCCTTACAGGATGGGATCCGAAGATCTAGCAGAATTGAAGAAGCAACTGGATGAGCAACTCAGGAAAGGGTTTATTTGTCTGAGTGCGTCACCTTGGGGATCACCTGTTCTCTTCATGTCCAAGAAGGATGGGACAATCAGACTTTGCGTCGATTGTTGTTCTCTCAATGAGGTTACGATCAAGAACAAGTACCCACTCCCCAAGATTGAAGACTTGTTCGATCAGCTAAATGGAGCTAAGGTATTCTCCAAGATCGACCTCCGATCTGGATATTACCAACTAAAGATCCGACCCAAAGACATACGAAAGACAGCATTTGTGACCCGGTATGGTCTGTATCAATGCACTGTCATGTCTTTTGGATTGACTAATGCCCCAGCTTACTTCATGTACCTCATGAATAAGGTCTTCATGGAATACCTGGACAAGTTTGTCGTCGTATTCATTGATGACATATTAATCTTTTCCAGGTCTGAAGAAGAGCATGAGCAACACTTGAGGTTAGTATTGGAGAAGCTTCGAGAGCTCCAACTGTATGCCAAGTTTAGCGAATGCCAATTTTGGCTGAACGAAGTTGGATTCCTGGGTCATACCATGACAGCAAGTGGATTGGTAGTTGATCCCTCTAAGATTACCACGGTAACCAACTGGGAATCGCCAATTGACATGAAGGAAGTCAGGAGCTTCCTCGAACTCACGGGATATTACCGCAAGTTCGTAGAAGGATTCTCCCACATCGCGCGATCTATGACTCAGCTCTTGAAGAAAGGCAGGAAGTTCGAATGGACGCCGGAATGTGAAGCAAGCTTCCAAGAATTGAAGAAGAGACTAACCACCGCCTGGGTATTGGCCACTCCAGATATCAGCAAGGAGTTCGTGATATATTGCGACGCCTCAAGAAATGGGCTAGGTGGGGTTCTAATGCAGGATGGCAGAGTCGTGGCATACTTATCACGGCAACTGCGCCCGCATGAGGAGAACTATGCCACCCATGATCTCGAATTGGCAGCAGTAGTGCATGCTCTGAAGACATGGCGACATTACCTTCTGGGGAAGCGATGTGAAATATATAGTGACCACAAGAGTCTGAAGTATATCTTCACCCAAAGGGAATTGAACATGAGGCAACGAAGATGGTTAGAGTTAATCAAGGACTACGACCTCAACATTCAATATTACCCCGGTAAGGCTAATGTAGTGGCTGATGCCTTGAGCCGGAAGACCAGCACCTTGAATGTCATGCTTAAGGAAACACAGCCCGCCTTATATGAAGAATTGGAGAACTTTGGGTTGGAACTCGTGGAATCTGGATTCCTAGATAACCTCGAAGTCAAACCAACGCTGGTAGACGACATCAAGGAGGCCCGGAAGGGTCACAAGAGCATTGAAGGTATCAAGAAGAAGATTCAAGAAGGCAAGGCCCCAGGATTCTTGGAGGATGAACAAGGAGTTGTGTGGTTTGGGAAGCGTTTACGCGTACCCAACAAGGCTGAACTCAAGGATTTAATCCTACGGGAAGCACATGATACACCCTACTCCATTCACCCCGGTGGTACCAAGATGTATCAAGATCTCCGAGGAAGATTCTGGTGGCACGACATGAAGAGGCAAATAGCGTCTTATGTGGCCAAGTGCAACGTGTGCCAGCAAGTCAAGGTTGAGCATCAGCCACCCGCGGGACTGCTACAACCTCTCAAGGTGCCGGAATGGAAGTGGGAAAAGGTAGGCATGGACTTTGTTACCGGATTACCAAGGTCTAGCAGGGGCCATAACTCGATATGGGTTGTTGTCAACCATTTGACCAAAGTGGCCCATTTCATCTGTGTCAACACCACTTATGATGGGAACAAGTTGGCTAGTCTCTATATTGAGCGTATAGTAAGCCTTCATGGAGTTCCCAAGGAGATTGTATCTGACTGAGGCACGCAATTCCCCTCAAGGTTTTGGAGGAAATTCCAAGAGGCCCTCGGGACCAAGCTCTCTTTTAGCACCGCGTTCCACCCGTGAACAGGAGGACAAACGGAAAGGGTGAATCAGATACTCGAAGATATGCTCCACGCATGTGTCCTGGCGCATGGAGCCAAGTGGGAAGATTGTTTGCCGTTCGCTGAGTTTTCATACAACAACAGCTACCAGTCCAGTCTCCAGATGGCCCCGTTCGAAGTATTGTATGGATAGAAGTGCCGCACCACGCTCAACTGGTCTGAAACCGGTGATGGACTGATTTTTAGACCAGAAGTCTTGCACAAGGCAGAAGAGAAGGTGCAACTAGTCCGAGAAAATCTGAAAGCAGCTAAGTCACGACAAAACAGCTATGCAGACTCTCGCCGCAGGAATGTGAAGTTCATCCCCGGAGATCTGGTGTAACTTCGTGTCACACCTCTCAAGGGAACCAAGCGTTTCCACGTTAAGGGGAAACTCGCTCCAAGGTTCATTGGACCTTTTAAGATCACAGCAAGGCGAGGAGAAGTTGCTTATCAGTTGGAGCTACCTCCGGAACTTCGTAAGTGTCTTCAAGCGCCAAGTTGTACCGATCTTTATAAGGACATTGACCACCAGGCCATTGACCTTCAGCCTGATCTCACCTACCACGAGAGGTCGATCCGCATTCTGGGCGAAGCAGAGCGTTGCACCAGGAGCCGCACTATCAAGTATTTCAATGTTCAATGGAGCAACCACACCGAAGCCGGAGCTACATGGGAGCGTGAACACTATCTCCAATCTGAGTTTCCAAACCTTTTTAGCACCTAGCTTAGGAATCTCAGGGACGAGATTCTTGTAAGGGGGATAGGTCTGTCACACCCTGTTTTTGCTATCACTTATCTGTATTGTGAAAACCTGAGCTTGTTAAAACTTTTTTTAAACTAATGTTGTGAGTGCCATGATTGACATTGTCTGCTTGTGTGCTTGATCATGTGAGGAAGAAAACCCTATTTCATAACATAGATTTCCAAAAACCTTTACTTATTTCTGATCAAGGTAAAAACCCTACTTTGAGTTGCACTGCATGCCCTTGATAGCAAGCAGTGCTTCTACTCAAAGTTGGTGATCTGATTTTTACCTATCTTTATATTTCAAAACCACAAAGAAAATTATTTTTGCAATTATTTCCCTAATTAAATAACATGTCCATTTTTGAGGCCAGAATTGGCATTCCAACATGGAAAAATACTTTTCTGCCTTAGAAAAATGTGATTAAATTTGGAGATGATCAAAAGGACATATATTTTCCATACATAAGATTTTAAACCCCATTTTATATTATATTTATTGAATAAAACCATGAAAGCTATTTCTGTCTGTTTTGGCATTTTGAAATATTTCCAAAGGAAATATTCTCAATAAAATCCTAGAACATTCCAGCGATATTCCTAAGCCCCAATTGGTGTCCTCATAAAGTTTCACCTTGATCAAAGGTGAATAAGGACCCCAAATAACCCAAAAACCCCTTCTGTCCAGAATCAAGTTAGAGCAACTCTACATAGCAAAGTTTATCCAATGATCCTGAAACTTTGCAGGAGTGCCTAATACCTCAAATAAGGGTTCCACACCAAAAATGGGATTTGTGAGACTTAGTTTGCCCACACTCCCTTTGGAAGGGACATATCTGGTCATATTGGAGTATTTTCAAGTTTACAAAGCTAAACTTGTCCTTTGGAGCTCTAATTTGGTGAAACCCCATGGTTTACCACCAAACCAAACCTGTTAAGTTACAACATGAGTGATGGGGTGCAACCCCTTTAACCCACTGTCGAACACCTTCTAACAGTTAGGAAAAAGCCACCCTAGCCACAGCTAAACCAAACCCCTTTGCTTCAAACTCATAGATTAAGTGGACAACATCTGTGTTTAACCCCAGTCAACCGGCCCCTCACTGGTTGAAAGTGGAAAGGCCAAAATCCCCAATTTATATCTCAGTTCATTACTGACAGCACCAGTATTTCTTGTCTCCCTTGACTAGTCGAAGCTCCCATAAGAACCAAATGGCTAGCTACACTCCCAGCCAGTGCCAGGGCATGCTAGACACGTCCAAAGTGCCTCAGAGTGCGCCAGCATGCCGTGGCATGCCAAAACTGCGCTCTAGGCGCGCTACAGGGAGTCACCGAGGTGGGGGCGACGTTCTCGGCTAGTTCCAGCCTCCCCCGAGATGTCCACCCTCTTCCCCGACAACCCTTCTGCGTCGAGCAAGCCTCAGGGCCCCTCCTCTCCCGCGCTAGAGCTCGTGCGACGCGTGCCCGCGTGGACCAGAACCGGCCAAAGTTGCGCGGCCACGAATGCTCGACTCCTCTCTCTCTCTCCCTCTGCTGCAGATAGTTCGGGCAGTCCAAAAGCATGTCCTGAGACCGTGGTTTCAACCCCAGCCTCTCTCTGCACCGCCATGCGTGCCATGGTGAGTCACCGGCGCTCCCAAATCGGCTCACCATCACAGGCCTATAAATAGCCCTCCCCCTCGCTCCAGCACCACTCAGATAGCTTCACCACGATCACTAGTACCTCCCTAGCCACCCCAGCAATCCAGCAGATCCCCGGTGTTCGAGATCGACCGAGGCCCCTCCGCCTCGGAGCTCCGGTCGATCTCCGGCTACACGACGGCTCCTGCGCCCCTCGACCCACCAAACTAACCCTCTCAACCCCAGGAAGCTTTCCCCCAACTCGCCCGAGCATTTCCGTGTCTCCAGCCACCTCCTCGACCACCTCCCGAAACTCCTTCTCCACGGCCTCCTCGTCGTCGGCGAACCCCTGCCTCCCCATAGTTGTTCCGACCTCCAGCAGGTAGGCGACAGTAAGGCGAACCAATTCCAGTCCTCACTGGGGCATGAGAGCGTCGGCAACCACGCCGTCGTCCTACTCCTCCTCTCTGGCCAATGGAAGTGGACGACCCTAACAGGTGTGCCCCACCTGTCAGTGGACCAGCCTCCTCCCCCGCGCTATCCTCAACCACTGACCGCAGGACCCCGCATGTCAGGTTCAAACCTGATGGCGCGCGCGCCTGGGCAGGTTGTCGGCTGGCCATGGGCCAGCCCAGCTCCGGGCCGAGCCAGGACGGATGTTTAGCCGATTTTCTTTTATTTTTAAAACCCTAGTTTCTAAGATTTTTATGAAAACATTTAACCAGTGTAAAAATATAATTTTTCCACTGTTATTCTTCTAAAAATGTGTAGTATTTAATAATATGTTGAGACGATTTTCCAACAACTACTCTATTTTACAATAATAAAAAGGACTAAATTGGAATAGTTTTGCTTCTGTTTGGTTGATTTCAAAAATATTCCTTCAAGGAAAATTAAGGCAATATTTTTTCAAAATGATACCTTAGATTTACCGGTAATAAAGAACATTTTTTAAAAATGACTTTGTGATCTGTTTCTGTGCGAGCTATTTCTTATTTATTGTTTTATCGACGATAGAAAATCCGTGTGACGAGGGAGTCGGAGCGGAAGACCTTGAAGACCCCGGATACTTGGCTGACCAAGGCAAGCAACCCTTTGACCATGACTGAGCATATGTTACTTTGCATGTTAAAATATCAAGTATTCCCGTTGCATATGATCATAAGTGCCGGTAATCATTTGATATGATTTTACCGAAGTCTCCCCCGGAGCACATGCATTGAGCTTGACCCTACCCCTTGACGGTCTTGATAATACCATGTTGAAAAGTAAAGATAGAAGTAGTATTATCATGATCATGTTGTTGACATAAAGCAAGAGTTTACTAAAATCCCGTCGGGTGCCACTAATGCCCGAGGGTGATGATGAGTTAGGTGGTCACGTTCGGCGAAGTGACGCACCCAGTATTTGTGTGAGTATGGTTTCAGAAATGGGATTAAATTTATGATGTGTCGACCGTCCCAACCTTACAAGTATGACCACGTTACCCCTCGTGGGACGGGGCTATGTTAATTAATCTAGTCGGTGCTAGCAAAGAGCCACATTACTAGTGGCGGGAGTGATGTGTGGTCACTCCACGTGATGGGGTCGTGCGAGGTAGGACGACTATGCCATTTTGATGAGTTCCAGTCACACCGTTGGTCCCCGCATGGTTGGTATTGTCCAGAGTTGGTGCTCGTAAGACGTACAACATGTGGGCTGGGTACCAATCGAGTGGACCTCTTTGTCTAGTATCGTTAGGGGAAACGCATTGATCGGGTACTTACCTCGGGTATGTTATATACCGCGAGTCCTGGATGACATGGAAGTTTCCCGGATCTCGTGGGTCCAGCGTACTACCTCTATAGAGTGTAAACTATTCGAATAGTCGTGTGCACGGTCAAGGACAGTTGGGTAATCCTGCTTAAACTACGTCCAGTTATTTCCGCATAAACCAAGTGTGAGTGTGTGTGGTGTTGAAAAAGGTGTTGTCGTGACTGTAATAATATGACCAAGTTCAAAAGTAATTCTTTAACTTGATGCATAATCATGATCATTCCACCAAGATGAGTTACACTAAAGATGCATGATATTGTTATCCTTCACTTTCATTGTTCATATCATGGGCTGTTTGCGAGTACATTCAAAAGTACTCATTGGCTTGCCACTGGTTATGTTATTGACCGGACATGGAAGGACCGGAGTTTGGAGATGAGTACGTCTTTAGAGACGCCCCTGCGAACTAGGACGCTTCCGAGTCAGAATGCGTGTCGGTGTAGGCTTGATGGCATGGGCACCCGCTTAGCCCCTATGTTTTCCGCTACTAGTGTATCTGAGTGATTTGGCCTTAGGCCCTGCCTTGTGAACTTGACCCTTCGGTCATGTGTTGTAATAATCGGTACTTGGATGTAAGACTCTTTATTCGGTATATGTGTTCTGTGAGCATTGATCTCTAGGATCACTGAACACGGCGATCTCTACTTGTAAGTCGGGGTCCCCACAATAATTTGCGTGTTAAATTACTTGGAGATCCACCTCCACCAAAGGGTGATCCTGTGTTTGAGCTTAAACAATTACCCGATACTCTTAAGTATGCTTATCTTGATGAAAAAGAGATATATCCTCTTATTATTAGAGCTAACCTTTCAGAGCATGAAGAAATGAAATTATTGAAAACTCTAAGGAAGCACCATGCTGCTATTGGATATACTCACTACTGAAATTCATAAATTTGTCGTCTGCCATGGCAATGGCAAAGGGGGAACCACTGAGGGCAAAGGCTTTGCCGTCGGTAAGCAGACGGCAAAGTAGACGGCAAAAAATTCTGGTAAAGAGGTTATTTGCCGTCTTCTTTTTTAAAGAAGACGACAAAGAATCTTTCCCATGAGGGGGCAGAAGGCAAATTAAATGGGACGACACATACACCAACGACCCCGTTAAATGTTAACGGCAGGCCTCCTCTCTTTTCCGTCTGCCATCCCCCCTTTGCCATGTGGGGGCAGATGGCAAAGGGGGGAACCAAACCCCTCTCTCTCCCCTGTTTGTCGTCTGCCATCCCACCTTTGCCATGTGGAGGCAGACGGCAAAGAGGGGAGACAGAGTGGGCTGGTTCCCCCCTTTGCCATGTGGGGGCAGACGGCAAAGAGGGGGAACCAGAACCTCTCTCTTCCTCTTTGTCGTCTGCCATCCCCCATTTGCTATGTGGGGGCAGACGACAAAGGGGGGAACCAGCCCCCCCCCCCTCTTCCCCTTTGCCGTCTGCCATCCCCCCTTTGCCATGTGGGGGCGGACGGCAAAGGGGGGAACCAGCCCCTTTTTAATTTATTTCTTATTATATCCAGCATTTTTCACAATAATCAGGATATATATATATATATTTGACATAAATAAATTTATTTCCATACTCATAACCATATTAAAATAACTTTCATCCATAGTACATACATATTATGCAAGTTGCATCCGTAGCAAACCATATATTACACCAGTTTCATCCACATGCATACAAAGTTTCATATATATCCATATACTACAATAGTTTCAATACAAGCTTCTGTGAAGCCATGGTACAAGAAATCATCTTCAAGCATTCCATCAATATAGTCAAAGCTTCCCGTGAAGTGAATGTAATCTGCAAAATGACAAAAAGAAAGTTAGAAGAATAATACTAGATGAATAAGTATATAGGTTATTTCGGAGAGAAATTAGCTAAGTATAGGCCATTTAATAGCTAATTTAGGTGGAATACGTCATCATGGAGCTACATAGCCTTATTACGTTATTTAGGAGAGAACTTAGCTAAGTATAGGTCATTCTAGAGCTAACTTGGATAAAATATGTCATTTTGTAGCCAACTATGATTATTAATCCATTTTGACCTTATTATGTCATTTTGGAGCTAAACTAGTCATTTTAATGAGATAACCAAGGTTCTTATGATGTTTTTACCTAACTATGCTAATTATGTCATTTTGGAGGATAATTAGCTAAGTATGTCTTTGTTGGGGAAAATAACCTACGTAGAAGAAGAAAGAGAAGAAGCAACAAGAGAAGAAGGAGAAGAAAAAGAAGAAGGAGGAGGAGGAGGAGGAGAAGGAGGAGAAGAAGAAAAGAAGAAGGACAACAAGAAGGAGAAGAAGGAGGAGAAGAAGGAGAAGGAGCTTCTTTCCTCCTTCTCCGTCTCCTTCTTCTTCCTTCATTTCATTTTTCCTCTTTCTTCTCCTCTTGTCCCCTTCTTCGGGCTAAATTAGCTAAGAATGCCTTTTTGGAGCTAATTATGTCATTTCGAGGATAATTAGCAAAGTATAGGTCATCTTTTATTAAATAGACCATTTTGGAGCTAACTAAGCTAATTATGTCATTTAGGTGGAAGCCTAGCTAACTATAGGTCGTTTCGGAGCTAACTTGGGTAAAATAGGTCATTCCGGAGCAAACTATGCTTATTAAGCCATTTTGGATCTAGCTAAGCTAATTATAGGCCATTTAATACCTAAGTTAGGGGGAATATGTCATCTTGCAGCTACGTAAGCCTTATTATGTCATTTAGGAGAGAACTTAGCTAACTATAGTCATTTTTTATTAAATATGTCATTTTGGAGCTAACTAAGCTAATTATGTCATTTTGTAGAATAAATAGCCAATTTAGTCTTTCTTGGATGAGTCTAAGCTACGTAGAAGAAGAGAAAGAGAAGAAGGAAGAAGAGAAGAAGGAGGAGGAGGAGGAGGAGCAGGAGAAAGAGAAGGAAGAGGAGAAGAAGAAGAAAAGAAGAAGGAGAAGGAGGAAGAAGGAGGAAGAAGGAGGAAGAAGAAGGAGAAGGAGGAGCTCCTTCTCCTTCTTCTACTCCTTCTTATCCTCCTCCTTTTCTCCTTCTTCTTCTCTTCTTCTTCTTCTTCCTTCCATTCATTTTTCCTCTTTCTTCTCCTCTTGTCCCATTCTTCAGGATAAATTAGCTAAGAATGCCTTTTCAGAGCTGATTATGTCATTTCGAGGATAATTAGCTAAGTATAGGTCATGTTTTATTAAATAGACCATTTTGGAGCTAACTAATCTAATTATGTCATTTAGGTGGAAGCCTAGCTAACTATAGGTCGTTTCGTAGCTAACTTGGGTAAAATAGGTCATTCCGGAGCAAACTATGCTTATTAAGCCATTTTGGATATAGTTAGGCTAATTATAGGCCATTTAATACCTAAGTTAGGGGAATAGGTCATCTTGCAGCTACGTAAGCCTTATTATGTCATTTAGGAGAGAACTTAGCTAACTATAGGTCATTTTTTATTAAATAGGTCATTTTGGAGCTAACTAAGCTAATTATGTCATTTTGTAGGATAATTAGCCAATTTAGTCTTTCTTGGATGAGTCTAAGCTACATAGAAGAAGAGAAAAACAAGAAGCAAGAAGAGAAGAAGAAGTAAAAGAAGAAGGAGGAGGAGGAGGAGGAGGAGGAGAAGGAGAAGGAAGAGGAGAAGAAGAAGAAAAGAAGAAGGAGAAGGAGAAGGAGGAAGAAGAAGGAAGAAAAAGGAGAACGAGGAGCTAACGAAGCTTATTAAGCCATTTTGGAGCTAACTAAGCTTATTAAGCCATTTCGGAGTAAACTATGCTTATTAAGCCATTTTGGAGCTAACTAAGCTAATTATGTCATTTAGATGGAAGTCTAGCTCATGTTTTATTAAAACACTAGAAATAACATACCATTATCGTCATCACGGAGGTGAAGCACGGTGTCTCTGGCTTGTTTCACCTGGAGAAAGTTGCCGTGGAGAAGGCTCCACTGTAGAAGGGTCGTGCGATGCGTTTCGGGAGATATTCTGCACCAAACATCGTTTGCAATGTGTCGTTAGCATGAGGACAATCTTAAGATCAGTGGACTGAAATGAAACTCACTCTCCCCGCCACATTAATGACTGGCATCGGTGGAGGGACTTGGCCGCTCTTCTCGCACATAGACTGTACATTTGGTTTCGACAAGTCACACTTTTTATTTATTAATGAAACGGACATTCAAATGCAAGATTTGAAATAACATGAAGAAGAAACTTACCACGAAGAGCTCGTATATGGCCCTGTTAGACGCATCATTCCGTGCCCTCTCCGCCTCTACCAGTGCAGTCGTCCTCTCCTCCAGCTCCCTAATCTCCTTATCCTTCTCCGCCATAGCCTCCTGCATTTCCTCTCTCTCTTTCTGAATAGCAGCCTGCAACACCACTCATTGTTAGCAATGTAATCTAATTGGTTCCAACGCACAACATAATGCGGAAAGATAGTTGAGTCCATTAAACTAACCTCGATGGCGAGCTCGACTAGCCGTGGACGACGTGTTATCTCCGGACAGGAGCTCGTTTGGCGTGCCTTTATCTGCAGGATAGTGCTAGGACAACGTATAAGGCCGTCTCCAATGGCGATCGAGCCATGGGGCCTCCCGTTGCCAGCTATCATCACCAGCTCTGGATCAATAGCCCCTCGCTCGGGTTAAAGTCCTCCCCTTTCCTCGCCTTCCCGTGATCTTTGTACTTCACGAGCTTGTGGTGGGAGGAGATGTTGGTGAAGTTTTCTCGATGCTCGAGGTCAGACTCAGAGAATGCCTTGACCTTCTTGTATGAGGCAGTATGGGCCATCGCATACAGGTCGTACATCTGTGGCACCTCCGTCTTATTGTGACGCGCCTAAAAGAGAGAGAGAGGAAAATTGTATTAGTAAAGGGCTCAAGATAGCATTAAGAATGAACTGCATGAGGCATGAAGCAAACCACATACCCAGTTCTCGCCAAATTGGATTAAGTTGACGTTCCCTTGATTGTGTGGCACACCAACCATTTTGCCACGCCTCTCCTTGGCGTTGTTGTGGCTGTCCTCCCATGTTTTGGAGCACCACTGATCCACCAAGGCCTCCCAACAATCCATCTTATCCACACACCATCTTGGGGCACCTAAGTTAATAAAGAGATATTTTAGCGCGTAAGAACCAAATCAAGGAAACTAACTACAAAGCCTTAATAATATGTAATTACCTTCATGTAATGCTCCTTCTCCATCGTAGCATCACGGCACTTCACTTGTCAATCCTAATACGCCGCGTGGCATAGTAGTCTCGAACAGCCTGCACCCGAGCCTCGTGTCGAAAGTTTTCAAGCAGGCGGCGACATTCGGTTTCGATAACCTTTGCCGCGTCCTCCTCGTATCCCTCCTCACACCTGTAGTAGGTCTGCAAACGAGACAACACCGATTAATACAATAAATAGCTATGGTTGATTTATAATTGTGTGAAGGAGAAATTACCCAGAACTGTCGGATCACCATGTCGGCCCTCGTGTCGCACAAAACACCGTCGATCTGCACCTCCGGGGGGGGGGGTCGTGGCACCGAAGTAGTGCTCCCAGGTCATTCCTACCTCTCGCTCCCGACCGGGAAACGTAACAAACCCTGGGAAGTTTTTACGGCAAAGCACACCAAGGACGCTGTTGGGCTTGCGGACACCCTTGGCAACAATCCAACTCCTACGGTACGACAAATTAAAGCCAAAACATTAGATATTTGAGAAAACGCGAAGGCAAAAGGTTAAATAAGAGTAAATTAACTTACTTGTCCCCATTTGGCCTAATCGACCACCTCTGCTCAGGGATCGCCGGCACGAGTGGGAGCCCTGAACTACCACGCTGGTAGATGGTAGCCCCCTCACCCAGCTCCTCGTCGCTACCAGCATGGCCACTTGGCTCAGCCCAGGTATCCCACTGGGTCTCTTGGGACGTACCCTCATCCCTGCTTTGCTCCGGAGTCGCCTGGAACGAAGCCTCTGGGACACGAGTCGCGTGGTTCAAAGGCTCGTGGACCTGAGGCTCGTCGACCCGAGGCTCGTGAACCGGAGACCGTGTAGCCTGCACCTCAGACGAATCTACCCTACAAGTCCTATGCTCAGGTGAATCAGCTTGGGGTGGTGGCGGAGACCGTGTAGCCTCCACCTCAGAAGGCGTGGCAACCACCGCCCTACCTCTCCCTCGGCCACGTGTACCTTTAGTACAACATAAATACCAACATGAGTAATAAAATGTATATAAATACCAATATGCATACAACATGAGTACAACATAAATACCAACATGAATACAACGTGTACCTTTAGTACCTCCCAGCTTCGCAGGGGGTCGACCTCCTCTCACGGGGGGCGCTCCTTGCAGTGTAGAGAGCAATGCTCTCCAAAGAGGCGAGGCAGGAATGGAAGTACCCATCCCATCACCCGCTGACGAAGAAGGAGCCACGGAGTGCTTTCGACCCTTTCCCACCATCTTTCAACACATGGCATGACAAAGAGTAAATGAAATTAGTGCAACATAAATACCAACATGAGTAATAAAATTTATATAATTTAAGTGTATCATCGTCATAAATACCAACATAACTAATAAAAATTGAATACCTAACATGAATTCGAAATTTATATATAGTATAATAGTTGAATACCTGACATGAACTAATAACAATCGTGCTCGTCTATATATGCTTCGGGGTCAATAAATGCATCATGATCATCACTATCATCAATAAATGCATCATCATCATCACTATCACGAAGAACATGTGGAAAGCCACCATTATGTAATCGGTCAAGAAGTGACAGGTCATCCGCAGCAGTAACCTCTTCTTCTTCCAGCTCTTCCTATTCGGGCTCAGGGGTTAAGACGGATTCATTGTCGCGCTCTACTTCAATGTTCTGGGGTGAAGTAGAGCGGTTCTTGAAACGTTTCTTGGACATACGTGTTTCTTGGAAGAATTCTCCTTCATATGTGTCTGGGTTAATGTGAGGTTCATAATCCTCTTCATTGAGGGTAGGTGGTCTAAAATGTGGTGGCACTTCATAAACGACATCCCAACCTTTGAGATTTGGATCAGTTTGGCATACCCACGTTAGATAGAAAACTTGTGTCGCCTGTTGAGCCGTAATACAGACATCGGGAACATCTAAGTGGGTGTTTTGGTTGATTTCGACTAGTCCTATATGTTCATGACTCCTTCTAGTCTCCCTCGGCTCAAACCAATAACATTTGAAGACTACGACGGTCGGTTGGTTTTCACCATAGAATAGAAGTTCATAAATTGCTTCAACTCTTCCATAATACTTGGTGTCTCCTTCGCCGATAGTAGAGACAGAAAATTTGTAGTCTTTAGGTTGGGCATAGATAGCTCTTTGCCAAAGGTACGAAAGTGATACCCGTTGATGTTGTATTTGTCAAATGAACGGACCTTATAGTCAAAACCATTAGCGACTTGTCTCAACTCGGCGTCCATAGACTCTACATCAGCCTACAAGTTTAATACAAAAGAATGGATACATTAGCCGCAAATTAGACAAAGAAATCAAATGGGCCCTTAATGGTAATTAATTACCCTTTGTTTGAACCAAGAGATGAAACCGGGATAGTCGCCTCCATGCTTTGTGAGAAGATAATACTCTTAGCCGTAATCCTTTTCGATGACCGCTCCATCCGAGAATTCGGCGATGTATCGACTATATCAAATATCCGGGAATAAGAGTAGTTCAAAGCAATTAGAAGTTGCGGAACAATAAATTATCGAGAACTTACTCGATGTACGGCCACACTTCTGTTAGGTTGGTGAAGATATACAATGAAATGGTCCGCCATTCTTCGACATCCAACGATTTCCCTTTCGAAGCACCGGATGGTGCGAGCTTACCTTTGACTAGGCTGAGGTTAGATCGAACTTTTTTTGGATCGCCATCATTGTACCGAGGCTTCGGGTTATGCAAATGATGATTTTTGGCTTCGTAGTGTGCTGTCACAAAGTTTGCCGCCTCCTGAGTAATGAATGCCTCGGCCATCGATGCTTCAATTCTACGTTTATTTTTACACTTAGCTCGAAGCGTCTTCTGCATCCTCTCAGTTGAGTAACACCATCGATTTTGAACGGGCCCCCACATTCTTGCTTCGGTCGGGAGATGCAAAATCAAATGTTGCATTGGATTAAAGAAGCCCGGTGGAAAGATCTTTTCTAATTTGCAGATCAACTCCGGATGTTGCATTGGAAAGATCTTTTCTAATTTGCAGATCAACTCTTCCATTTCATCTAGCACGCCAGGCGATAGTTCTTTCGCACAAAGAGAACGGATGAAATAGCTCAGCTCTGCCAGTACTAGCCATTCATCCTCAGGGATAAAGCCACGCAACATCATCGGCATTACCCGCTCAATCCATATGTGCCAATCATGACTCTTGAGACCAAATATTTTCAATTTCTCAAGACTCGCTCCCGTCTTTAGATTCGCAGCATACCCATCGGGGAACATCAACCGCATTTTCACCCACAATAGCATTTCCCTCATAGCTGGCCTTTCAAGATTGAACCATGCCTTTGGCTTCGCTATGCTTTGCTTTCCTTTCCATTGTCGCAAGTTTTGCAACGGTCTATCACATAGAGCCTCCAGGTCGATTCTAGCCTTAGGATTATCTTTTGACTTGCCATGTATGCCAAAGAATGTACCAAAAATGGCCTCCGCAATATTCTTTTCAGTGTGCATCACGTCGATGTTGTGTGGCAAAGGAGGTCTTTGAAGTAAGGCAGATCCCATAAGCATGACTTGTGAGTCCAGGCGTGTTCCGTATTATACCCTTTGAAGTATCTTGGACGCAAAGGATCAGGCTCGAGAGCGTTTAACTGATCAAGGGTGTGTTGGTGCAGTGTTTTTGACAACTCTACCTTTGATGAAATTCTTCTTCTCTTTTCTGAACTTATGGCCAGGATCCAGGAATTGTCTATGCATGGCGAAGCAAGAATACTTGCGACCAGCCTGCATCCAATGGAACTGAAGAGTTGCCTTGCATGTGGTGCACGACAACCTTCCATGCACACACCAGCCAGCGAATAGCGCAAACGCCGGATAATCATGCGTCAAGTACATGTACCACACATGCATTTTGAAATTTATTTTGGTAGCCGTGTCGTAGGTCTTGATCCCATTATCCCAGGCTTCTTGCAACTCATCCTTAAGCGGCTGCATGTACACATTCATATTCTTCCCCGGATAGTTGGGCCCTGGAATTATCAACGTCAAGAAAATGTTCTTTCTTTTCATAATCTCTCCGGGTGGCAAATTTAGTGGAATGACAAATACAGGCCATACACATTGAACCCATCCGTGCAGATGGCAACTCTAGGTTGCCTTGGATCTTCCGATTTATCCTTACGTAATGCATCGAAGTGCCTCCACACAAAACCATCTGAAGTGTGTACCAGCATCTTGTTCCCATCCGCATCTAGTTCGGTTCTTTTGCCCAATTTGTGCCATGTCATCTATCTGGTCGTCTCTTCGACCATGAAAAGACGTTGAATTCTTGGTACGATTGGCAGATACCGAAGAACACTAATGGGGATTTTGGTCTGATTCTTCTCACCCATACCGTTATCTACCACAATATACTTGGAAGAATTGCAAATGGGGCAATAGTTCAAGGCCGCATACTCAAGCCTAAATAAGGCACATCCATTCTCACAAGCATGTATCTTCTCATAGGGCATCTTAAGTACACGGAGGACTTTCTCTGACTAGTATAGGTTTGCAGGCAGTACATGGCCTTTCGGTAGAAAGCGTCCAAATATCGTCATCATCGCGTCGTAGCATTCTCTACCTAGGTTGAATTGAGCCTTCAGAGCCATTACTTGCGCGATGGCATCCAGCTGACAAAGCTCAGTCTGCTCGTGGAGAGGACGATTTGAAGACTCCAACATTTCATAGAAGGCCTTTGCAGATTCCTCCATTCATCGTCCGAATCCCGAGCATTATCAAAGTCTTGCACCATGTCTTCGATCCCGGTACCATGCTCATCGGTGCGTTGGTCAGATGAATTACCTCAGCTCTGGCACGTTGGTCAGACTCACCATGAAAAGTCCACACCGTATAATTAGGCGTAAAACCCCACTTCTGTAGGTGTTTACCCATATCAAACTCTGTCTGCTTTTTCCAGTTGTCGCAGTTGGGACAGGGGCACCATGTTTTTTGCTGGCCATTTGCAAATGCGGCTCTCACAAACCCCCTAGTTTTTGTTAACCATTCATGGGTCTTCTCTTTCTGACTAGGGTGGCCAGTGTACACCCAAGCACGATCACTCATGTTTCCTAGCTACCTATGGGGGCACAAGAAATACATATATAATTCATCATCTCTATTCATACGCTAATCAAGTTTGTCAGTTTTATTACGTCCATGCAACCTACACGCCAATAGGTAAAGATAGGTCCTAGTCCCACCCGAGTATGTGTAGATTGGGTTCATTTTCCCATGCTCTGCTCCAGATGAGACGCAGAATTTCGGCAGCACCTCCCCGTTGTTCTCCTGATACACGTCTCGGCAATAAGAAGACAGGATGTGTACCCAGAGAACAACAGGGAGGCACTGACGAAATTCCGCATCAGATGTGGAGCACAACATATGGGAAAACAAACCCAATCTACACATACTTCGGCTGTCCATGGATAATGTTGGACAATTCTAAAGGATGGCGGTTATGAATATGCAAAGAAATGCATATTTATAGATGTCGCCCTTCCGAACGGGAGACGCATACTGGTCACGCATACTCATGATTGATGAAGAAACCTATAGCTAGCAAGTTTCAACGGCACGAAGACCGGGACAGAGCAAATTAAGAGGGTAGGAGGAGAAGTCATTTATGCTCACCAACAAACGCAAGGGCGGAGCTCGTCCAATGCACGTGGAGGTCGTCGAACAACTGCACATTGAAATGCACATGATCAACACAAATACGATGTTTTTATAATTAACATAATCGGAAAACTATGACCCCCGTCGGGGTTTAGTTGCGTAGGGAGTCAGTGCCGTCGAGGGTCGGCGGTGTCGGGTGTCGGTGGCGTCGGGGGTTGGGGGTTAGTGGCATCTGTGGTCGGGGGTCAGTGTCGTCGGGGGTCGAGGGTCACTGGTGTCGGCGGTCGGGGGTCTTTTCGGTTAACAAGAGGCCGAAGAGGTATCGGGCGTCGGGGGTCGGGGGTTGGGGGTTAGTGGCGTCGGGGATCGGGGGTCGGGGTTGGGGGTTAGTGGCGTCTAGGATCGGGGGTTGGGGGTTATTGGTGTCGGGGGTCGGGGTCGGGGTTAGTAGCGTCGGGGGGTCAGGGGTAGGGCGCCGGGGGTCGGGGTTCGGGGGTTGGGGTTAGTGGCATCAGGGGTCAGGGGTAGGGGGTCAGGGCTCGGGAAGCAGTCTCTACAATTATCAACTAGAACCCAACTAGAGCCCTAGAAGAAACAACTAATTCAAATGTCTACACAACTAGAGCCCATTTTCCCAGAGAGAAAATGCAAGCATTCTCTACAATTATCAACAATATGGGGAGTCATGTGCTCATACTTACACCACTTAACATTTTATATCAGCGGCCCACATTAATAAAAACAAGCATAGCAACCATAAGAATGTTAAAACGGACACATACGCAGCCTTTACACATGTTCTATGAAAATGTTGCAAAAGAATATTATGCTTAATCCTACAATACACAACAGGACAAAATATGCAAGCCGATAGTTCTACTCCCTGTGCTAAAACGACTACTAGTGCCTACATGAAGGGACTATTTGATAGTCATTTACAAGTCAAAACCCTATCATAGAGATCCTACTATTATAGATTGTAGGAAATCTGTGAAAGAGAGAGAGAGGACTAACCTGAACCAAGGAAGAGGTGGTCACCATTGTCGCAGTTGAGGAGGCGAGGAGCGGGTCTGGCCGGCGATGTGAGGGCTATGGGGAGGACGAGGGAGGCGGCTAGGGAGGACGGCGAGGAGGGCAAGGGCGCGGGTGCGGGCTGAGGGTGGACGGCGAGGGAGGCCGAGGGCGACGGCACGGGCGGAGTGAGGACGGCGATGAGGGCGAGGGCGCGAGCTGAGGGAGGACGGCGAGGAGGTAAAGGGCGCGGGCGGCGCGGGGCAGGCGGCGCGGGGAGGAGGCGGTGCAGGGCAGCGACACAGGGCATGCGGCGCGGGTAGGGGGTGCGGGACGTCGGCAGGCGGCGGCACGCGCGGTGGGGGATTCGAGCAGGGGTGGGCGGGAAGTGTCGGTTGGAGGGGGGCGGGCGTGACTGTATTTGGTGGGCCTTTGCCATCCGCCGTGCTCCCAGGCAGACGGCAAAGGCCCCCCAGGCAGACGGCAAAGGTCCCGGGGGGGCATCGGGTGGGGGTTGGGTTGGTGGGCCGCCGTCCCCTTTGTCGTCTGCCGCGCTCCCAAGCGGACGGCAAAGGCGCCCAGGCAGTCGGCAAAGGGGAGGGGTGGGTGGGGTGGGGTTTCGGCCGTTTGGGGGGGGGGGGGCTTTGTCGTTCGCCCTCCCTTTGGCGTCCGCGCAGGGCTTCTTTGTCGGCCGACGGAAAATAAAGTTTTGCCATCAGCCACCTCTTTGCCGTCAGCACTGTGTCAGCTGACGGAAAAGAGTACCTTTTCCATGTGTCAGCAGACGGCAAAGGCCAAGCAGACGGCAAAATTCTAAATTCCAGTAGTGACTCTTGATGATCTTAAGGGCATTAGTCCCACTCTATGCGAGCATAAAATTAAAACTGGTCCTGATTCCAAACCAGTTGCCGATCATCAACGAAGATTAAATCCTAAAATGAAAGAGGTGGTAAGAAAAGAAATACAAAAGCTCCTGAAAGCAGGTATTATCTATCCTGTTGCTCATAGTGATTGGGTAAGTCCGGTGCATTGTGTCCCTAAGAAGGGAGATATTACTGGTGTCCCTAATGATAAAACTGAATTGATCCCACAAAGAATTGTTACTGGCTATAGGATGGTAATTGATTTTAGGAAATTAAATAAAGCTACTAAGAAAGATCATTACCCTTTTCCTTTTATTGGTAAAATGCTAGAAAGATTGTCTAAACATACACACTTTTGCTTTCTAGATGGTTATTCTGGTTTCTCCCAAATACCTGTTGCACAATCTGATCAGGAGAAACCCACTTTTACTTTCTCTTTCGGTACCTTTGCTTATAGACGTATGCCTTTTAGTTTATGTAATGCACCTGCTACCTTTCAAAGATGTATGATGGCTATATTCTCTGACTTTTGTGACAAGATTGTTGAGGTTTTCATGGATGATTTCTCCGTTTACGGATCTTCTTTTGATGATTGCTCGAGCAACCTTGATCGAGTTTTGCAAATATGTAAAGATACTAACCTTGTCTTGAATTGGGAGAAGTGCCACTTTATGGTTAATGAAGGCATCGTCTTAGGGCATAAAATTTCTGAAAGAGGTATTGAAGTCGATAAGGCTAAAGTTGATGCGATCATGAAAATGCCATGCCCTACACACATTAAAGGTATAAGAAGTTTCCTCGGTCATGCTGGTTTCTATAGAAGGTTCATTAAAGACTTCTCTAAGATTTCTAGGCCTCTCACCAATCTCTTGCAAAAAGATATTCCATTTGTTTTTGATGATGATTGTGAAGAAACATTTGAAATACTTAAGAAGGCCTTGATAACTGCACCTATTGTTCAACCACCTGATTGGAACCTACCTTTTGAAATTATGTGTGATGCTAGTGATTATGTTGTTGGTGCTGTTCTAGGACAAAGAGTTGATAAGAAATTAAATGTTATTCATTATGCTAGTAAAACTCTAGACAGTGCCCAAAGAAACTATGCTACTACTGAAAAAGAATTTTTAGCAGTTGTGTTTGTATGTGATAAGTTCAGATCTTATATTGTTGATTCCAAAGTTATTATTCGCACTAATCATGTTGCTATTAGATATCTCATGGAAAAGAAAGATGCTAAACCTAGACTTATTAGATGGGTTCTCTTGCTACAAGAATTTGATTTGCATATTGTTGATAGGAAGGGAGGTGAGAATCCCATAGTAGATAACTTGTCTAGGTGAGAGAATGTTCTTGATGACCCACAACCTATTCATGATAGCTTTCGTGATGAACAATTGAATGTCATCAATGCTTCACGTAGTACACCATGGTATGCTGATTATGCTAATTATATTGTTGCTAAATATATACCACCTAGTTTCACATACCAACAAAAGAAAAAGTTCTTTTATGATTTGGGACATTACTTTTGGGATGATCCTCACCTTTATAAAGAAGGAGTAGATGGTGTTATTAGAAGTTGTGTACCTGAGCATGAACAGGGGCAGATCCTACAGAAGTGTCACTCCGAGGCTTACGGAGGACACCATGCGGGAGATAGAACTGCACACAAGGTATTGCAATCCGGTTTTTATTGGCCTACTCTATTCAAGGATGCTCGTAAGTTTGTCTTGTCTTGTGATGAATGTCAAAGAATAGCTAATATTAGTAAACGTCAGGAAATGCCTATGAATTATTCACTTTTTGTAGAACCATTTGATGTTTGGGGTTTTGATTATATGGGACCTTTTCCAAAGTCCAACGGGTATACTCATATTCTAGTTGCTGTTGATTACGTTACTAAGTGGGTAGAAGCTATCCCAACTAGTAGTGCTGATCATAACACCTCTATTAAGATGCTTAAAGAAGTTATTTTTCCTAGATTTGGAGTCCCAAGATATTTAATGACTGATGGTGGTTCACATCTTATTCATGGTGCTTTCCGTAAAATGCTTGGTAAGTATGATGTCAACCATAGAATTGCATCTCCTTATCATCCTCTGTCTAGTGCTCAAGTAGAGTTAAGTAATAGAGAAATGAAATTAATTTTGCAAAAGACTGTTAATAGGTCTAGAAAGAATTGGTCTAAGAAACTTGATGATGCACTGTGGGCTTATAGAACTGCTTATAAGAATCCCATGGACATGTATCTGTATAAAATGGTTTATGGTAAAGCATGTCATTTACCTCTTGAGCTAGAGCATAAGGCTTCTTGGGCAATCAAAGAGCTCAACTTTGATTTCAAACTTGCTGGTGAGAAGAGGTTATTTGATATTAGCTCCCTTGATGAATGGAGAACTTAGGCATATGAAAATGCCAAGTTGTTTAAAGAAAAAGTTAAGAGGTGGCATGTTAAAAGGATACAAAAATGTGAGTTCAATGTAGGTGATTATGCTTGTTATACAATTCTCGTTTAAGATTTTTTACACGCAAACTTCTCTCTAAATGGGAAGGACCTTACATTGTTGAGGAAGTATATCGTTCCGGTGCCATAATAATCAACAATGCGGAAGGTAATTTTTCGAGAGTTGTAAATGGGCAAAGAATCAAGCATTATATCTCAGGTACTCCCATAAATGTTGAAAGCAATATTATTAATACCAGAACTCTGGAGGAGTACATAAGGGATATTTACCAGCTTGTTTCAGACTCCAAAAACGAAGAGGTACGTGATACAGTAAGTAAACCGACTCCAAAACTTTTCCAATAGAATTTTTTCTCTGTTTTGGAATATTTAGAAAAATAGAAAAATCTAAAGTAGTCCGGAAAGCGCACGAGGAGGTGACAAGCCTGCCAGGCGCGCGCGACGCCCCTGGGCCAGCCTGGGGGCTCGTGAGCACCTCGTATGTCTCCCGGACTCTGTTTTCTTGTGGAATACTCCTTATGGTCGGTAAAAATTCATTATATAATCTCCCGAAAGGTCTGACCCTCGTATCACGCAAATATCCTCTGTTTTCGTTTCGAGCTGTTGTGCACACAGATCCAGATCGCTATGGCATCCCCAAAAGTTCTGAAGGACAAGTTCTTCGAGAAGGTCATCAATCCCTACCTCGCGGAGGTGTTGCAACACCCTCAATCTATCGAGATGCATGAGGGGGTGTTGCACATCCGTGATGTTGAGGGGCCTAAGAGGACCGGAAGCGTAGAGGCAAGGCTTGAAGCAATGGAGCAGCAAGTCTTCAAGTGCCAAGGGATGGTGGAACGCGGACTCAACGCCAACCAAATGATGATCACAGAGTTCACCAACAAGCAAAATATCTATGCCAAGGACATCGGGGAGTACCTCTTCAAGCTCTATGACAGAATCGATCATCTCCGAGCCTAGATCTACGACCTGCAGAACCAAAACTATGAGTATGAGTATAGATTTAAAGCAATGCAGTTGGCTGCAGATTTGAGGATTCCGGAGACTCGATCATCTTTCCATGATGGAGAACCCATGCCTTGGAACACGGAGAATCAACCCAAAACTCCAACAACTCCACCACCATCACCTCTGAAGGAAGACAATTAAACACACGGGTATGGGCATAGCTGGGGGGAGTTGCCCCGGTATCGTATCACCATCACATCTTTTGCCCTTACCTTTATCTTAGTCCGATCCTTTTTGGTAATATCTTTATCTAGTAGAATAAAGTTCTTAGTATGATCTAGGCTTGAGTTTTGCTTTGTGTTACCCCCAATGTAATTGAGTTCGTGAGTTATATAATAAGGAGTGTTTTAGTTAAGGGCCTTGCTTCATGCCATGATCTAAAGAAAATTATACTAAAAGAACAAAAGCATGAAAGATCATGTGATGATCTTATGGGAAGTGATGGCTTCACATATAAAAAGAATGTTGAATGAAACTTGTTGTGGGTGGACAAACGTAGACCTTGGTCATTGTTGCAATTAATCGGAAGTAATAAAGAAAGAGAAGTTCACATATAAATATATAATCTTTGACACCGTCTATGATTGTGAACACTCATTAAACTATTACTTGCTAAGAAGTAGATGTTGGACAAGGAAGACTACATAATGAATTATGTTTGCCTGGTTTCGAACAATGTTATATGACTAGAGATCCCTTAGCATGTGTTGCTTGCTTCCACCTCATATCAGCCAAAACTTCCGCACTAACTAGAGATACTACTTGTGCATTTATAAACCCGCAACCTAGTTTTTTCCATGAGATTCCACCATACCTACCTATGGATTGAATAAGATCCCTCAAGTAAGTTGTCATCGGCGCAAGCAATAAAAAATTGCTCCCTAAATATGTATGATCTATTAGTGTGTGGAAAATAAGCTTTGTACGAACCTGTGATGAGGAAGACATAAAAGTGAAAGAGTGCATAATAAAGTTCTTTATCACAGGAGGCAATATAAAGTAGCATTCCTTCACACTAAGAGATCACACATCCAAACCTCAAAAGCGCATGACAACCTCTCCTTCCCTTTGCGAAGGGCCTATCTTGTACCTTTACTATTTATCTTTAAAAGAGTCATGGTGATCGACACCAATTCCTTATTTCGCCATTATCTTGGCTAGCGTCATGTGCTAGGAAAGATCTATATTCATATATTAACTTGAAATTAAGTAATCATGAATTATTATTGTTGACATTACCCTTGAGGTAAATAGTTGGGAGGCGAAACTATAAGCCCCTATCTTTCTGTGTGTCCAACTAAAACTTTGATCTCATGAGTACCGCGTGAGTTTTAGCAATTGTAGAAGCCTAAAATATGATTGAGTATGTGGATTTGCTTTACAAGCTCTTATTTGAATCTTTCCAATGTTATGATAAATTGCAACTGCCTCAATGACTAAAGACTATTGGTTGTTAATTCTCAATAAGGTTCTTGATCCATACTTTACATTGTGAAGGAATTGTCACTTTAGCATAAGAGATTATATGACGATATTGTTGTTCTAAAAATGATCGTGAAGCCTACATGTCCGTATTTCATTTTATCGACTCCTGTATCTCTAAACATGTGGGCATATTTATTGATCTCGACTTGCGCTTGAGGACAAGCGAGGTCTAAGCTTGGGGGAGTTGATACGTCCATTTTAAATCATGCTTTTATATTGATATTTATCGCATTATGGTCTATTATTACACATTATGGTACAATACTTATGCCTTTTCTCTCTTATTTTATAAGGTTTACATGAAGAGGGAGAATGCCGGCAGCTAGAATTCTAGGCTGAAAAAGTAGCAAGTTTGAGATACCTATTCTGCACAACTCCAGAAGCCATAAAAATCAGCGAGGAATTATTTTGGAATATATAAAAATTACTGGGCGGAAAAAATTCTGGAGGGGAGCCACAAGGAGGTCACGAGCCTGCCAGGCCCGCCCCACCCCCTGGGCGCGCCTGGGGGCTCGTGGGCTCCATGTTACCCCTCCGGCTCCCATCTTCTGCTATAAGGAGGGTTTCGTCCCAGAATAAAATCAGGAGAGAGCTTTCGGGAAGAAACACCGCCGCCACGAGGCAGAACTTGAGAAGAACCAATCTAGAGCTCCGGCAGGGCCGTCCTGCCGGGGAAACTTCCCTCCCGGAGGGGGAAATCGTCGCCATCGTCATCACCAACTCTCCTCTCATCGGAGGGGACTCATCTCCATCAACATCTTCATCAGCACCATCTCATCTCCAAACCCTAGTTCATCTCTTGTACCCAATCTCCGTCTCGCGACTCCGATTGGTACTTGTAAGGTTGCTAGTAGTGTTAATTACGCCTTGTAGTTGATGCTAGCTGGTTTACTCGGTGGAAGATCATATGTTCAGATCCTTAATGCTATTCAACACCTATCTGATCATGAACATAATTATGCTTTGTGAATAGTTACGTTTGTTCCTGAGGACATGGGATAAGTCTTTCTATAAGTAGTCATGCAAATTTGGTATTCATTCGATATTTTGATGCGTTGTATGTTGTCTTTCCTCTAGTGGTGTTATGTGAACTTCGACTACATGACACTTCACCATTATTTGGGCCTAGAGGAAGGCATTGGGAAGTAATAAGTAGATGATGGGTTGCTAGAGTGACAGAAGCTTAAACCCTAGTTTATGCGTTCCTTCGCAAGGGGCTGATTTGGATCCCCCGGTTTAATGCTATGGTTAGACTTTGTATTAATTCTTCTTTCGTAGTTGCGGATGCTTGTGAGAGGGGTTAATCATAAGTGGAATGTTCGTCCAAGTAAGGATAGCACCCAAGCACTGGTCCACCCACATATCAAACTATCAAAGTAGCGAACGCGAATCATATGAACATGATGCAAACTAGCTTGACATAAATTCCCATGTTTCCTCGGGAGCGCTTTACCTTATATAAGAGTTCGTCCAGGCTTGTCCCTTGCTATAAAAGGGATTGGGCCATCTTGCTGCACCTTTGTTACTATTGTTTCTTGCTACCCGTTATGAATTATCTTATCACACAACTATTTGTTACTGATAATTTCAGTGCCTGCAGAGAATACCTTGCTGAAAACCACTTGTCATTTCCTTATGCTCCTCCTTGATTTCGACACTCCTACTTATCAAATGGACTACGATAGATCCCCTACACTTGTGGGTCATCAATCACCCATTAAGCTTTGCTAGTCTTGTTACCTTTGGAAATGAGATTGTTGAGTCCATGTGGCTCACGATTACTACAACAACAGTTGTACGTACAGGTAATGCGATACTTTGATGTGAGCGTGATGATTGTTCTTCTTCTTCATCGATCATAGGATACGTTTGAGGTGGGCGTCCTGGGATAGCATGTATGGACATCATTTTTATCGTTTGATTTCATCCGTAGTCGGACCCTACTCTTTTTAATGGTGATTGAATGTATGTTTGTATTGAGATGATCATGATTTAGCTTGTGGCGAGTGTAAGTCATTTCCATATATTCACCTCTTCTTTACATGAACTTGTAACGATATCCATACTTGCGAAACAACGAGAATCGCTTCTATCCCCATCAAAGCCCTCGAGCCAAAATAAGGATAGGATCACATATTGGGTGTTACAAGTTGTTATCACAGCAGTACCGACCTAGGAGCCCCCTTGATTGATCGAACTTGGCTGAGTCAAGTGTAACCAAAAAAAAAATTTGAGTCTAGTTATATATCGGAGAGTAGGATTATTTTTACTCCTCTTCCCTCCACTCGTGACGAATCTTGACGTAGGAATTTTAATTCTACCCCTCTTCTTACTCAAATTTTTTTAGGATCACGCGGGTTTTTTGGAATCTCTATGATGCCGATGTAATGGAGTTCTGTACTTGGTGCCTCCTATTTCTTAGGAGTAGAGTGGATATTTGTGATCTGTGTTGGGTTTTGCATGAAGACGAATGGGTTATCAGAACACAATGTGGGTTATTATTTCCCTCAGTTATGAAACCAAGGTTTATTGAACCAATAGGAATATCAACCACAACCGTCTTTAGCGGCTGCACACAAAAGAACAAGAAACTTGCACCCAAGGTTGGTAAGAGGGTTGTCAATCCTCTTGTCTTATTATTTGCAAGCAAGTGAGGTGTGTATATAATTGTAGATAGCAAGATAAAATAAGAAAAAAATGCCAGCAAGTTTTGAAAGTTTTATCAACATGTTGTGAATAGACCCCGGGGCCATAGATTTTCCTAATGGCATATCTCATAAAAATAGCATACGGTGGGTAAACATATTACTGTTGGGCAATTGACAGAAAAGCGGATAGTTATGTGGTATTCACGGGAATGATCATGTGTATATAGGCATCACATCCATAAACAAATAGGCAGACTCCTCCCTGCACCTATTACTATTACACCACTCATCAACCGTTATCCAACATGCATCTAGAGTATTAAGTAAAACAAAGTAATGCATGGAGAACAATGACACGATGTAGACAAAGTAAACTCAAGCAATATGAATAAACCCCATAGTTTTATCCTTAGTAGCACCAACACAAAGACACATCTTGTCCCGTTGTTTCACTAGGATATAGAAATTTGCCATGTTGAACCTACCACAAGGCACCTCTCTCAACGAAAAAATATCGATCTAGTTGGCCAAACTATTTCAATAGATCAGAGAGAATTACGAAGTTGTCATAATGATGTACATAAGAATCATGTAAGTATTCAGAGGAAACTCAAATATATATCATGAATAATCTAAACATAAAACCACAATTCATCGGATCCCAACAAAACGCACCACACAAAAGTAATTACATCATGTGTATCAAAGAGAAGATGCAATGATCATTGTATTAAATATCAAAGAGAGAGATATTTCCATCTAGGTACTGGCCATGGACCCGTAGGCCTATTGTGAACTACTCACACATCATCGTGTGGGTAGCAAGGTTCACGAACAGGCCCTCCATGATCGATCCCCCCTTAGGGAGGGTGACAGAACAGGGCTCTAGATGGCCTCCCATTGGAACAGAGACTTGTGGAGGCATATAAGTGTTTTATGACTCCTCTTGATGTTTTTAGGGTATAAGAGAATTTATAAGCCAGATAACGGGGTAGGGAGGTCCATGAGGGAGGCAGAGGCCATCAGCCCCCCCCCCCCAAGCCATGCCCTATTGGCTTGTGGGCCCTCATGGAGCCTACAACCTTCTTCTGATACTCATTAGTCTTCTTTTGGTGCAGAAAAAATCACCAAAAAGTTTCACGCCAATTGGGCTCCATTTGGTATGGATAACCTGAAAAATGAAAACATGCAGAAAACATCAACTCGCACTGGGCACTGGGTAAATAGGTTAGTGCTCAAAAATAATATAGAATGGTAAATAAATACCCCAAAAGTATTATAGAATGATAATATATTAGGATGGAACAATAAAAAAAACATAGATACGTTGGAGACGTATCAAGCATCCCCAAGCTTAATTCATGCTCATCCTCGAGTAGGTAAATGATAAAAATTGAATTTTTGATGTGACATGTTACCCACGATGTAACCTTATGCATGTGTGCTCATTGAAAAATGATGAAATAACAAATATTAACACGGAAATACTTATAGATATAAGCAGCAATATCATTAATCTTTCAAGGTGTACAATCCTCAAAGATTGTTTTACCCCATTCATCCTATTATATTAACAAGGCATGGCTCCATCTTCACTACACTAATACAAATGTCAAGCACCACGGTGTCCAAGTAAAGCAATTGGATCGTACTTTTTCAATATGCATCAAGTTTTTATTCTTCACGCAATACATGAGCAAGAAACATTGGACATGCATAAATGTGGAATAGAATATGGTGGTAGGTTTCAAAGGGGTAAAAGTAGATAAGATAGTCTCACATCAACTAAGCATACGAACACACTATGGAGATGCCCGTCGATAGAAATTGATGCAAGGAGTAGGTGTTGCCATGCAAATGATGCACAAGAGCTATAAGTGTATGAAAGCTCTACTGAAGCTAAGTGGGGTGTGCATCCAACTTGCTTTCTCATGAAGACCTCAAGCATTTGAGGAAGCGTGTCATCGTAATATACAAGCCAAGTTTATGAAAAAGTGATTCCCACAAGAATATGAATGATATAACATGAGGCTCTCTATATGAAGAACAAGGTGCCACTTTGAGGCACAAGTGTGGTAAAGGATAGTAGCAAAGTCCCTTCTCTCTCTTTCTCTCATTCATTTTTTTATTATGGTGGGCTCATTTGGACTCCCCAATTTTTTTCCTCACTGGGGCAATGCTCTAATAATGACGATCACCACACTTTTATTTACTTACAACTCAATATGACAACTGATAGAACGATATTACTATGTATCAATGCATCTGGCAGTGTACCAAGATTTGCAAAGATCTAGCGTGACATGTATCATAAATATGATGAATGGTGGCTTTGCCACAAATACTATGTCTGCTCTATATGATCATGCAAAGCATTATGATGATGAACAAACTAGTCATGCAAAGTGTCGACGACATTTGCATGGCAATATATCTCGGAATGGCTATGGAAACGCAATGATAGGTAGCTATGGTGGCTGTTTTGAGGAGGATATAAAAAGGTTTCTTTGCAACAGAGCGTGTCATGTCACAGGGTTTGGATGCACCGGCGAAAGTTGCATCGATCCTCAAGGTGAGAACGGGCGATGCACATTACGTGGCATATATTAGGTGAGCTTGCATACGTCCATGGTGTCACATTAGTCGTGAAGAACTCATGTACTTATCACAAATTAAAGTACTACTCGCATGCCCTGTGGGAGAGGGTTGGGAGGAATTAACCATCGCGCGACTCCGACACGAAACAACACTAGGATTTTAACGAGGAACAGAAATGCTCACACATCATCACCATGCCCTTTTAATTTTTTGAGATGAGCAAGAAGTTTAACATCTCTTAATATCAACACCTCTGTGATTTAATAATAATGCACTCACGCCTTTTTCATATAACCACATCAATATCATTAACCCACTGTTTCTCTATATGTGCTACATGATGGTTTTAATTATCACTCATTGAATACGCATTATTTTCTATCTAGTCTTATGACCCATGCAAATTATAAACACTATTTGCCCATCTCTCAAACAAATATAAGTGAAGAACGAGATCACAATATTTCTCTAAAATCTACACGCCGCCGTGCTCAAAACGATATAAGGGAAGTACTAGAGTAACTGCTAAGTTCAAAAAATATAAGTAAAGCACATAGAGTATGCTAACAAATTGTGATGATGTGGTATCTCTCTCCAATAGGTGTGTCCAACAAACAATGATTGTGGTAAACTGGAAATGAAAGCAAACAAAAGCAAATGACGCTCCATGCAAAAATCATATCATGTGATGAATAAAAACATATCTCCATTTGACATACCAAAGGATTGAGACAAAAAGAGTAGATGCCTTCCGGGGCATTGTCAGTGTTAAAACCGGCTGATCTCAGGTAGGGGGTCCGAACTGTGGATCTTGGATCGATGGGTAACAAGGTAGGAAGGAGACGATGTTTTACCCAGGTTCGGGACCTCTTGACGGAGGGAAAACCCTAAGTCCTGCTCTTATTGTATTGATGAAGTAGTACAGAGTACAGAATTTGTCTCCCTTGAGATCGACTGATGTGGTCTAAAACTCTAATCGTAATGAACTTAATGTATCCTATGAACTATGGCCCCCAGGTTTATACGAATACCATGGGTGCTAGGGTTACACAATGTCGATCACAATAACGAAAGGATATGTCACTTAATACATCACCTTGGACCGTACGTCAAGCCTTCGGAAGAGTCCATCTTGATCCCAACGCCTCCAATGATGATCGAACAGGCCGAGGACTATGGCCCAAGAGAATAGATAGGTGGCCCGAGGACCCCTTAGTAGCGGACTCCCTGAGTAGCCCCCGAACAGGACTCCAATCCCGAAACCTTCAACCTATGGCTGCTTCATAGAGACTTCAACTTGCGAGGGAAGTTCTTTTCTTCCTTTAACAGATGATACTTCGGCTGCAGATGACCCTCCTTCGTTAAAACACACACGCGCGCGCGCACACACACAAACACACACACACACACACACACACACATATATATATATATATATATATATATATGGTGGATCTATTCTAATAACACTCCTTAAGACCTTATTCTAATAACAAAACAGCTTATTCCCATAATAGTTCCGACCCACTCCTGTAGCTACAAACTAACTATTTGAAAATACAGTGCCGAAGTGCACATGGCAAAAGAAGAGCCACATTATCCTCTCCACACATTCCCCACGTACACCACGACCTCTGATGGGGTTGTACATTCCGGGTAGTCCTACGAACCTGCTTCCCTAGGCCCACCTAGGACCCCTTACAAACATCAGTGTCCTTAAAGTCACCGGTGTAGCCTCGACCTCACTCAGTTTATCAACTGTCACATGACCTTCCAGGAGTCACTCAGATCACGTGTGTTAGTCGGATGCATCCTCGCACTCGGACCACAGCAAGGAGAAAGCACTGAAGAGGCTACAACGGCAAAGGAATTAATCCATCACATGAAATGTAGTGAAGGCTCGCGTTACCATTAATGCCGAGAGTTATAGGTTCTGCACCTTGTAATCTTTCATACCCCATAAGAAAACATCAGCCTCTGGGCTCGAGACGTAGGGTTGCTACCACTTCCGAGTGGGGCCTGAACTCGTACGTCCGAGTTTACCCACTGCGCCTAGTTAGACTTTGCCCCTTTGTTCGTACCCCTAGGTACTATTTTCAGGGTCATGCCCACGATAGTTGGCGCCCTCTGTGGGGCTCCGCGTCTAGCAAACCCAGCGCAGTTGGAGATTTATCACATTTTTCATCAATATGTTGACACTTGGTAGAGAGATTCTCTTCGGTTCCCTCAGCTTCATCATTGATGACTTGGCGTGGTTGCACGATGCACCACTCGACACCGACGCCCTCCCTGTGCGAGCTACATCACATTTCAGGGCAGACGTGTATGGAGTCCTCATCCCACAGCCGTTGGTGTCATATTACTCGGCACCCCCGCGCTCTGCTATTGTTCACCGCAAGCGCTCTGGGCGCTCGCGGATGCATCGGTGGATCAAGCACGCCATGGCCAATCAGGCCATTTCGGTAAGGTGGCCATGCTCAGCTCCGATGAGCCCACCGTTAGGCTCTTACCGTCATCAAGTGAGGAGTCACTCGGCGACTCCGACTGCGAAAGGAGCAGGGGTGTCTCCGAGATCGTGATAGCCGACACCAAGAGGGGAGGCAACAAAGGTTATGCCATGGAGAATTCTCCCGTGCATGATGGCGGGGAGCGTCTCCACAGTGAGAGCAGCCACCATGTTCCGCAGCCGCTCACCGAGCAGCAGCGGGAGGAACTTCGGAGCAGGAGCGATCAAGCTCTCCGCACACCATCACCGGGAACACCCCGGAGGAGATCGTGTTGGAGAACGCGTGTCTGGCCAATATGGCCGAGCGCGAGCGCCTCGAGTGACTCCAGCGGTCGCTCGATGCTCGGGTTGCGAGGGGTCAGTCGAGCTCTAGCTGAAGTCTCAAGCAGTTGTTTCCGAACGACCGCGAGCGTCACATCGAGGTGATGCGGACACCTCTACTGAACCTGGCTGCAACCACTCGGATCGCTGATTCAATTCAGTCGAGTGACAGTGCGGCTAGGGCAGGCATTCGTGAGATCCAGGCTCTGTTAAAGATTGCCATGTAGCAGAATTCCGCAATGTCGTAGTCGCGACGTCGCATTCACAACAAGTCCGTCTAGGCATACACCGTGCAGTTGTTTCGTAGACCGTACGTGCATAGATGGCACCAAAGGTCTCCTCCTCTTCCGAGAAGCCCGCATGAAGACTGGAGGCAAGGTCACCGAGATCACAGCAGGTCACCTCCCCAAGGAAGTGGCTCTCTCGGTCATCGTCCTCATGACCGTAGACCAAGCCCCAATCGGCGACGGGATAATTAGGGTGATGACTACCGGGCCCCCGAGTTCAACGCTCGCTCTATAATCACGCAACACATGGTTGATCGATCGCGAGATGGCCGAGGAGTGTCCAGCCTCGTGTGCTTCGGCCGACACATCCGAGAGGCCGAAATTCCCTCCAACTACCTGTTGGCCACAGGGATCGGAAAGTTCAATGGTGAGTCGAAGCGAGAGACCTGGCTAGAAGACTACCGAGTGGCCGTCCAGATCGGCAGCGACGACGATTACATTGTTATGAAGCATATGTCCCTCATGTTGGTGGGGTCTGCGAGGGCATGTCTAAATCAGCTGCCCTCCAGCAGCATCCACAGCTGGGGCGATCTCACCCGAGTGTTCGTCAAGACTTTCGAGGGCACATACAAGTGCGCACGCGTCCTGACGGAGATGCAGCATTATGTCCAGAAGAGCAACGAGACTCTTAGGGAGTAAAACCAGCGGTGGACCACACTTCACAACACCATTCAGAATGTCATCGAGCACTAGGACATGTGCGCTTTCACAGCGGGCACTCGGTATCGGAGGTCATTCTCAAGTTTGGCCAATGAGGGGACCTGTCCTTTAGTCGGGCCATGGAGATTTCCAGTAGATACATGAATGGCGAAGAAGAAGACCGCCTCCGCAGTGGAAAAGGCCAAGCCGTCGAAACCCCTCAGTCGGGCAATGCTGCGAAGAAGCACAAGCGAAAAGCGACCAATCGGGCAAAGCCAAAGTAGCTGCTATCCTAGGTCAAAGCCAGAATAAATCCAAGAAGAAGAAGAAGGACTAGGCTGGCAAGAAGAAGGTCGAGTCGAAGAGCAGCCTTTTGGACCAGCCGTGTCCAATTCATTCTGACGAAGCCGAGGGGAGACCATCCCCGCCAAGCACATAGCCCACGACTATCGTCTGCTCCAGAAGGAGATGGGAGAGAGCTCTCCAGGGGCACGGAAGATGAGGACGACCCAGTGGACACCTCCGGGTATCCGAATATTGAGGCGACCCTCATGATCTTTGCTAACATCAAGAGCAAGAGCCGATTGAAGATTATCAATCGGGAGGTGAACATGGCAGCCCCGGCTGTCACAAAGTACCTCCACTGGGCGAAGACGCCTGTCAGATTCGACCAGTCGGACCACCCCACCAACATAGCCACCCCCCGAAGGCACGCGTTGGTGCTCGATCCCGTAGTCAACGGGTTCCGACTGCGAAAATTCCTCATGGATGGAGGCAGCGGCCTCAACATCATCTACATGGACACTCTCAAAGCTATGGACATCATGTTGTCCCGACTGAGCAAGAGTAACATGCAGTTTCATGGGGTCATCCCCGAGAAGAAGGCCGAATCAGCTGTATCATGCCATCCTATTGAGCGTCGTATTCGGCAGTGAGAGTTTTTTCGCAAGGCGAGGTTGACCTTCAAAGTGGTTGACTTTCGCTCCGCCTATCATGCCATCCTGGGTAGGCCCGCCTACACACGTTTCATGGCCCGCCCATGTTACGTGTATCTTAACATTAAGATGTCAGAGCCGAAAGGCGTGATCACGGTGACTAGCAATCGGAAGGTTGCCGAGGAGTGCCCCCAGCAAGCTTCTATGATTGCCAATCAGCAGGTCCTTGCAGCCAAGCTTGATGGGTACAAGAAGGCACGGGACACCACGGATCTGCTCAAGTTAAAGCGGCCACCTACTTAATCAGCTTTTCAGTCGGTCGATGAGACGAAGAAGGTCCACGCCCACGCCACCAATTCGAGTGCTTCTATGACCAACATATCTACCTCACTCGGAGAAAATTATGAAGCCGAGCTCATCCAGTTCCTCCATGAGAACTGGGATATCTTCGCATGGAAGTCCTCTGACATGTCGTGGTTTCCAAGGGAGCTGGCTGAGCATCGCCTCCGAGTGGACCCGAAGGTCAAGCCCGTCAAGGAACACTTGCATCGATCCTCTATGGAGTAGCATAGGGCAATCGACGAGGAGATCGCTCGGCTCCTAGCTGCCTAGTTCATCCATGAGGTCTACCACTCCGAGTGTTTTGCGAACGTGGTTGTGCTGCCAAAGAAGAACAATTCACTCCGAATATGTATGACTTCAAGCACCTCAATCGGGCCTGCCCGACGGATCACTTCCCTCTACCCCGCATAGATCAAATCGTAGATACTGCCAGATGTGAACGCTTGTCGTTCCTGGATGCGAACTCCGGGTAACACCAGATCCGAATGTATGGACATGACAAAATAAAGACAGCCTTCATCACCCCATTTGGGTGTTTTTGTTATATCACGATGCCATTTGGACTCAAAAACGTTGGAGCTAACTTCCAACGTATAATTCAAAAATGTCTACAGGAACAGATTAGTTGGAATGTCGAAAGGTACATGGACGTCATCGTGGTCAAGTCCACGAAAGGTTCCGACCTCCTGGCCGACCTCGCCGATACCTTCACAAACCTTCAACGCTTCGAGATTAAGCTCAATCTGGCCAAATGCACCTTCAGCATACTGGCTGGTAAGCTACTCGGTTTCCTTGTTTCCGAATGAGGTATCGACGCCAATCCCAACAAGATCGGGGCCAGCATCCAGATGAGACGGCCGAAGTGAATCCATGATGTGCATAGGCTTACGGGCTGCAAGAGTCGCTTCATCTCAAGACTCGGTGAGAAGGCGCTGCCTCTTTACCGATTAATGAAGAAATCTGACAGATTAGAGTGGACCGATGAAGCGAAGGTCAGATTTGAACAACTCAAAGCTCTGCTCTCTACCCAGCCAGTGTTGGGTGCTCCGAGCAGCCAGGAACCCTTGCTCCTGTACATTGCTGCCACTAGCCAAGTGGTTAGCACCGTACTCACCCTAGAGCATGAAAAATCAGGCAAAGCGTACAAGGTACAAAGGCCCATCTACTACATTTCTAAAGTGCTGACCCCTTCAAAACAAAGGTACCACACTACCAGAAGCTGGTCTATGGGTTCTACTTGACTGTGAGGAAGGTGGTTCACTATTTTCAAGATCACTCGGTCACTGTCATCAGTGACGCTCCCCTGGCGGAAATTCTGCACAATCAGGATGCAACTGGCTGAGTGGCCAATTGGGCGATTGAGCTCCTACCACTGGAGATAAATTTTGAAGCCAAGAAAGCAATCAACTCTCACGCCCTGGCATATTTTCTTGCCGAGTGGGTAGAGGAAGAACAGTCGGCTCCAATCGTCCCCGAGCATTGGACCATGTTCTTCGATGGATCCAAATCCTCCATGGCTCGGGGGCTGGAGTGGTCCTCGTTTCACCCAGGGGAGATTGATTGAGCTATGTGCTCCAAATTCACTTCGATTCGTCTAACAATGAGGCCGAGTACGAGGCCCTCCTGTATGGGCTCCGCATGGCCATCTCACTTGGCATCCGTCGATTGATGGTTTATGGCGACTCGGATCTCGTTGTCAACCAAGTAATAAAGGAGTGGGACATCCGAAGCCCAGCAATGATAGTCTAGAACAACACAATCAGAAAGCTAGAGAAAAACTTCGAAGGGTTGGAACTACGCCATGTGCCTCGAGCCAAGAACCAAGTGGCCAAGACTTGGCAAAGATCGGGTCCACTCGGAAGATTGTTACGAGGGGCGTGTTCCTCGAGCAGCTATGCGCCTCCTCGATCAAGGAGGATCCCTTCACTAAAGATCCCCAACAAGCAATCGGTCCATCTAATACGATTGAGATCGATGTCCCGGTCGTGGTTGACCTCGTCCACGAGATGTTGGTCATCACTCCCAAATGGGCACAACCTTATCTAGCTTACTTCCTCCGGCAAGAGCTTCCCAAGAATGGACAGGAAGCCCACTAGATCGTTTGCCGGTCTAAATCTTTTGAAGTACTCGGATATAAACTGTACAAGAAGAGTGTTACAGGAGTCAGCCAAAAGTGCATCGCTCCGGAGGAAGGACTACAAATCCTGCACGAGATCCACTCAGGAACCTATGGACACCATGCGTCCTCTCAGACCCTAGTGGCCAAGGCGTTCCGAGGAGATTTAAATTGGCCCCGAACTAATCAGGCAGGAAGGTACTTGGTGGACTTGTGTGTCGGGTGCCAATTCTAAAAGAATTAGTCGCACAAGCCTGCATCCTCACCGAAGACGATTCTGCTCACTTGGCCATTTGCTGTATGGGGTCCCGACATGGTCGGTTCTTTGCGCAACGGGTCGAGCGGATTCACCCACCTGCTAGTCGTGGTGGATAACTTCACCAAGTGGGTCGAAGCTAAACCCATCAAAAACTTGGACGCGGCAACTGCCGTAAGCTTCATTCGGCATATTATCTTCAGATTTGGAGTCCCTCAGGACATCACCACCGAGAATGGAACCACCTTCGACTCGGATGAGTTCCGCGAGTTCTAGCACTCCCATGCCACTCGGGTTAGCTACGCTTCTGTGGTGCACCAGTAGTCGAATGGACAGGCGGAACGGGCGAATGGCATGATACTTCAAGGACTGAAGCCCCGTCTGATGAGAGACCTCAAATATGCTGCTGACGCTTGGGTCGAAGAATTACCATCCGTCCTATGGGGTATGCGAACGACTCCGAATTGTTCAACCAGGCGTACTCCATTCTTTATGGTGTATGGGTCAGAAGCCGTCCTGCCGAGTGACTTACGTCACAACTCTCCCCGAGTAGAGCAGTACAACGAAGCCGAAGTTGAAACGGAACGCCAAGACAATTTGGATCTTCTGTACGAAGAGAAGGAGATATCCCTCATTCGGTCCACGGCGTACCAGCAAGACCTTCGACGATAGCATGAGAAATAAGTCAGGGGCCGAGCATTTCAAGAGGGGGATCTGGTCCTCCGACTGGACCAATAGAAACCCCACAAGCTGGCACACCCATGGAAAGGGCCATTCACCATCTCCAAAGTCCTACACAATGGATCTTATCGACTGTACAACATTGATAACAATGCGGAGGAACACAGAACCTGGAACGCGGACCTGCTCCACAAATTCTACACATAGAACTTTTCTTGTTTTCATTCCCGTAATGAATCTGAATGAATAGAAGAATAAAGTGCTTACTTTTTTCAACTATCTTCAGACACTTCACTCCGGTAAAACACAACCCAGTGGGTGGAAAATCCTTAATTGCCAACTTGTTTTCGCTTAAGGTAAAACCTGCCTCGAGTGTGGACAATCTCCTCACTCAGGGGCTCAGTTGCGAACAAGTTTTCGTCTAAGGTAGACCCTTCCCCGAGTGATTGTGGAAACCTCCATACTCCGGGGCTTAGCTGCGAACCAGCTTTCGCCTATGTTAAAGCGGTTCCGAGTGAAGATAAGATCTTCACTCGGATGCCAAGATGAACAAAACAAACATTTTTTGGTAGTGAACCTATTTTGCCTAAGGTAAACCCTTCCCCGAGTGATCGTGGAAACCTCCACACTCGGGGGCTTAGCTATGAACCAGCTTTCGCCTAAGTTAAAGTGGTTCCGAATGAAGGCAAGATCTTCATTCGGACGCCAAGATGAACAAAACAAACATATCTTGGTAGCGAATGTGTTTCGCCTAAGGTAAACCCTTTCCCGAGTAAGGACAACCTCCACACTCGGGGGCTTAGCCGCGAATCAGCCTTCGCCTAAGTTCAGTGGTTCCGAATGAAGGCAAGATCTTCATTCAAACGCCAAGAGAACATGATAATCATCCCCATCTGCGATTTCGCTTTCGCCTAGGGAGAAATGATCTTGAGTGAGGACAACCTCCACACTCGGGTGCTTAGCCGCGAACCAGTTTTTGCCTAAGTCACAAACGAGCCCAAGTGAGGACAACCTCCACACTCGGGGCTTAGCCGTGAACCAGCTTTCGCCTAAGTCACAAACAATCCCGAATGAGGACAACCTCCACATTCGGCGGCTTAGTCGCGGAACATCTTTTGCCTAAGTCACAAACAATACCAAGTGTGGACAACTTCCACACTTGAAGACTCGGATGCGAACCAGCTTTCGGCCGAGTATAAACAACCGCAAATAAAGACGACCAAGCAAATAAGATCAAAAATCAATTGCGGATAAACAGGATAAAGTTCAGCTAAAGGTACGCAAAAGAGATGGCCCAAAGCCCACTCGAAGTTTGAGGTTACATAAAATCACTCGGATCTTGAGGCAAATTAAAGCTTAAGTGTTTTTCCACCGAGCATCATTCGAAGGCCAAAGATTCCACCGCTTTCAAGAAGGTGTCAAGATCGATTCCCTCTGTGATCCGTGTGACCACTGCCATGAACATATCCATGAAGTCTTCAAACTTGGCGCTTTTGCGGTTGATGACCGAAAGATTCTTCAGCTTCTCTTCATCCACCCCCTTGCAATGGATGTGGACGAGCGAAAGGGCAATGTGAGCTTCGGCCCTTATTGATGAATTCTTCCACGACTTGATTTCATTGGGAATGGCCTTCACACGGTTCACGATGGACTGGGCATCCTTCACGGGAGCATCTTCAGGCGCTTTCTCCTGGTCAATCTCTCTAACGGCCGATTGAAGCAGCTTGAAGCAAGCCATTACATAATCGACGCGATCCTCCACCCTAGGAGAGTCAAGGTAGCAGTGTCCTTCAAAAGCCCTCTCTTGGGATCAAGCTCCTTATATATTTGTATCGTCTCTTCTTGAACATAGGCAGCAAAGGCTACACTCAACGGAAAATGAAGGATGAGAAACATCACTCATAAACTTTCATAAAGATCGTGGGGAAGTATTCGGATGCTCGACATACCTTTGAGCTTCTCACAGAGCTCCATGTTGAAGTCCTCGACGAACTTCTCTAGCTCAGCTTTCTTGGCAGTGGCTTTCTCGAGGTTGGCTTCCCACTCAGCGTAATGCTTCTTCAGCTCGGAAAGCTCCGTCGTGGTCTTCTCTGCACTGGATTTCAGAAGCCGATTCTCTTCCTCCAAAGTTCCAACTGTCTTGAGCTTAGCCTCAGCCGTGTGGGATTTCTGCTTGACATCATTCCAAGTGGATGCGAGTTATTCCTTACTCTTCTCGAGGGCTTCCTTCATGGTCACTAGATAAATAGAATTCTTCAGCCTCTCAGAAAAGCAATCTCACAAGACTCCCTCAGTCGGATAAGAAAAGACAACCTAATGGAGTGTTAGTCGGATGGCGAGGACATGCCTTCAGTTGTTTGCTTTTCCTGCTCTAGTCGCTTGCTGTCGGCTTTATCTGCATCGAGGCCGAGTCGGAGTTCTCGTAACTCTTTTTTCATGGAGTCATCATGGTCCACGGGCCCACAAGCAGTCTGCAGTCAATAAATACAGGAAAGGCATAACATTATGTCACGACTCTAAGACTACTGCCGACTGACACGATCGACCGTAGCCTCGGGGACTACACCCAGTGGGTGCGCTTAGCGCGCCTCCACTAGAATGATAGAGGATAAGGGAACTATACCCGACCGGCCTCTATCAATCAAAACAAAGAAACTGAGACTACTACTGACTGCTCCAGTCAACAGTAGCCTCGGGTACTACACCCTTTGGGTGTGCTCAGCGTGTCCCCACTTGAAATATGGAAGAAAGAAAAGGGCTCCACGCCCTACTAGACTCTGTCGAACATACAAAGAAAAAAGACTATCGCTGACTGACACAGCCAACGGTAGCCTCGGGGACTACACACAGTGGGTGCGCTCAGCGCACTCCCAAGTGTGCATGTGGGCACTCCCACTTGGCATTCCTACTAAGGATCAGATTCAAAAACAAATACGTGCGTAAAGGACTTACCCGAATGTTCTTTGCCATGACTTCACTCGCGTCGGACGCCTCCTTCAATCGTCCAACAATCACACCCAGCTGAGCCAAGGCCTCCTTGCGCGCCCCCTCCTGGTATTCGGGGATAGGGTGGAGCTGGAAGATGTTGCGATCCTTGGGGTCAGACGACAAAGTAGTCAGCGGATGCTGTCCGAGTGACACCCCAGCCGAGGCAATCTCCTCCACCACAGGAGCCTTGGCTTTGATGCTCACTCAGCTGGGAGTCGGAGCTTGCTTCAGCACTTCTCGATGTTGAGGAATGTAGTAATTTCAAAAAAAAGCCTACGTCACACAACGATCTATCTATGTATAAAACAGCAACGAGCAAAGGGGTAGAGCATCTTCATACCTTTGAAGATCTCTAAGCAGAAGCATTGCTAGAACGCGGTTGATGGAGTCATACTCGCAGCGATTCAGGTCGCGGTGGATTCTGATCTATGCACCGAGAACGGCGCCTCCGCGTTCAACACACGTGCAACCCGGTGATGTATCCAACGCCTTGATCCAGCAAGGAGGGAGGAGAGGTTTAGGGAGAGCTCCGGCAACACGACGGCGTGGTGGAGCTGCGTGGTACTCCGATAGGGCTTTGCCAAGCACTACGGAGGATGAGCAGGAGGAGGATTAGGGCTGCGTCAAGAGAGAGAGAGAAATTGTGTTGTTTGCAGCCCCAAAACCCTCTCTATATACAGGAGGGAGGGAGGAGGGTGCGCCACCCCTAGGGTTTACACCCTAGGAGGTGCGGCAGCCCTAAATGGGTGGAGGGGTGGCGCCCTAGGGTGGGATTGGAGCCCAAGGCTGCCCCTCCATGCCTAGGGTTTGACCCCCTCCACCGCTTGTGCGCCATGGGCCTTAGGTGGGAGGAGCACCAGCCCACCTAGGGGCTGGTTCCCATCCACTTTTGGCCCATGTAGTAGTTTGGGGCTGGTGGCCCTTCCCGATGAACCCCCGGAACCCTTCCGGTGGTCCCGATACATTACCAGTGACGCCCGAAACACTTCCCGCGACCAAATCCTCACTTCCTATATATGAATCTTTACCTCTGAACCATTCGGGAACTCCTGATGACATCCGGGGTCTCATCGGGGACTCCGAACAACCTTCGGTAACCACGTATACTATTCCCATAATAACCCTAGCGTCATCGAATCTTAAGTGTGTAGACTCTACGGTTCAGGAACCATGCAGACATGACCGATACACCTCTCTGGTCAATAACCAACAGCGGGCTCTGGATATCCACGTTGGTTCCCACATGTTCCGCGATGATGTCATCGGATGAACCATGATGTCGGGGATTGGATCAATCCCGTATGTAGTTTCCTTTGTCTACCGGTATGATACTTGCCCGAGATTCGATCGTCAATATCCCTATACCTTGTTCAATCTTGTTAACGGAAGTCTCTTTACTCGTTCTGTAACACATCATCCCGCGTCTAACTCCTTGGTCACATTGAGCAAAGTATGATGATGTATTACCGAGTGGGCCCAGAGATACCTCTCCGTCACACAGAGTAACAAATCCCACTCTCGATTTGTACAACCCAAGAGACACTTTCGGAGATACATGTAGTGCACCTTTATAATCACCCAAAGCACTCCTACGGTATCCCGGAGTTGCACAATCTTATGGTCTAAGGACATGATACTTGACATTAGAAAAGCTTTAGCAGATGAACAACATGATCCAGCGTGATGCTTATGATTGGGTCTTGTCCATCACATCATTCCCCAATGATGTGATTCCGTTATCAATGACGTCCAATGTCCATGATGAGGAAACCATGATCATCTATTGATCAACGAGCTAGCCAACTAGAGGCTCACTAGGGACACATTGTGATCTATATATTCACACATGTATTACGGTTTCCGGTTAATACAATTATAGCATGAATAATAGACAATTATCATGAACTAGGAAATATACTAATAACCATTTTATTATTGCCTCTAGGGCACATTTCCAACAGTCTCCCAATTGCACTAGAGTCAATAATGTAGTTACATTGTGATGAATCGAACACCCCTAGAGTTCTGGTGATGATCATGTTTTGCACGTGGAAGAGGTTTAGTCAACGGATCTGCAACATTCAAATCCATATGTACTTTACAAATAACTATATCTCCATCCTGGAGGTATCACGAATGGAGTTGAAGCGGCGCTTGATGTGCTTGGTCTTCTTGTGAAACATGGGCTCCTTTGCAATGCAATAGCTCCAGTGTTATCACAGAACAGAGTCATCGGGCCCGACGCACTGGGAATCACTCCTAGGTCAGTGATGAACTCCTTCATCCAGACTCCTTCCTGTGCTGCTTCCGAAGCAGCTATGTACTCCGCTTCACATGTAGATGCCACCACGACGCTTTGCTTGCAACTGCACCAGCTAACTGCCCCATTATTCAAAATATACACATATCCGGTTTGTGACTTGGAGTCATCCGGATCTGTGTCGAAGCTAGCATCGACGTAACCCTTTACAACGAGCTCTTGGGCACCTCCGTAAACAAGAAACATATCTTTAGTCCTTTTCAGGTACTTTAGGATGTTCTTGACCGTTGTCCAGTGATCCACTCCTCGATCACTTTGGTACCTCCCTACCAAACTTATGGCAAGGTTCACATCAGGTTTGGTACACAGCATGGCATACATAATAGAGCCTATGGCTGAAGCATAGGGGGCGGTACTCATCTTTTCTCTATCTTCGGTCGTGGTCGGGCGTTGAGTCATACTCAACCTCACACCTTGTAATATAGGCAAGAACCCCTTCTTAGCCTTATCCATATTGAACTTCTTCAATATCTTGTCAAGGTATGTGCTTTGTGAAAGACCTATGAGGCATCTTGATCTATCTCTATAGATCTTGATGCCTAATACATAAGCAGCTTCTCCAAGGTCCTTCATTGAAAAACTCTTATTCAAATAGGCCTTTATGCTTTCCAATAGTTCTACATCGTTTCCCATCAACAATATGTCATCCACATATAATATGAGAAATGCTACAAAGCTCCCACTCACTTTCTTGTAAATATAGGCTTCTCCATAAGTCTGTACAAACCCAAATGCTTTGATCACCTCATGAAAGCGAATGTTCCATCTCCGAGATGCTTGCATACCTTGTTAGCATTGCTAGGATCGACAAAACCTTCTGGCTGTATCATATACAATTCTTCTTTAAGAAAGCCGTTCAGGGATGCCGTTTTGACGTCCATTTGCAAGATTTGATAATCATAAAATGCGGCAATTGCTAACATGATTTAGACCGACTTCAGCATCGCTACGGGTGAGAAGTTCTCATCATAGTCAATCCCTTGAACTTGTCGATAACCCTTAGCGACAAGTCGAGGCTTATAGATGGTCACATTACCATCCGCGTTAGTCTTCTTCTTAAAGATCCATTTATTTTCTATGGCTTGCTGATCATCGGGCAAGTCCACCAAAGTCCATAGTTTGTTCTCATACATGGATCCTATCTCGAAATTCATGGCCTCAAGCCATTTGTTGGAATCCAGGCCCGCCATCACTTCTTCATAGTTCGAAGGTTCACTATGGTCCAACCACATGATTTCCATGACAGGGTTGTCGTACCACACTGGTGCGGAACGTGTCCTTGTGGACCTTCGAGGTTCAATAGCAACTTGATCTGAAGTGTCATGATCATCATCGTTAACTTCATATCTTGCCGGTGCCGGCACCTCACAAACATTTTTCTTGTGTTGGGCTGCTCTTCGGTTCGAGAGGAGGTACGATTACCTCATCATTTTCTATTCCCTCCCACTTACTTCTTTTGAGAGAAACTCTTTCTCTAGAAAGGATCTGTTATTGGCAACAAAGATTTTTGCCTTCGGATCTAAGGTAGAAGGTATACCCAATAGTCTCCTTAGGTTCTCCTATGAAGACGCATTTTTCCACCTTGGGTTCGAGTTTCTCTGGTTGAAACTTCTTCACATAAGCATCGCATCCCAAACTTTCAGAAACGACAGCTTACATTTCTTGCCAAACCATAATTCATGCGATGTCGTCTCAGCGGATTTAGACGGTGCCCTATTTAAAGTGAATGCGGCAGTTTTCAATGCATATCCCCAAAATGATAGCGGTAAATCAGTAAATGACATCATAGATCGCACAATATCCAACGGAGTGCAATTACGACGTTCAGACCCACCGTTATGCTGCGGTGTGCCAGGCGGCGTGAGTTGTGAAACAATTCCACATTTCCTTAGGTGTGTGCCAAACTCGTGACTCAAATATTCCCCTCCATGATCAGATCGTAAGAACTTTATTTTCTTGTCACGTTGATTCTCTACCTCACTCTGAAATTCTTTGAACCTTTCAAAGGTTTCACACTTGTGCTTCATTAAGTAGACATACCCATATCTACTAAAATCATCAGTGAGGGTGAGAACATAACGATAGCCTCCGCGAGCCTCAACGCTCATTGGACCGCATACATCAGAATGTATTATTTCCAGTAAGTTGGTTGCTCGCTCCATTGTTCCGGAGAACAGAGTCTTGGTCATCTTGCCCATGGGGCATGATTGCATGTGTCAAATGATTCAAATTCAAGAGACTCCAAAAGTCCATCTGTATGTAATTTCTTCACGTGCTTGACACCGATATGACCAAGGCCGAAGTGCCACAAGTATGTGGGACTATCATTATCAACTTTACATCTTTTGGTACTCACACTATGAATATGTGTAACATCACGATCGAGATTCATCAAGAATAAACCATTGACTAGCGGGGCATGACCATAAAACATACCACACATATAAATAGAACAACCATTATTCTCATATTTAAATGAGTAGCCATCTTGCATCAAGCGAGATCCCGATACAATGTCCATGCTCAAAGCTAGTACTAAATAACAATTTCTATGGTTTAAAATTAATCCTGAAGGTTGATGACGGCGATCACATCGACATTGGAACCATTCCCGACGCGCAACGTCACCTCGTCCTTAGCCAGCCTACGCATGTTCCGCAGTTCCTGCTTAGAGTTGCAAATGTGAGCAACAGCACCAGTATCAAATACCCAGGAGCTACTACGAGCGCTGGTAAGGTGCACATCAATTACATGTATATCATATATACCTTTGACGTTGCTAGCCTTCTTGTCCGCTAAGTACTTAGGGAAATTTCGCTTCCAATGACCGGTTCCCTTGCAATAGTAGCCCTCAGTCTCAGGCCTGGGTCCTTTCTTTGGCTTCTTCCCGGCAACTGGTTTACCGAGCGCGGAACTGTTTCGCCATTTTTCTTGAAGTTCTTTTTACCTTTGCCTTTCTGGAAACTGGTGGTCTTATTCACCATCGACACTTGATGTTCTTTCTTGATTTCTATCTCTACTGATTTCAGCATTGAGTACAACTCCAGAATGATTTTCTCCATCCCTTGTGTTGGTGCACTGAAGACTGGGGTTTCCTGTGCCCCAGACTTGTGCACGGGGGCAAGCAACACCCTTGGCGGTAATACACGAAGAAGGACCGACGGGAAGATAACCCAGGCTCACCAAGATCACACCCCTCCAAGGGTGTGAAGAACAAGCCCAAGTTCCAAGGCCCCGGCAAGCCCTCCTTGCCGGGAAGACCCAAAAGGCCCCGGCAAGCCCGCCTTGCCGGGAAGATGTCCAAGGCCCCGGCAAGTCCGCCTTGCCGGGAAGATGTCCAAGGCCCCAGCAAGTTCCCCTTGCCTGGAAGGCAGGATAGGTCACCAGCAAGGACGTCAGGCCGGCAGGCTCCCTTCGCTTGCCAGTTGTCCCTCCTGCCATAGTGCCATCGACTGCCACCGCTCCAGCGCATCCCCCATGCGCCAGCACAAATCCCAGGTGTCGATACACCTGGGTACATGTGATGCCACCTTGATGCAGGTCAGGGGGCCTGACGAGACATTTACTGCCCCTAACACTGCGGTAGATAGATAGAGGTGAACCCTGCTCACTATACGACTCATGAACCCACTTCACAGCACTATTGGTGACCCCTTTGCCTATAAAAGGAGGCCCAAGGCTCAGTTCTGGGGCTTGGACCTTTTGGGGTTTAGACTCTTTGATCACCAGCTGAAAGGCAATTATTGTAGCAAGTTACCCTACAGTAAGCACCCAATACAACAAACAAAGCAAGATTAGGGTTTTACGCGCTAAGCGTCCCGAACCTGGGTAAGAGACCTTATCTGTGATGATCGCTTGTTCCGCTCTTGATTCCACCTCTCTCCCTCTGCCGAATGATAAGGGATCCTTGGAGGTTCCCATAGGTGTCCTTTTCCTCGACAGCTTTGGCGCGCCAGGTAGGGGGCTGCTGAGAGCTTTTTCGCGAATTCGAACAAGCTCTGCCCCAGTTCTGGGAAAGTTGAGCGCACCGCCGCGGTTCCCTAAAGCAGGACGCAGCGGTGGTCGCTCCACTTCGCTATGGCCTCCTAACGCATGCGCAAGTGCGCGTGCAAGTGCGCGCGCAAGCGCATGCCAAGGAGGCGGAGACCTCGAGTTCGATGGCATCAGGCTGATGCGCCGCTCCAAGACAGTGCGTTGTTGTCGAAGTTGTGCCTGGGGGCTTCGGCGAGGCCTCCGGCGCATACTCCAGTGGACGCACCTCTACGTATGATGCATAGCTGTCGAGGATGTGCCAATAGGTCCCGAAGCCCCAGCACGCACTCTAGCGGAAATGTTTTCACCCCTGGAAGCCTCGCGTAGCCACCGAAGATGTGCTCGGGGGCTCCGCCAACACGTCCTAGTAAAAGAGAAAAATGAGTTATACCCCGGCAAGCCCTTTCCTATGCGATAGTCAAAGACTATCGGCGAGAACCTTGCCGGCGGGGAGGTTGTCGGGAGGGTGTAACATCCTGCTTGCCGGGGATCTGAGTCCCCAGCAAAAAATCCAGACGTCGGTGGAAGAAGTGTCGCGGCACAAAAGATAAGTGATAAAAATTCTAGATGAAATTTTAGAGTAGATAGGTTGTTTCCTTTCTAGAAATGCCAACCTTTGTTTGAGAAACCCGCGCGCAGATGGAACCTTGCGAGGATCAGTGAACCTTGGCTCTATTTCGAACTCATTCAACGACCTGAATGGCCATAGAGCGCCTTCACACTGTTTCGAACTTGCTCAACAGACCAAGCGGCTACGCAACGCCTTATTTCGCCTCGAGCCGCGCTCGATGATCTAACGGTTGCACTGAGTGCGGCAAGGAGTCTTGCTGGTAATGACCCCTCCGACGAGCTGCTAAGGATCCGTTCCTCAAAGCACTAGCGGCAGGACCAGTCACGCCGGCAAGCATCGAGAAAACGCAAAGGGTGTATCATGCAAAAAGGGGGATCAGACACAAAGGAAACAACATTTCATTCATTTGTTTGGGGCAAACTCAGACATATTACATGAATTAGTTTTACTACTCTAACCTATGATATTGTCTTTTGGCGAGGGACATGCTTGCCAGACAGAAGTTGTCGGATTTTGGGTTCCGCAATACCCTAAGGATTCGAACTCACGGGCGTGCACGTAGAATCCTCCCTGCTTCGTCTCGCCTAGCCTGTACTCAATGGGAACGGTGAAAGACTCACTCGGATGTGAATAGAATTCATAACACAGTAGTTTACCTAGGTACGGGCCGCTGCGAAGTGTAAAACCCTACTCCTAATTTGTTGGATTGCCTCTCACGGAGGCTGATGGCGAGACAATATAGTGCGTTCGTGCCCCCGGAGGCCAAGTGGGTATGTGTGTTGTTCAAGGGTTCCGATCCCCCTCTCAAGTATCCTACCTTATCTATTTATAGTGGAGGCCCGGTTCCTCTTCCCTCATAGCTTCGACGGGAAGGGATCCCACAGCGGTCAATTTTGAAGGGGGACAAGGGAACATGCTCCCCTGCCCAAAGGTGGTCTTCGCCAGCAAAGTAACTGTCCGAGCCGCAGAGATGGGCATGTGGGTGACGTTTTCCCTACTCGTGAGAGATTACAGCTTTGTTGCATGAGAAGGAAAACATTTGGGAGATGCCTTCCGGAAACCTGTACGCCCCCGCCTCCTTTGCGCCGAAGGGGAAACTGTCCCGCACTGCCATCCGCTGCTCGCCGTTCTTTCCTGGCGTCACCCTTGACTCCTGAGGCCCGACCTTGCCTCGGATTATCCACCGCTCCAGAGGGGTCCTGAGGAGGCCCCCTGTGGTTCTTGATGTTGTTCCCTCTCATTAGGCTTGGCCCCTGATGAGGGCTTTGTTCAAGGTGGTGCTGCTCCTTGCCGATCATGCGTTGATAAAATGGGCTAGCCCTCGGCCGCAGTCAAGCACGTCTGTGTACCCCCGTTCCCAGAACGCCAACAGTAGCCCCCGGTCCCAAGGCGGGATTGGGTTGGCTTCTCGGCGAAGCCTTGGAAGCGTCCCAAAACGCCGAGGGCCCCATTCGTCCGTGGACCTGGCCTTCAAAACGGAGAGCTGAGTCCATCTACACTGTATCTCCTGATCTGAATTTGTTGCCCTTCTCCTCCCCAATCCATTCCTCCACTAGTTCTTCCTCATGTTCCGTGCGTGCCGCGCCGCCTTCGGCGTGCCTTCTCCGTCATGGCTCCGAAGGGAGGAGCTGGCGGGGGCCACGGGGCTTACTTGTCCCGGCTAAGCCCCGGCCCGCATTGGAGTGATCTGCGGTGGTAAACCTCGAGGGGTTGGAGAAGGCCCGGCTAGTAGTTGCCGCCAACTCCAACGAGTGGGGGGCACTAAGATTCGGCTGGGCTCATGGCCTCGGGCTGAGGAGGCATATGCTGCGATTCCTCTCCATTTCTATGCCCTCCTTTCAGGTGTGCTGCCGCCATTCTCGGGCTTCCTCGACGCGGTGCTTTCGCATTACTAGATCCATGCGCTTCATCTGGACCCCTGCTCTTTGATCCTCCTCTCTGCCTTCGCGTTCTTGTGTGAGGCCTTTGTCGGCGTCAGTCCCTCAGTGGCATTACTTCGCCACTTCTTCTCCCTTGAGTTGGCCTCCAAGATGCAGTGCTCTGGGTGCGTGTTCTTGAAAGTTGATGATGTGTTAGCCCCCGGGATCTCGGGTGCCGAGCTCCTCCGTGAGGCGGAAGGATTCCGGTGGCAGTGGTTGTTGGTTGAAGCTGTCGGGGCAGGATCTCTGTTCCAACCTCCTTCGTCCCCTGCGAAACCGAAATGGAGGTGGGAGCGCGAGGAGCTCAGCGGCCCCCGGCTTGCGCCGGTCTAAACCCGGATGGAACAGCTGAGGCACGCGGGGGTGTCAATGGCGATGGTGGTGCGCGAGACAAATGTCGGATTTCGGTCTGTGCAAAACCCTAACAATTCGAACACACAGGCGTGTGCGTAGGATCCTCCCTGCTTCGTCTCGCCTAGCCTCTACTCGATAGTAATGGTGAAAGACTCACTCGAAGGTGAAGAGAATTTGGAACACGGTAGTTTACCCAGGTTCGGGCCACTTTGAAGTGTAAAACCCTACTCCTGCTTTGGTGGATTGCCTCTCACGAAGGTTGATGGCGAGACAGTACAGTGCTTTCGTGCCCTAGAGGCCAAGTGGCTATGTGTGTTGTTCTAGGGTTCCGATCTTCTTCTCAAGTATCCTACCCTCTCTATTTATAGCGGAGGCACGGGTCCTCTTCCCTCAAATATTCAATGGGAAGGGATCCCACAGCGGCCAATTTTGAAGGGGGACAAGGGAACATTCTCCCCTGCCAAAAGCGGTCTGCGCCTGCAAAGCCGCTGCGAGCACCGCGGAGATGAGCGCAGGGGTGACGTTCGTCCTGCCGGAGGGCGACCAGGGCCTTGTTGCACCGGAAGGGAAACCTTTAGAAGATGCCTTTGGGATCCTGATTCGCTCCTGCCTTCTTTGCACCGAAAGGGGAAGCTGGACTGCTCTGCCACATTCTCATCGCCTGCCCTTTCCTGGCGTCACCCTTGACTCCTGAGGCCCAGCCTTACCTTGGAATACCCGCCACTCCAGAGGAGTCTTGAGAAAGCATCCGTGCGGGTCTTGACGTTGCTCCTCCTCGTGAGGCTTGGCCCCTCACGAGGGCCTTGTTCAGGGTGGGCAGTTCTTGGCCGATCTTGTGTTAACGAAGTGGGCCTGTCCTGGGCCGGATGGAGGCAAGTCTGGGTACCCCCGTTCCAAGAACGCCGACAGTACCACCTGGGCCCAAGTCGCGCCAGGGTTGGCTTCCTGTCGAAGCCTGAAGGCGGCCCGAAACGCCATGGGCCCCATTTGTCTGCGGCTCTGGCATCCCACGTGTCTTGAAGCTGCACGGCGACGCCCTCGCTCCCCGAGGTGCCCCGGCGATGCCTGGCCACGACGATGCGATTCCCAAGAGTCGCACGGACCATCATTTTGCCCATTGAATGCGACCTTACCCAACGGCCTTGCGGATGTGACCGATCGATGGACAGGTGAGGTGACATGAGTGGCAACGCTTCCGTCGACCCACCTCGCGGACCTCGCGAATCGTGTGACGCCCACGCTCCCACGACAGTTGGTGGCTAGGGCTCACCCATAAGTACGCCCTCCCTCCCGTGGGGGAAGGTGCTGCAACCTTGGGCTCCTTCTGTGCTTCCCCCATCCGCCGCGAGGAGACTTCTTCCCCTTCTTCGCTCTTCATCTTCATGGAATCCCCCAGAGATGACTCTGGCTGGGGAAAGCGTGTGGCGCCTCCTGCGCGCTCGTCTAGCGCCGGGGGCAGCGTTGGAGGGCCTCCGGAACCTTCGCGCTTCCGCTCTCGCTGGGTGATGGCTGATGAGTAAGTCCTTCGCTGCATTTCCTTTGTTTGTTGCTTCATGTGTTGTCCTTGGGTTGATCTTCCTTCTTCCTCAGCACGCCCTCCTCCAAGAAGTCGAAACTTGACAGGCTCCAGGAGGTGGTGGTAGAGCTTCGGGCCCGGCTTGAGAGCGTCCAGGACGCCCTCGATGTCGCTCGTCGGGGCGAGGCGGTGGCCAAGGAGGAGCTAGCATCGCTGTAGCTCCAGGTCCGGGAGGCAGTGGACGCCGTGCAGTTTGCCCAGGACGAGGCATCATATGCCAGGCTGATGGCATCCCAGCATGCCCTGCAATTTGCCAACATCGCTGACCGGGCAATCGCCGCGATGCATCGGTTCACGGGAAGGGTCCGGTGCTGCCCATCGTGAGGAGCGACGGAGGCTACCTCGTCTTCTTCCAGGAGGTCGTGGAGGCACTGGAGGCCGGCGTCCGCCGCGTGGAGGAGGATAGCGCGTCCAGCGCTCGCAAGCTTCTGGGCCTTGCCCTCATGCTCATCTTCAACAACTTGCATCGCCTTTCCTCGGAGCTCGACCTCCGGCGTGTCGTTGAGCCGGCGCCCGCTGACCCTCGCGGCCTTCCGCGGGATGAGGTCCGTCCGCATGTCGATGCTTTAGTGGGACGATACGTCCAGGTGCCCTCTTCGAGTGAGGAGGGTGGTCGTGATGCTGGGCCGGCCCACACCATGGGCGATGCCTGCAGCCCCTCCCCTTAGTGCCCCAAGCTCCTTTTCTACTCTCCTATAATGGTGAACCAAGAACTCTGCCCTGCTGGGCATTAAGCTTTTGTTGTTATTACCTTTGTTGCTCCCCTCTTTCTATTTTGAGGTGATGTCTTCCATGATGGTGGTCGTGGTAGCGGTGTAGCGAAGCTTAGGGGGCGTCGCCGCAGTTGCCATAGCAAGGGTGGCATGACCTTTCGGGGGTTCCTCCTTCCTAAGGCACACTTTGTGTCGCCGCGTGTTTGAGTGCAGGACTCGCTCCTTGCTGCCGTCAAAACCTTGGGCCACGCATCCTGTGTTAGCGTGCATATTTCAATTCATTATTAGTTTATCATGAGATGAGAGGGTCCCAGTTAGGGCCTGTGATGCACTTAGCTTGCGGGTTTCTGTCGGTTCCCTGCATAGTCCCTCCTAAGGGACTCATGATTCGTAGGTGGGACGGGGTGAAGAACCTTTCGACACTCTATGTGTGCAGGTCCCAGTCCAGCACATTTCCATGCCCCCGTAAGGCGCAACCCATTACCAAGGTTGCTCCCCGCGGGGCAAAGGCCTCACCCTGAGGCCACGTTTCCTTGCGACCGGTATTGCTCTTGAGGCGCAATGCTCAGGAGCCCCCTTTGACACTCAAACCGCTCTGCATCGTCAGGCCGCAGTCTTGATGACCGGTAGGCTCCTGAGACGCGCCCAGGAACCCCCTTTCTGGCGGGTGAGCGATTCCGCACCTTGTCCCTTTGGGCATTGCCCCGGGGGTGCCCTGAGGATTCCCGATACTCTCTGGGGTGGCCCGGAGTAGTGATCCCCAAATATGTCCTCCGGACAGGAGGTTTCAAAGCCTATTTAAATGAGGAAGGCCAGAGAAAACCTTTTTCCCCTTCCATTTTTCAAACACCGGGCAGTAAGACTAGAGGAAACCAACTTAAGAAATCAGCAAGTTCAACCCCACTGAAAAGCAGTTCGAATCCAAAAGAAAGCAAGTGCCGCGTCCGGCATTTAAAGTTGGCATAGTCAGTGGTGGCCTATATGGGTTTCCTTGCAAGTTGCGAGCATGGTCATTGGTAGGCCATGCTGATTGCTTTTGTCACTGTACCCAGCGCGGCGCTAAGGCCTTCCACTAGGCGTGGGGTGGACCCCTTCTGTGTCCCCGGGTGGGCCTGGGCACATACATCCCCGGCTCGTTATTACATGAGAGTGTCACGGGATGAAGTAGGTTCCGGTAGGACTGAAGGATGATGAAGAGGTGCGACGGGTCGGTGCGGATCTTGCGTGCTAGCGCTCCTTCCCGGGAGGCCTATTATAGGGCTTTTATGACTCTTCGTTGATAGGTCCCAGTCTCGTGCATATCCCTGCCGTTGGGAGGCGCCTCACGAGGCAAGGCCACGACACCCCCTGATGCCAACCAAGACTGGGCGGCTCTAGGGTGGTCAAGTGGCTTTGTGACCGGTAAGGCTCCTAAGGTGCGACGCTCAGGAGCCCCCTTTAATGTTCAAGCGACTCTGAGTTTATCCTGTTGACTGCGATCCGGAGGAGCCTCGGGGCTCCCCAATTCCCACGATGGGGAGGTGCGTTGCAGCGGGGCGGTTGCAGCGATGCTAGCAAAGCAGTGGGTTAGGTTGCCAAGTGGCAGTACGAAAATCATAAAGGGAGCAACTTGAAGGAGTATGGCCTAGGTAGTTGGAGTCCCTGCGGTAAGCAGACACTCCTTAAGGTAGAAAATCCAAAATAGTACCTCGTCGAATAGTTGAAGCCCCCTTGCGCTTCAGGGACGCCTCACAGTGCCCGATCCCCGACACGTGCGCCTGAATCTTGGTCAGCGCGGATGATCCATGCGACTAGGATCCCGCGGGGGTATTTGATTCTCCCTCCCGAAGCCCGTGAGTTCGGCCTCACGTAGTACTCCCGCGATGAAGATGGTTGATGACATGCCCCACGGCATGAGGGTGCCCCCCTATCCGGGCCCCTTCTTGGCCCGGTCCAGGGTGGAGCTCCCTACGCCCTTCACTCTTGAGGTGGGTAGGTGCCCCGGGGGGACGCCTGAAGTTCTTCCTTGTCGGAGGGATTAGGTAGCACCACGTACTCACGCACGTATGGCTCCTCGTAGGTGCCCGCCCGTCCCCCGCTTCGGACCATCAATGCGACAATGGAGGTCCCCCTTGGTGGTGGAGGGGGGGTCTTGTTGGAAATATGCCCTAGAGGCAATAATAAATTGGTTATTATTATATTTCCTTGTTCATGATAATCGTTTATTATCCATCCTATAATTGTATTGATTGGAAACTCAAATCGTGTGTGGATACATAGACAAGACACTGTCCCTAGTGAGCCTCTAGTTGACTAGCTCGTTGATCAAAGATGGTCAACGTTTCCTGGCCATAGGCAAGTGTTGTCACTTGATAACGGGATGACATCATTTGGAGAATGATGTGATGGACAAGACCCTAAACTATGAACGTAGCATGTGATCGTGTCAGCTTATTGCTATTGTTTTCTGTATGTCAATGTATCTGTTCCTATGACCATGAGATCATGCAACTCCCGGACACCGGAGGAATACCTTGTGGATTATCAAACTTGCAACGTAACTGGGTGACTATAAAGGTTCTCTACAGGTATCTCCAAAGGTTTTTGTTGGGTTGGCATGGATCAAGACTGGGATTTGTCACTCCGTGTGACGGAGAGGTATCTCGACGCCCACTCGGTAATACAACATCACAACAAGCCTTGCAAGCAATGTGACTAAGGAGTTAGTTACAGGATCTTGTATTACGGAACGATTAAAGAGACTTGACGGTTACGAGATTGAACTAGGTATGGAGATACAGACAATCGAATCTCGGGCAAGTAACATACCGAAGGACAAAGGGAACACCATACGGGATTAACTGAATCCTTGACATAGAGGTTCAACCGATTGAGATCTTCGTGGAATATCTGGGAGCCAATATGGACATCTAGGTCCCGCTATTGGTTATTTACTGGAGAGTATGTCAGGTCATGTCTGCATAGTCCTCGAACCCGTAGGGTCTGCCAACTTAAGGTTCAGTGACATTTCGGTATAGTTGAGTTACATGTGTTGGTGACCAAAGTTTTGTTCGGAGTCCCGGATGAGATCCCGGACATCATGAGGAGTTCCAGAATGGTCCGGAAATGAAGATTGATATATAGGAAGTTGGCATTTGGATTCCGGAAGGTTTTCGATAATTGTCGTGACTGTACCGGGAGTGACGAATGGGTTCCGGGGGGCCACTGGGTGGGCCCACCACGCCCCAGGGGGTCCACATGGGTTTATTGGATGCATAATAAGGCTTAATGGGCTGACAAGTCATCCAAGGAAAGCCCATGAGGAAAAAGGTGGAAAATCCAAAAGAGGTGGTCAATTTAGGAAGGAGTCCTAATCCAAGTGGGATTGGAGGAGGACTCCTCCCTCCTCCACTTCGGCCGAACCAAGGGGATATCCTTGAGCCTCAAGGCTAGCCCCTCCCTCCTCCTATATATACTAGAGGGTTTTGGGTTTTTGAGACACAACTTTGCCACGTGCAACCCTAAACCTCTACTTCGTAGTTCTTCCTCTAGATCGGATTTCTGCGGTGCTTAGGCGAAGCCCTGCAAGAATAAGATCACCACCACCACCAAAGCGTCATCACGCTGCCGGGGAACTCATCTACATCCCCGTCTCTCTTCCTCTAGAGGTGTTGTCCATTCGGCACTTGATCGGGACGGATCATGGGATGGATCATGAGACGGTTCGCTGGACGGATCGTGGGATGGATCGTGAAGACTTACCACTACATCAACCACGTTTATTAACGCTTCCACTTAGCGATCTACAAGGGTATGTGGATCTGATCTCCCTCTCATAGATGATCATCACCATGATAGATCTTTGTGTGCGTAGGAAATTTTTTGTTTCCCATGTGACGTTCCCAAACAGTGGCATCATGAGCTAGGTTCATGCGTAGATGATATCTTGAGTAGAACACAAAAGAGTTTGTGGGCGTTGATGTTCAATTTGCTGCCCACCTTAGTCTTTTCTTGATTTGGCGGTATTGTTGGATTGAAGTGGCCCAGACCAACTTTACTAGTACGCTTACGAGAGACTGGTTTCATTTACTAACATGCAACTTGTTGCATAAATATGACTGGCGGGTGTCTGTTTCTTCAACTTTAGTTGAATCAGATTTGATCGAGGCGGTCCTTGGAGAAGGTTAAATAGAAATTTGCATATCATCGTTGTGGCTTTGCTTACGTAAGATGCGATCATACTAGATACCCATAACAACCATGTAAAACATGCAACAACAAATTGGAGGATGTCCAACTTGTTTTTTAGGGTATGCATGTGATGTGATATGGCGAAAGAAATGATATGATATATTCGATGTATGAGATGATCATGTTGTAATAATTAAATATCGACTTGCACGTTGATGCTATGGCAACCGGCAGGAGCCATAGGGTTGTCTTTAAACTAACGTTTGTGCTTGCAGATGCGTTTACTATATTTCTAGGTAGTATCTTTAGTAGTAATAGCATAGATAGAACGACAACCTCGATGGCGGCACAATGATGGAGATCATGGTGTGGAGCCGGTGACGATGAATATCATGCGAGTGCTTTGGTTATGGAGATCAAGAAGCACAAGATCATGGCCATATCATGTCACTTATGATTTGCATGTGATGTTAATCCTTTTATGTACCTTATTTCTCCTAGAACGACCGTAGCATTATAAGGTGGTTCCTCACTAAAATTTCAAGATAAAATTGTGTTTCCCCGACTAAGCACCGTTGCGACAGTTCGTCGTTTCGAGACACCACGTGATGATCAGGTGTGAAAGACTCAACATTCACATACAACGGGTGCAAAACAGTTGCACACGCGGAACACTCGGGTTAAACTTGACGAGCCTAGAATTTACAGACATGGCCTCTGAACACAAGACACCGAAAGGACGAGCATGAATCATATAGTTGATATGATCAAAATGGATATGTTCACCATTGAAGCTAAACTCAACTCACGTGATGATCGGACTTGAGTTAGTGGATTTGGATCATGCGCCACTCAAATGACTAGAGAGATGTCTATTTGAGTGGGAGTTCTTAAGTAATATGATTAACTGAACTCATTATGATGAACATAGTCAAAAGGTCTTTGCAAATTATGTTGTAGCTTGCGTTGTAGCTCTATTGTTTTAGATATGTTCCTAGAGAAAATTTAGTTGAAAGATGATAGTAGCAATTATGTGGGCCGGGTCCGTAAACTCAGGATTGTCCTCATTGCTGCACAAAAGGCTTATGTCCTTAATACACCGCTCGGTGTGCTGAACCTCGAGCGTCGTCTGTGGATGTTGCGAACATCTGACACACACGTTTTTCATGACTACGGGATAGTTCAGTGCGTAATACTTTACAGCTTAGAATTGAGGCTCCCAAGACATTTTGAACATCACTAAACATATGAGATGTTCTAAGAGATGAAATTGGGATTTCATGGTCGTGCCGTTGTTGAGAGGTATGAGACCTCCGACAAGATTCTTTGTCTAAAAAGTAAAGGATAAAAGCTCAATCATTGAGCATGTGCTCAGATTGTCTGAGTGCAAGAGTCGCTTGAATCAAGAGGGAGTTAATCTTTTAGATGAGATAGTGTTGGTTCTCCAAGGTCACTGCAACCAAGCTACTAGAGCTTCGTGATGAACTATAACATATCAAGTATAGATATGATGATACTTGAGCTATTCGCAATGTTTGACAGTGCGAAAGTAGAAATCAAGTAGGAGCACCAATTGTTGATGGTTAGTAAAACCTCTAGTTTCAAGAAGGGCAAGGGCAAGAAGCGATACTTCATGAAATGGCAAACCAGTTGCTGCTCTAATGAAGAAACCAAAGGTTGAACCCAAACCCGAGACTAAGTGCTTCTGTTATGAGGGGAATGGTCACTGAGGCGGAACTACCCTAGATACTTGGTAGATGAGAAGGCTGGCAAAGTCGACAAAAGTATATTTTATATACATGATATTGATGTGTACTTTACTAGTACTCCTAGTAGAACGAGGGTATTAGATACCGGTTCGGTTGCTAAGTGTTAGTAACTCGAAATAAAAGCTACGGAATAAAAGGAGACTAGCTAAAGCTGAGGTGACGATATGTGTTGGAAGTGTTTCCATGTTTGATGTGATCAAACATCGCACACTCCTGTACCATCGAGATTAGTGTTAAACCAAAATAATTGTTATTTGGTGTTTGCATTGAGCATGAACATGATTAGATCGTGTATATTGCAATACGATTATTCATTTAAAGAGAATAATGGTTATTCTATTTGCTTGAATAAATACCTTCAATGGTTTATTGAATCTCGATTGTAGTGATACGCATGTTCATAATATTGATGCCAAAAGATACAAAGTATTAATGATAGTACCACTTACTTGTGCCACTGCCGATTGAGTCATGTTGGTATAAAATGCATGAAGAAGCTCCTTGCGGATGGATCTTGGTACTCACTCATTTTTGAAAGTTTGAGACATGCAAACCATGCATATTGGCATAAACGCATGAAGAAACTCCATATTGATGGATCGTTTGGACTCACTTGATTTTGAATCACTTGAGACATGCAAATCATACCACATGGCCAAGATGACTGAAGGCCTCGTTTTCCAGTGAGATGGAACTAGAAAGTAACTTATTGGAAGTAATACATTAAATGTATGCAGTCCAATGAGTGCTGAGGCACGCAGTGGATATCGTTATGTTCTTACTTCACAAATGACTTGAGTAGATACTAGTGTATTTTCTTGATGAAACACACGTGTGAACTATTCAAAGGCTCAAATAGTTTCAGAGTGAAGTTGAAGATCGTCGTGACAAGTTGGTAACATGTCTACGATATGATCATAGAGATGAATATCCGAGTTGCGAGTTTGGTACACAATTAAGACAAATGTGAAAATTGTTTCACATCTCATGCCACCTAGAACACCATAATGTGATGGTGTGTCTGAACATCATAGCCACGCCCTATTTGATATGGTGCATACTATGATGTCTCTTATCGAATTACCACTATAATTTATGGGTTATGCATTAGAGACAACCGCGTTCACTTTAAATAGGGCACCACGTATTTCCGTTGAGATGACACCATATGAACTATGGTTTGGAGAAACCTAAGCTGTCGTTTTTTAAAAGTTTGGGGTTGCAATGCTTATGTGGAAAAGGTTCAGCATGATAAACTCGAACCCAAAGCTGATAAATGCATCTTCATAGGACACCCAAAACAGTTGGGTATACCTCCTATCTCAGATCCGGAAGAAAAGTGTTTGTTTCTAGAAACGGGTCCTTTCTCGCGGAAAAGTTTCTCTCGAAAGAATTGAGTGGGGTGGTGGTGGAACTTGATGAGGTTATTGAACCGTCACTTCAACCAGTGTGTAGCAGGGCGCAGGAAGTTGTTCTTGTGGCGCCTATGCCAATTGAAGTGGAAACTGATGATAGTGAGCATTAAGCTTTAGATCAAGTTACTACAAACCTCGTAGGTCGATAACGTCGCGTACTACTACAGAGTGGTACGGTAACCCTGTCTTGGAGCTCATGTTGTTGAACAACAATGAACCTACGAGCTATGGAGAAGCGATGGTGGGCCCGGATTCCGCAAATGGCTGGAGGCCATGAAATCCGAGAGAGGATCCATGTATGAAAACAAAGTGTAGACTTTGGAAGAACTACTTGATGGTCGTAAGACTGTTAAGTTCAGATGGATCTTTTAAAGGAAGACAAACGATGATGGTGAAAGTCACCATTAAGAAAGCTCGACTTGTCGTAAAGAAGTTTTCAACAAGTTCAAAGAGTTGACTATGATGAGACTTTCTCAGTCGTAGCGATGCTATAAGTCTGTTGGAATTATGTTAGCAGTTGCTGCATTATTTATGAAATATTACACGTAGTATGTCAAAACATTGTTTCCTCGACGGTTTCCTTGGGGAAAGGTTGTATGTGATACAACCAGAAGGTTTTGTCAATCCTGAGGATGCTAACAAGTATGCAAGCTCTAGCGATCCTTCTATGGACTGGAACAAGTATCTCAGAGTTGGAATATACGCTTTGATGAGATGATCAAGGCTTTTGGGTTTATACAAGGTTTGTGATAAACTTGTATTTCCAAAGAAGTGAGTGGGAGCACTATAGAATTTCTGATAAGTATATGTGGTTGACATATTGTTGATCGGAAGTAATGTAGAATTTCTGGAAAGCATGAAGGGTTATTTGAAAGGATTTTTTCAAAGGAAAACCTGGATAGAGCTACTTGAACATTGAGCATCAAGATCTATAGAGATAGATCAAAACGCTAAGTAGAACTTTCAATGAAATGCATGCCTTGACAAGTTTTGAAGGAGTTCAAAATAGATCCACAAAGAAGGAGTTCTTAGCTGTATTGTAAGGTGTGAATTTGAGTAAGACTCAAAGCCCGACCACGACAGAAGAAAGAGAAAGGACGAAAATCGTCCCCTATGCCTTAGTATTAGGCTCTATAGTATGTTATATTGTGTACCGCACCTGATGTGTGCCTTGCCATGAATCTGTCAAGGGGTACAGAAGTGATCCAGGAATGGATTACTGGAAAGCGGTCAAAAGCTATCCTTAGTAACTAGTGTACTAAGTAATTTTTCTCGATTATGGAGGTGATTAAAGAGTTCTTCGTAAAGGGTTACATCGATGCAAGCTTTGACACTAATCCAAATAACTATGAGTAGTAAACCGGATTCGTATAGTGGAGCACCATTTGGAATAGTTCCAAATGGTGCGTGGTAGCAGCATCTATAGGATGACATAGAGATTTGTAAAGCACACATGGATCTGAAAGGTTCAGACCCATTAACTAAAAACCTCTGTCACAAGCAAGACATGATCGAACCCCAGAACTATATCGGTGTTAGATTCATTACAATCACACAGTGATATGAACTAGATATTTGACTCTAGTGCAAGAAGGAGACTGTTGGAAATATGCCCTAGAGGCAATAATATATTGGTTATTATTACATTTCCTTGTTCATGATAATCGTTTATTATCCATGCTAGAATTGTATTGATTGGAAACTCTAATACATATGTGGATACATACACAACACACTATCCCTAGTAAGCCTCTAGTCGACTAGCTCGTTGATCAATGATGGTCAAGGTTTCCCGGCCATAGTCACTTCATAACAGGATCACATCATTAGGAGAATGATGTGATCGACAAGACCCAAAACTATGAATGTAGCATGTGATCATGTCAGGTTATTGGTACTGTTTTCTGCATGTCAATATATTTGTTCATATGAGCATGAGATCGGGCAACTCCCAGACACCGGAGGAATACCTTGTGGGTTATCATATGTCGCAACGTAACTGGGTGACTATAAAGGTGCTCTACAGGTATCTCCAAAGATGTCTATTGGGATGGCATGGATCAAGACTGGGATTTGCCACTCCGTGTGATGGAGAGGTATCTCGGGGCCAATCGGTAATACAACATCACAACAAGCCTTGCAAGCAATGTGACTAAGGAGTTAGTTACGAGATCTTGTATTATGAAACGAGTAAAGAGACTTGCAAGTAACGAGATTGAACTAGGTATGGAGATACTGACGATCGAATCTCGGGCAAGTAACATACCGAAGGACAAAGGGAACAACATAAGGGATTAACTGAATCCTTGACATAGAGGTTCCACCGATAGAGATCTTCGCAGAATATGTGGAGCCAATATGGACATCCAGGTCCCACTATTGGTTATTGAACGGAGAGTATCCCAGGTCATGTCTGCATAGTTCTTGAACCCGCAGGGTCTGCACACTTAAGGTTCGGTGACGTTTCGGTATAGTTGAGTTAATGTGTTGGTGGCCGAAGTTTTATTAGGAGTCCCGGATGAGATCTCGGACATCACGAGGAGTTCCGGCATGGTCCGTAAACGAAGATTGATATATAGAAAGTTGGTATTTGGATTCCGGAAGGTTTTCGGGCATTACCGGCAGCGTACTCGGAGTGACGAATGGGTTCCGGGGGCCCACTGGGTGGGCCCACCATGCCCCAAAGGTCCACATGGGGTTTATTGGATGTGCAATAAGGATTAATGGGCTGACAAGTCATCCAAGGAAAGCCCATGAGGAAAAAGGTGGAAAATCCAAAAGAGGTGGCAATTTAGGAAAGAGTCCTAATCCAAGTGGGATTGGAGGAGGACTCCTCCCTCGTCCACTTCGGCCGAACCAAGGGGCTCTCCTTGAGCCTCAAGGCTAGCCCCTCCCTGCTCCTATATATACTAGAGGGTTTAGGGTTTTTGAGACACAACTTTGCCACGTGCAACCATAAACCTCTACTTCGTAGTTCTTCCTCTAGATCGGATTTCTGTGGTGCTTAGGCAAAGCCCTACAGGAATAACATCACCACCACCACAGGAGCGTCGTCACGCTGCCGGGGAACTCATCTACATCCCCGTCTCTCTTGCTGGATCAAGAAGGTGGAGATTGTCATCGGGCTGTACGTGTGCGGAATGCGGAGGTGTTGTCCGTTCGGCACTTGATCGGGACGGATCGTGGGACGGATCGTGAGCCGGTTCGAGGGACGGATCGTGGGACAGTTCGTGGGACGGATTGTGAAGACGTACCACTACATCAATTGCGTTTATTAACGCTTTCGCTTAGCGATCTACAAGGATATGTGGATCCAATCTCCCTCTCATAGATGATCATCGCCATGATAGGTCTTTGCATGCGTGGGAAATTGTTTGTTTCATATGCGACGTTCCCCAACAGGTCTCCCCTGCCGCGCTGATCGGAGATCTTCCTTTGATAAGCTTCCACGCGGAGTCGCTTGTTCCTGTTGCCGCAGTGAGCTGGTCCTGGCGCCGCCCGATGCTGATTCCCTCCTTGGTGTCCCGGCGTGTCTCTGTTGTCGTAGTTCATCTGTGCCATCGCCTCCGCCTTCTGCTGGCTGCGTCGAAGGGTGCGCTCATGTCTATATGCCCCGGGTTGTCGGGGGGCGACCTGGTCTTGGTTCTGCGTGCCACCATGTACGTCGGTCGTCCCGCCGTTGGCTTTTTGTCCCTGGTGGTTGTCGGTGTGGTGCGCTTCAGGGCCGATCGCTGCAGCCTGGAGGATGCAGAGGGCAGCATGGAGCGTGTCTCTCTCGGCCCCGCCCAGAGCGGGCATGGCTCCGAAGCTTGCAGGTTCGGGGGCCGGCACGTGGTGCGATCCCCCGGCACCCGGAGCCTGTGGCCTTGTAGTTGCACCAGACTGGATGGTATTCTGGACGATGGCGATCGGCTCCATGATGTTGTCCGCCCAAGCGTTGAAGCCCCCTGGAGTCGGTCGTTGCCGGAGCATCTCTTTCGCCATCCACAACGCGTCAGGTGCACTTAGGTCTCCCAAGTCGATGTGGCCCACCGCGGGTGCCCGGGCCGCCACCCAACCTCCATGCGCCTGGGTGGCACAGGTGGCCGCCACGGCGGAGATAATGTTGACGGTGTAGTACGAGCCGCCTGATCCTGCAACGCTAGTGTGCGAGCTTCTAGCCGCGGTGACGTGGTGGTCGGACATCAGCTCGATGTGGCTTGGAGGAGCCGGTAGATCCCCGACCATCGGTGCAGCGGTCTAGGACGGAAGAAACTGGAAGAAAGCCTTCACACATCCCCAACCTGGCACGCCAAATATCGGATTTCGGGCTCTGCAAAACCCTAAGTATTCGAACACAGGGGCGTGTGCGTAGGATCCTCCCTGCGTCATCTCGCCTAGCCTCTAGTCGATGGGAACAGCGAAAGTCTCACTCGAAGGTGAAGAGAATTCAGAACACAGTAGTTTACCCAGGTTCGGGCCGCTGCGAAGCATAAAACCCTACTCCTGCTATAGTGGATTGCCTCTCACGGAGGTTGATGGTGAGACAGTACAGTGCTTTCGTGCCCCCGGAGACCAAGTGGCTATGTGTGTTGTTCTAGGGTTCCGATCTTCTTCTAAAGTATCCTACCCTCTCTATTTATAGTGGAGGCCGAGGTCCTCTGCCCACATAGCTTCGGCAGGAAGGGATTCCACAGCGGCCAATTTTGAAGGGGGGCAAGGGGACATGCTCCCCTGCCAAAAGTGGTTTTCGCCTGCAAAGCCGCTGCGAGCACCGTAGAGATGAGCGCAGGGGTTACGTCTGTCCTGCCGGCGGACGACCAGGGCCTTGTTGCACCAGAAGGGGAACCTTTAGAAGATGCCTTTGGTTCCTGATTTGCTCCTGCCTTTTTTGCATCGAAAGGGGAAGCTCGCCTGCTCTGCCACATTCTGATCGCCTACCCTTTCCTGGCGTCACCATTGACTCCTGAGGCCCAGCCTTACCTTGGAATATTTGCCGCTCTGAAGGATTCTTGAGGAAGCCTCCATGCGGGTCTTGGCATTGCTCCTCCGGGTGAGGCTTGGCCCCTCTCGATGGCCTTGTTCAGGGTGGGAAGTTCCTAGCCGATCTTGTGTTGATGAAGTGGGCCTGCCCTGGGACGCAGACACGCAAGTCTGGGTACCACTATTCCCAGAACACCGACAGACACTAACACGATGGTGGTGCGCAAGTTCATCTCTCAGCAGATTGCTCCCCTTCAATGCCACTCCCGCCCAATGTGGGTTTATACAGGGCCTGGCGACATGATGAGGACTCAAGTTGCCCCCTTTTCCTCTGATGTTCTGCATGAGCTGCTCGGTCGGTTAATCGGCGGCAATCCTGATGAGCTTCCTCATGACGGCCAGCCGTTGTACCGCCTCAAAGCTTTGAAGGATCTCACCGTGGAGATGCCGCTCTTCGACGAATGGGGGCACCTTCCTGAGGGGAGGGGACATTACGAGGGGGTCATGCCTCCTAGGGTTCAGCCCCGCCAGGACCCTGATCGCTCAGCTGCCTCCGAGATCGTGGTGGGTGACGCACCGGTGCTTGCCCCCCCATCCCTGGCTCCACGTCAGGCTGGGGTTGGTGGTGATGATCGGCCGACAATGGAAAATGCCGCCTCCGCTACCGTGCCTCGCTCGAGGGCTGTCGAGCCCCTCTGTCGGGGCGCCCCTCCCTGCCGGAAGAGGAAATCGTCCGTGGGCTGCCGGGTCCTAGCGCGTGGGGCTCCGGTGAGGAAGAAGTGGATGGACATTGACGAGTAAGCGCCCGTCTCCCTTTCTATCTTCCTTAACGAGTCGGCCTTTTAAGCCTCTGTTCCTTAGTTATCCTCTCGACGGCCAGGGGGTCGGATCAGCACCGCCTACTCCGGAGGCTGTTGGTGGTCCCATGGCTTCTTCCCTCACACTCCACAGAGCCTGGTCTCTAAGGCCTCCTGCGCACGAACCCCTTGCGGCTTTCTGCATTGGAGGCCTTCGGTTCTTCGAGGGGGTGCCTTTCCCTTCGCTTGTGGCACCTCTCGAGGCCTTTCCACTCCTTTCCTATGGGCCCCGCTAGCATGGCGATGAGGGGCCTCATGGGACGCCTGACATCGAAGGAACAGGCCCAGGGGAGCCCCCAGCCCCCTTGCGTGCTTCTTATGTCCGTCGCTCGGGGAATGAGGACCCCGCCTAAATTTGGAGCCCATCGCAGATTTACCCGCCTCACCCTGGGGCCTACTTGACACCACTGCGGACGCGCTTCAACGTCTTGAGGCGGGCCTTTCCAGTCACCAGGCCCTTGCGTCGGGGTGGCGCTAGCTTGAAGTCGTCGTGAACCTCGGTCATCTACAACGGGACAGCACCCGAGCAGAGGTAGAAGAATCCCTTGTTGTTGCGGTAGAAACCTGCGATCGCGCCCTTGCTGAGGCTCAGAAGGCTGATTGTCGTCGCAGGGCCTCCGCCGACCGCCACAAGAAGCTATGCGCCCTCATCGCCCGTCTTGAGGCGCAAGCTCCACCGATGGTCCCCGAAGGGGCCCATCGATGGAATCCTTCCTTGTCGGTCCTTGAGCTTCCGCAGATTCGCTGGTGCTTGAAGGGGTGGAGCAGTGCTTGGAGGAGTAGCGGTTAGAGACGTGGGTGCACCAGTTGTCGCTTGTCGAGGAGTCCCTTGCCTCTCGTGAGGCAAAGCTTGAGGAGGAGGTAGACAGGAGGGTGGCAGAGGCCCGATGTTCCCTTCTCCTTGATTACCGCGAGAAGTTGAAGCTCCAGGAATCCCGCTACCTTAGGCGTCATGACTCTGTGCAAAATGAGGCCAATGCCCTCCGAAGGGGGTTATATTAGGAAATGGAAAGCCGGTAGGCCGCGCTGGACGCGCAAGCCATCGCCGAAGGTAAGCTATCGAACATCTGCAAACAGGTGAAAGGCGCGTCTTCCGTGGTTGAAGAGGCTTCCGAAGAGGCCGCCCGCGCTCGCAGCCTCCAACTTGAACGCTCCAAGATGTTCCAGTCCCTAGAGCGGAGGCCTTCCCGCGCCCTGGGCGACATCTGCGAGGAAGGCATTTCTGGTTCCTTGATTCCTGATGACTCCGGGTACATGGACTTTTTCTGTCGCGTCGTGAAGCGTCTTGAGGCGAGTGTCGGGAGCGCCCTTACGCTCGCGGAGGAGAAGAGCCAAGAACTTTTAGGTGAGGCTGCCTCGGACGTCTTTAGTCACCTTTTTCGCCTTGACCCTGATTTTGACTTCACTTCTGTGATGGATCCGGTGCCAGATACAGTATGCGCCGCCCTGGCTAAGTGGGTCGAGGTTCATGTAGAAGACCTGGTGGCACGGCTTGCTCCGGAGGATCACGGCATGGACCCCGATGATGACGTGCCCTCATAATCCTCAACCTTGTCCTCCTGATAGGTTCCTGTGTTAAGTTTAACATCAGCTAGGTCATGTTTGGTAGGTACCTTTTGACGTGTTTCCTGGTGTCGATGTACGCGTGGAGCCTCTATTCTGGCCGCGGTCGTCACCAATCTAAGATGTTGATGTGCTACTATTTTCTCCTGCGAGCGTGGGCTCGTTTTCATGTCTTCTTCCTGCTTTTGGGATGGTTTGAAGACCCTTTCAGCACTGTGTTTCTACAGGTCCCGGTCCCGCACATCTCTCTGTTGTCGTGCGGCACAACCCGTTACCAAGGTTACTCCTCACGTGGCCAAGCCCTGACGCCCCAGGGGGTCGAATGGCATTGTGACAGGTGAGGCCTCCGAGTTGCGCAGCTCAGGAGCCCCCTTTGACACCCAAGCCGCTATGCGTCGTGAGGTACAAATCTGCACATATCCCTGTCGCCACGAAGCTCGCGCTTCACTGGGCGGGGCCTTGCCGCTCCCGACATTGACCGAGTATTCCCTGGTAGCGTCGAGTGGCATTATGGCCGGTAAGGCTCCTGAGGTGGGACCAAGGAGCCTCCTTTCTGGCGCTCGAGCGATTCCGCATTCCATCCCTTCTGTGATAGTCCTGGGAGGATCGAACAACCCCGAGGTTCTCGCGAAACATCAATCAAAGAAAACAGGAAAAGGGAACACAAGTTCGACAAGACGCGAGAACACAAAAACGAAATCCCCACCCTCCTTTTCTTTTCAAAACGTCAAACGGGGAAACTAGCGAGCCCTTGACAGCTCAAGATACAACGGGAAGGAAAAGCCTTTAGAGTGCCCCAATTTAAAACACAAATGAAGGAAAGAAAAGAAGTCACGCCCGCCATCCTAGCTATTCACCGCCTCCGTCTCCACCCAACACGGAGCTAAGGTCTTCCACTAGGCTAGGGGTGGACCCTTTCCGCGTCATCGGGGGGCCTTGGGCGTATACAGCCTCGGCTCGTTATTACCTGAGAGTGTCACAGTGGGGTGTATCTAGGAGGTCACGAGCAAGCTCTGGCCTCAGGATTGTCCCTACCCCCGAGGCATTAGGCACCAGATTCCGGAAGTCATTGGTGGACTATGTTGATTTCCTTCGTTTTCCCCCACCAGCGTGGGATGGACCCCTTCCACGTCCTCAGGGGGCCCTCGGCGTGTACAGCCTTGGCTCGTTATTACGTGAGAGTGTCACGGAATGAAGTAGGTTCCGGAAGGATTGAAGGACGATGCAGGGTCGATGCAGTGGTGGCGTAGTTGTGTTGCGGAGCTACGCCAAGGTGCTACAGGATGATGCTGAGCACGGGGGTGCTTTGAGCGCTCCATGCCTCATGGGCGTGCTCCCCATTCGTTATCCTCAGGCGGGTAGCGTGTCCTCCCCTGAGTGAGCCCCCGAGCGTGGGGGGGAGCCCCCTACGCCCTCCGGCCGGAGGAATAACACAAGCGGCGGGTGCGGGATTCCCGAGGCGGTGCCCCAGCGCGCCGCCCTGGAGCCTCCGGGGTTCCCTAGATGATACCCTGGGTCGCGCCCCCAAGTTGGTCTGTTCCAGTGTGGGGACCCCGACTTATGAGTCGAGATCGCCGAAGGAACGTGCTCAGTGATCCCAGAGATCAATGCTCACCGAACACAAAGATACTGAATATTAAGAGTCTTACATCCAAGTACCGAATTATTACTGCATGTGACCGAATGGTCAAGATCACATGGTAGGGCTTATAAGGCCAAATCACACAGATACAACTAATAGCGGAAATCTTAGGGCTAAGCGGGTGCCCATGCCATCAGCCTACACCAACAGGCATTCTGACTAGGAAGTGTCCTAGTTCATAGGGGCGTCTCCGAAGACGTACTCATCTCCAAACTCCGGTCCTTCCATGTCTGGTAAATAATATAACCAGTGGCAAGCAAATGAGTACTTTTGAATGTACTCGCAAACAACCCATGATATGAACAATGCAAGTGAAGGATAACAATAACATGCTTCTTTGGTGGATATCTTCTTGGTGGTAATTAAACATGATCAACGATATGCATGATAAGTAAAACTACTTTTGAAGAATGGGTTACAGATATCAATATATCTGCCAGGGGTTGAACCAACCGGGTTCACCCTATATGCCAAGTCACCAAACTTGGTCATATCAAATATTTCATATAAACACCATTTAACACATACGCACACACACTTGGTTTATGCGGAAACGTCTGGACGTAGTTTAAGCTGGATTACCCAACTGTTCTTGACCGTGGACACGGCTATTCGAATAGTTTTACATTCGCCAGAGGTAGTACGCTGGACCCACAAGATCCGGGAAACTTCCGTGTCATCCACGACTCGCGGTATATACCATACCCGAGGTAAGTACCCGATCAATGCCTTTCCCCTGACGATACTAGACAAAGAGGTCCACTCGATTGGTATCTAGCCCACATGTTGTATGTCTTACGAGCACCGACTCTGGACAGTATCAACCATGCGGGGACCAATGGTGTGCCTGGAACACGTAAAAACGGCATAGTCGCCCTACCTGGCACGACCCCATCACGAGAATGACCACACATCACTCCCGCCACTAGTAATGTGGCTCTTTGCTATTACTGACCAGAGTAATCAACACAGCCCCGTCCCATAAGGGGTAACGTGGTCCTACATGTAAGGTTGGGACGGTCAATACATCATAAATCTATTCCCATTTCCGAAACCATAATCACACAAATACCCGGTGCACCACTTCACCAAAAGTAGCCACCTAACTCATCATCACCCTCGGGCATTAGTGGCACCCGACGGGGTTTTCATAAATCTTTGATTTATACCAACAACATGCTCAAGCTAATATTACTCTAACTTTACTTGTCAACATGATATTAGCATGACCCTCATAGGTGGTAGGATCAAGCTCAATGGCTGTGCTCCGGAGGAGCCATCGATAACATCACTTAAATGATTTACCGGCACTTATGATCATATGCAACAAAACTATTTGCTATACTAGCATGAAATATAACATATGCTCAGTCATGGTCAAAGGGTTGCTTGCCTTGGTCAGCTAGGTATCAGGGGTCTTCGAGGTCTTCTACTCTGACTCCTTCGTCACACGGGTTTTCTATCATCGTATAAAGATAAAATAATAAGTAGCTCACTCTCAAAGAAATCCCAAAGTCATTTTAAAAAATGTTTGTTATTTCTGATAAATCTAGGTTGTTATTTTAAAAATATTTACTTCTGTTTCTAATGAAGGAATATTTGTAAAATCAACTGAAGAGAAGCAAAACTATTCCAAATTTATACTTTTTATTATTATAAAACAGAATAGTTGCTGCAAAAATCCAACCAATGGTTCTATGAAATACAACACATTTTTAGAAGAATAATAGTGGAAAAATCATATTTTTACACTGGTTAAATCATTTTATAAAAATCTTTGAAAATCAAGTTTTTTAAAATAAAGAAAAAGGGCTACAGCTCCTGGCCTGGCTTGTCCTGGGACTGGGCCGGCCCAAAGGCCAGCCAGCTAGCCTGCCCACGCGCGCGCGCCATCACGTTTGAACCTGATGCGCGGGCCCCTGTGGTCAACGACTTCGGGCAGCAAGGGAGAGAGAGATGGGCCACCGACAGGTGGGGCACACCTGTCGGGGTCGTCTCCTACCTCTGGCCAAAGAAGAGGAGGAACACGCCGGCATGGCTACCGACGTCTTCGGGCCCCAACGAAGACGGAAATGGGTCCGACTCGTCGTCGCCTACCTGATGGTGGTCGAGACAATGGCAGAGGGGCTTAGGTTCACCAGCGACGAGGAAGCCGCGGCAGAGGAGTTTCTGGCAAAGGTGGAGGTAGTCGCTAGGGGCACGGATTAGCTTGGGAAAGATGGGGGAAAGATCACTGGTGTCACGGGGAATGGTTTGGTGGGCAAAGGGAGGCAGGAGCTGGCGTGTAGCCGGAGATCGACCGGAGCTCTGAGGCGGAGGGGTGTCGGTCGATCTCGAGCACCGGGGCTCTACAGGCTTGTTGGGGTGGCTAGGGAGGTGCTAGAGGTTGCTGCGATGTTGTCTGAGGGTGCATGAGCAAGGGGAGGGCTATATATAGGCCCGCGACGGTGAGCCGATTCGGGAGCGCCGATGACTCACTGTGGAGCGCATGGGGGTGCAGGGAGGAGCTGGGGTCGAAACCACGGTCTAAGGACGTGGTTTTGGACTGCCATAACCTACTGCGGGGAAGGGAGAGAGAGGGGAGACGAGCATCTGTGGCCGCGCATCCCTGGCCGGTTCTGGTGCGCACAGGCACGCGACGCACTGGCTCTTAGCGCGCAACAGGAGGGGCCCTAATGGTTGCGTGGTGCAGAGGGGTTGTCGGGGAAGAGGTTGGACACCTCGGGGGAGGCTGGAACTATCCGAGAGTGTCGCCCCCACCTTGGTGTTCTCTGTAGCACGCCCAGAGCACAGTTTTGGCATGCCACGGCATGCTGGCGTGCTCTGGGGTGCTTTGGACGTGTCTAGCATGTCCTGGGAACTGGCTGGGATGTGGCTAGCCGTTGAAGTCCCGTGGGAGCTTCAGCTTGTCAAGGGAGACAAGAGAAACATGTGTTGTCAGCCTTGAGCTGAAGCTTAGAATAGGGATTGTGTTATTTCTACTTAGAATCAGAGAGGGGCCAGTTGACTGGGGCTGTGCATTGATATTGGCCACCTAATCTGATAGTTTGGGGAAAAGGGTTGGGGTTTAGGTAAGGTTAGAGGGGCTTTTACCCATCTGTCAGAAGGTGCTCGACGATGGTTTGGGGTGGTTGGACCCCACCACTAGTTCTGCAACTTAACAGGATTGGGTTTGGTGCTAAAACATGGGGTTTCACCAAGTTTGACCTCCATTGGACAAGTTTAGCTTTGTAAACTTGAAATCTTCACCATTTGACCAGATTTGTTCCTTGCAAAGAGAGTGTGGGAAAATTAAGTCCCACAAATCCCTTTTTTGGTGTGGAACCCTCATTTGAGGTATTAGGCACTCCTGCAAAGTTTCAAATCCATTGGACAAACTTTGTTATGTAGAGTTGCTCTAACTCCAATCTAGACAGAAGGGGTTTTGCAGTTATTTGGTGTCCTTAATGACGTTGGATCAAGGTGAAACTTTATGTGGACACCAAATATGGCTTAGGGATACCACTGGAATTTTCTAGGATTTTATTGAGCATATTTCCTTTGGAAATATTTCAAAAGGTCGAAACAGACATAAATGGTTTTCAGGGTTTTACTCAAATAATATTAATATAAATAGGGGTTAAAAATCTTATGTATGGAAAATATATGTCCTTTTGATCATCTCCAAATTTAATCAGATTTTTCTAAGGCAGAAAAGTATTTTCCCATATAGGAATACCATTTCTGGCCTCAGAAATGGACATGCAAGTAAATTAGAAAAGTAATTCATAAAATAATTATTTTGTGGTTTTGGTGCACTAAAATGGTGCTAGAATCAGATCACCAACTTTGGGTGAGAACACTCCTTGCCATCAAGGGCATGTAGTGCAACTCAAAGTAGGGTTTTTACTTTAACCATAAGTAAGAAAAGGGTTTTGAAAATAATTTGATCTTGAGAAATGTGATTTTTATCATCACATGATCAAGCATACACGCATGCAATGACAATCTGTAATGCCCAAGATGCGATCCTATCCTCAATTTGGCACGAGGGGCTCGTCAGGGATAGAAGCGCATCTCGTCATTTCGCAAGAATGGATATCATTACAAGTACATGTACTGAAAAGATGAGATATATGGTATTGGCTTACACTCACCACAAGCTACATCAGATTCACAATAGTACAATATATAAACATCATGAAGAAGAGCAGGGTCCGACTACGGACGAAAACAAACGAGAAAATAAGAACGACGTCCATCCTTGCTATCCCAGGCTGTCGGCCTAGAACCCATCCTAGATCGATGGAGAAGAAGAAGAAGCAACTCCAAATGAACAATCAACACGCTCGTGTCAAGTAACCTTCACCAATACCTGCAACTGGTGCTGTAGTAATCTGTGAGCCACACGGGACTGAGCAATCTCATTTCCAAAGGTATCGAGACTAGCAAAGCTTGTTAGGTGAGGTATGGTTAAGTGGTGAGGCTGCAGCAAGCGACTAAGCATTATATAAGGTGGTTAACTTACGAGTACAAGAAATAAGAGGGGGAAGATCTACGCATAGCGGACGTGAAATAATGATGATCAAATAAATGATCCTGAACACCTACTTACGTCAAACATAACCCCACCATGTCCTCGATCGGAGAAGGAACTCACGAAAGAGACAGTCACAGTTACGCACATAGTTGGCATATTTTAATTAAGTTAACTTCAAGTTATCTAGAACCAGTGTTAAACAAAGTTTCCACGTTGCCACATAACCGCGGGCACGGCTTTCCAAAAGATTTAACCCTGCAGGGGTGCTCCAACTAATCCATCACAAATTACCACAAGCCCCATAGAAATCCTCGATCATGAAACTCGCGATCTCATCGGACTCCTTAGTGGAAAACCTCAACTCCGAGATTACCCAAAGCATCACCGGAATCCTGATGCATAAGACATTTGTCAAGGGTAAAAATAATCCAGCAAGGCCACCCGGCGTGTCGACGATCCCGATACGAGCCGTGTATCTCGTTTTCAAGACATGACGGATAAGCACAGCATACGATGGCCTGATAGACATCTCCCGAGTTGCCCGGGTTGGCCCCGCAGACGGCTCTGTTTTGGACCAGCACCATCAGCACTGCCCCCCCCCCCCTTGTAATATGTAGAATTACTCATCGGGTTCATGACGTCATATGCTTCCAATATTAACAAAATTATTATGTTGGGCGAATGTAGTACCAATGTTGGGCCTTGCTAGACCAGCTTTAATCTAAACCGAATTATCAAGGCGGTCCCCATAACAACCCCGATCGTGTTAAGAGCGCTCAAATATGGAACATAACACCAGTAGCCGAAACTAAGGGGACAAAGGTGGAACAAAACACAAGGCTAGAAAGGCCAAGCCTTCCACCTTTTACCAAGTATATAGGTGCATTAAATTAGATAGCATTTAGTAGGATGAAATAACAAGGAACCCATGTTTTCAGATGGAAGCAATTGCACCTGCAACTAGCAATGCTAACAACATGGTTAAGCAAGCAGTAACGTAGCCAAGCAGTGGTTTGCTAGGTTGTGAACAGGTTAAGGTTTTCATGGCATTGTTGAGAAGCTGATATTTAACAGGTGGTAGGCAACGTGACATAATCAATAGAAGCGATAAAACTAGCATGGCAATGATAGTAACACTACTGGAATCAGAGATTTTCCCGTCTGCATAGTCTTTGCCGTCTGCTAGCTGACGGCAAAGACACTCTTTGCCATCAGCTTCAGCAAAACTGACGGCAAAGAACTGGCTGATGGCAAAGATGGTCTTTGCCAGCAGTCAACTCTTTGCCGTCTGCCGTAGACGGCAAAGAAGGGGCCAGCAGACGGCAAAGAATCTCATCTGGCCGGGGGAACCTTAGGTCAAACTACTCCCTTCTTTGCCGTCTGCTGGCTGACGGCAAAGATGCCAGAGGCAGACGGCAAAGAGTATCTGGGGAAATGGTCATCTTGCCGGAGATCCCGCTTGGAAGTAGAATGACTCCGTGAAGCAGACGAACCGATGTAGTCGAACGGGTCCTCACATTCCGACACGCTTGCGGAACTCTATCGAGACGAAGGAAACCAGAAACAAGCATCAACACACGATATTCACCACACGATGCACACCAAGATGCAATCCACATATGATGCATGAACAGGTGAATATGCAAGACATGGCACGACGATTCACACAATCAAACACTACACATTAAGTGAAGTTCAATATGCAACGAGTTGCGTATTGACGAAACTCCATGTTTAATTATTTAGTTCCATCCCAATTAGGTACTCGGCAATATTAAATGTCGTTAAACATGGTAAGAGGTGAAGCATAATTAAACTACCTGTCTTGACATTTTAAATGAGGTCGGAAATGACATATAGCATCTCCGAAACAACCTCGCATGTTAATTTGCAATTCTTTCCAGATCTGAACTAACACGTTTAAATGTTTGTTATACAGCCAAACAAATAGGTTCACGTGATTATACGCGTCGTTACAAGCAATCTACACATAGAGAACATCTCCAACGGAGCTACGGTTCAAAAGATACGAACACCGCAAGATATGATGGCATGAATGCAATATGTGTGCAAATGGCATCCACAACATTTCAAAACACACAACCAGCAAGCAAATATGAAACTACACAAGATTCTAAGCAAGTTTCATATAGGAAACGATCAAAACGGAGCAACGGTTCAACAACTACGAGCAAAACAAGATATCACTACAATCTGCCAAAATCAGCCACATAGCATTTTCTACACCCCACAACTACGAGCTACAAAAATCCTATATATTCATCCAAGGCATGATACGATAGAGGGCAAGAACCACTACAACATACAACTAACAACACCTAGCATGGAAGCATGGATCACTAGGAAAAGAAGTCACAAAATGGCTTCTCACACACAGTTTCAGACTTAGTGAAAACCACAGTTTATGAAAGTGCAGTTTTTGATCTGAAGGCAAATTGATAGAAGCAAAACCATAAGCTACAGGACTCCAAATGGCATGAAAATTGACAGCATGCTAGAGAATCCTAGACTCTACAACTAACTCCATTGCATCAACCTCAAAAGAGCTATAGATCACCAGATAAACTCATGCAAAGACAGCAACAAAATATAACAAATTTAACACTTAGAAATATGTCGGCATCTCTAAACCAAAACTATTTCCTAGCAAGTAAAGAACAACCAAACCACACCTCAACATAGATTTCTATTGCAACCAAAATTACCAGGGGCTAGACTAAACATCCAAGAGCAACTCTCTAGTTGACAACTTAATCATATCACGCACAGATTAAATCCCACTAAATAAACAAAAGGGCTATATGGCAAAATATCAAGCGAACTAACTTGCTCTAAAGCTAAAATTAAATACACGGTTAAATCCTATGGATTTTCTAGCCCGAAAACATACATAACATGATGGGTTGCAAAATGAAAACAACGCCACACGTATATGCAAGAATATGTCCTAAACACGGTATAGGAAACTAGCTACGAAATCCTTCATGTAAAAATACCAACGACTACTCTAAAATACAAGGCAATAGGGTTCCTAAAACATGAACATTCTATCTACGGGATTTGGGCAATCCGGACACGCACAGAAAATAAATATGGGCAATTATCCTATTGAGACAGCACACAAAACTAGGCACTTGTAGGGTCAAACTACGTCAAACATGCATGCAAGTTACAAATTCATAATCGACACGAAAATCTACACAAGATCCATATCTAAATCATCGCGATCCAACATACAGATTAAAAGTTACGGGCGTTTGAATATTCGTTAAATTTCTGGAATAAATTAATTCTGAAAATCCTAAATTAACTAAACGGGCCAAACTAGGGGCGCAATTTAGCAAATCGCGCCACGGGCAGGGAGTAAACCAGTGGGATCCTCACCATGGTGGGCTCGACCCATGAAGGGGGAGGCGGAGATGCTAGCCGAAGGGGCTTCGGGGTGAGCTGGGCCGGGGAGACCGACTGGGCCGGCGTCGGCCTGCTGGAGCTGGGCCGGCTCGGGCAGTGCGGCCAAGGAGCGGTCACGGGGCGCTGCCCTCATTTCTCCCGAGCTCGAGGACGAGGCCAGCGGCTGGCCGACGGGAGGCCGCAGGGCGGCGGGGCGCGGCATGGCGGGGAGGGCCTGGCGTAGGGCGGCGGCTCCGGCTGCGCGGGCTAGCACTAGAAGAATGTTGTTGACGAGTCCCTAGCTTGCTGCCTTCGCGACAACAGAGCCAGAACTGCTCTCAGTTGCTCAACAATTAGCAATTGTCTTGCAATGGCCCACCAGCGCGTGGGTTCGCGGCGGTTTTCGAGGGTAGCGTATTCGACCCAAATTTGTTGATTCGCCAGACAGGAATTGAGAGGACACTCTCGAGTATTAGCAGCTGAATGTATCAGATTCAACCGCACCAAAAATATTAGTATCTGCAAGCAAAGTATCAGCAGCAAAGTAGTATGATAACAACGGTGTCAGAAACGATCTGTTGATGGTAGACTATTCTTAACTGTTGTATCAATGGCGCCAGAAGTTGCCCGTTGACTGGAAATATTCTTCCCCATCAACGCCGTGCGAACAAGAATTGTAGCAGGTAGCAGCAGTGTAACGAGTAACAGTAGTGGCAAGGAATAGCAGTAGTGACAGTAGTAGCAAGTAGCAACAGTATCAAGTAATAGCAGTAGCAATAGTAGTAACAGCAGCACCAGCAGAGCAAGTAACAGAAGCAGAGCAAAACAAGTAACAACAGCAAAGGGAAAACTCGTAGGCAGTGGGTCGGTGATTCGTTTGGATGATACTCATCATGCAACAGTTATAACACGGAGAGATATGTGGCTAGCTCCCGTTCGTCAATGTGCAGTAGGCATGCATTCCGTGTGTAGTCATACGTGCTTAGGGAAAAGAACTTGCATGACATCTATTGTCCATCCCTCCCATGGCAGCGGGGTCCAAAAGGATACTACAGGATATTAAGGTTCTCCTTTTAATAAAGAACCGGAACAACACATTAGCACTTGGTGAACACATGAACTCCTCAAACTATGGTCATCACCGGGAGTGGTTCCGGTTATTGTCACTCCGCGGTTGCTGGGTCATAACACATAGTAGGTAACTACAACTTGCAAGATCGGATCTAAAACACACATATATTGGTGACAACATAATAATTTCAGATCTGAAATCATGGCACTCGGGCCCTAGTGACAAGCATTAAGCATGGCAAAGTAGTAGCAACATCAATCTCAGAACATAGTGGATACTAGGGATCAATCCCTGTCAAAACTAACTCGATTACGTGATAGATCTCATCCTACTCATCACCGTCCAGCGAGCCTACGAATAGATTACTCACGAACAATGAAGAGCTTCATGGAATTGGAGAGGGAAGAAGGTTGATTATGACGATGGCGACGATTTCCCCTCTCCGGAGCCCAAAACGGACTCCAGATCTGTCCTCCAGATGAAGAACAGGATGTGGCGGCGCCACCGTATCACAAACGCGACGAAATCTTCTCTTCTTATTTTTTTTGGGCGGAAGTGAATTTATAGAGCTAAGTTTGGGGGCGGCAGAGCCACGTGGGCCCCACAAGCTTGGTTCCCGCGGCCAGGGGGTGGCCGCAGCAATAGGGCTTGTGGCCCACTAGTCTAGCCCCTCCGGTGGATCTTTGCGCAGGTATTTTTCATATTTTCCAAAAAAATTCTCCGTAAATTTTTAGGACATTCCGAGAACTTTCATTTCTACACAAAAACAACACCATGGCAATTCTGCTGAAAACAGCGTCAGTCCAGCTTAGTTCCATTCAAATCATGCAAACTAGAGTCCAAAACAAGGGCAAAAGAGTTTGGAAAAGTAGATACGATGGAGACGTATCAACTCCCCCAAGCTTAAAACCTTGCTTGTCCTCAAGCAACTCAGTTGACAAACTGAAAGAGAAAGAAAAACTTTGACAAACTCTGTTTGATCTCGTTATTGCAACTATGTCTAACTCGTAACCAGAATTTCAGCAAGATCACAAGTTAACTGTTGGGGAACGTCGCATGGGAAACAAAAATTTTCCTACGCGCACGAAGACCTATCATGGTGATGTCCATCTACGAGAGGGGATGAGTGATCTACGTACCCTTGTAGATCGTACAGCAGAAGTGTTACTGAATGCGGTTGACGTAGTGGAACGTCCTCACGTCCCTCGATCCGCCCCGCGAACAATCCCGCGATCAGTCCCATGATCTAGTACCGAACGGACGGCACCTCCGCGTTCAGCACAAGTACAGCTCGACGATGATCTCGGCCTTCTTGATCCAGCAAGAGAGACAGAGAGGTAGAAGTGTTCTCCGGCAGCGTGACGGCGCTCCGGAGGTTGGTGATGACCTTGTCTCAGCAGGGCTCCGCCAAAGCTCCGCAGAAACGCGATCTAGAGGTATTTGGTCGGGCTGCCGTGGAAAAGTCGTCTCAAATCAGCCCTAAAACCTCCGTATATATAGATGGGAGGGAGGGGACCTTGCCTTGGGGCTCAAGGAGCCCCAAGGGGGTCGGCCGAGTCCAAGGGGGGAGGACTCCCCCCCAAACCGAGTTGGACTTGGTTTGGTGGGAGGGAGTCCCCCTTCCTTCCCACCTCCTCCTTTTTTTTTCTTTTCTCTTGATTTTTTCTTCTTGGCGCATAGGGCCCTTTTGGGCTATCCCACCAGCCCATTAAGGGCTGGTGTGCCACCCTCAAGGCCTATGGGCTTCCCCAGGGTGGGTTGCCCACCCCCCCCCCCCCCGGTGAACTCCCGGAACCCATTCGTCATTCCCGGTAACTCCGAAAACCTTCCGGTAATCAAATGAGGTCATCCTATATATCAATCTTCGTTTCCGGACCATTCCGGAAACCCTGGTGACGTCCGTGATCTCATCCGGGACTCCGAACAACATTCGGTAACCAACCATATAACTCAAATACGCATAAAACAACGTCGAACCTTAAGTGTGCAGACCCTGCGGGTTCGAGAACTATGTAGACATGACCCGAGAGACTCCTCGTTCAATATCCAATAGCGGGACCTGGATGCCCATATTCGATCCTACATATTCTACAAAGATCTTATCGTTTGAACCTCAGTGCCAAGGATTCATATAATCTCGTATGTCATTCCCTTTGTCCTTCGGTATGTTACTTGCCCGAGATTCGATCGTCGGTATCCGTATACCTATTTCAATCTCGTTTACCGGCAAGTCTCTTTACTCGTTCCGTAATACAGGATCCCGCAACTTACACTAAGTTACCTTGCTTGCAAGGCTTGTGTGTGATGTTGTATTACCGAGTGGGCCCCGAGATACCTCTCCGTCACACGGAGTGACAAATCCGAGTCTCGATCCATACTAACTCAACTAACACCTTCGGAGATACCTGTAGAGCATCTTTATAGTCACCCAGTTACGTTGCGACGTTTGATACACACAAAGCATTCCTCCGGTGTCAGTGAGTTATATGATCTCATGGTCATAGGAATAAATACTTGACACGCAAAAAACAGTAGCAACAAAATGACACGATCAACATGCTACGTCTATTAGTTTGGGTCTAGTCCATCACGTGATTCTCCTAATGACGTGATCCAGTTATCAAGCAACAACACCTTGTTCATAATCAGAAGACACTGACTATCTTTGATCAACTGGCTAGCCAACTAGAGGCTTTCTAGGGACGGTGTTTTGTCTATGTATCCACACATGTAAATGAGTCTTCATTCAATACAATTATAGCATGGATAATAAACGATTATCTTGATCCAGGAATTATAATAATAACTATATTTATTATTGCCTCTAGGGCATAATTCCAACAGTGTCCCACTTGCACTAGAGTCAATAATCTAGCCCTCACATCACCATGTGAATTACATTGTAATAAATCTAACACCCATACAGTTCTGGTGTTGATCATGTTTTGGCCGTGGAAGAGGTTTAGTCAGCGGGTCTGCTACATTCAGATCCGTGTGCACTTTGCATATATTCACGTCCTCTCCCTCGACGTAGTCGCGGATGAGGTTGAAGCGTCGTTTGATGTGTCTGGTCTTCTTGTGAAACCACGGTTCCTTTGCTAAGGCAATGGCACCAGTGTTGTCACAGAACAAGGTTATTGGATTCAGTGCGCTTGGCACCACTCCAAGATCCGTCATGAACTGCTTCATCCAGACACCCTCCTTAGCCGCCTCCGAGGCAGCCATGTACTCCGCTTCACATGTAGAGTCTGCTACGACGCTTTGCTTGGAACTGCACCAGCTTACTGCACCCCCATTAAGAATAAATACGTATCCGGTTTGCGACTTAGAGTCGTCCGGATCTGTGTCAAAGCTTGCATCGACGTAACCTTTTACGGCGAGCTCTTCGTCACCTCCATACACGAGAAACATCTCCTTAGTCCTTTTCAGGTACTTCAGGATATTCTTGACCGCTGTCCAGTGATCCACTCCTGGATTACTCTGGAACCTACCTGCCATACTTATGGCCAGGCTAACATCCGATCTAGTGCACAGCATCGCATACATGATAGAACCTATGGCTGAAGCATAGGGACGGAGCGCATATGCTCTCTATCTTCATCAGTTGCTGGGCACTGAGTCTTACTCAATCTCGTACCTTGTAGAACTGGCAAGAACCCTTTCCTGGACTATTCCATTTTGAACCTCTTCAAAACTTTATCAAGGTATGTGCTTTGTGAAAGTCCTATCAGGCGTTCTGATCTATCCCTATAGATCTTAATGCCTAGAATGTAAGCAGCTTCTCCTAGGTCCTTCATAGAGAAACTTTTATTCAAGCAATCCTTTATGCTCTCTAAAAACTCTAGGTTGTTTCCAATCAGTAATATGTCATCCACATATAATATTACAAACGCCACAGAGCTCCCACTCACTTTCTTGTAAATACAAGATTCTCCAACCACTTGTATAAACCCAAATGCTTTGATCATCCCATCAAAGTGTTTGTTCCAACTCCGAGATGCTTGCACCAGTCCATAAATGGATCGCTGGAGCTTGCACACCTTGTTAGCATTCTTAGGATCGACAAAACCTTCGGGTTGTATCATATACAACTCTTCCTTAAGGAAACCGTTAAGGAACGCCGTTTTGACATCCATCTGCCAGATTTCATAATCGAAAAATGCAGCTATTGCTAACATGATTCTGACGGACTTAAGCATCGCTACGAGTGAGAAAGTCTCATCGTAGTCAACTCCTTGAACTTGTGAAAAACCCTTTGCCACAAGTCGAGCTTTATAAACGGTCACATTACCGTCAGCGTCCGTCTTCCTCTTAAAGATCCATTTGTTCTGAATGGCCTTGCGGCCCTCAGGCAGTACCTCCAATGTCCACACTTTGTTCTCATACATCGATCCTATCTCGGACTTCATGGCTTCCAGCCATTTGTTGGAATCTGGGCCCACCATTGCTTCTTCATAATTCGCAGGTTCATTGTTGTCTAACAACATGATTGATAAGACGGGATTACCGTACCACTCTGGAGCAGCACGTGGTCTCGTCGACCTGCGTGGTTCGACAGAAACTTGAACTGAAGTTTCATGATCATCATCATTAACTTCCTCCTCAACCGGCGTTGCAATGACAGAGGTTTCCCCTTGCCCTGCGCCACCATCCAAAGGGATGAGAGGTTCGACAACCTCGTCAAGTTCAATCTTCCTCCCACTCAATTCTCTCGAGAGAAACTCCTTCTCGAGAAAAGCTCCGTTTTTAGCAACAAACACTTTGCCCTCGGATTTGAGATAGAAGGTGTACCCAACTGTCTCTTTTGGGTAACCTATGAAGACGCACTTTTCCGCTTTGGGTTCCAGCTTTTTAGGCTGAAGCTTTTTGACATAAGCATCACATCCCCAAACTTTAAGAAACAACAACTTTGGTCTTTTGCCATACCACAGTTTGTATGGTGTCGTCTCAACGGATTTTGATGGTGCCCTATTTAAAGTGAATGCAGCTGTTTCTAATGCATAGCCCCAAAATGATAACGGCAAATCAGTAAGAGACATCATAGATCGTACCATCTCTAATAGAGTACGATTACGACGTTCGGATACACCATTACGCTGTGGTGTTCCAGGAGGTGTTAACTGTGAAACAATTCCACATTGTCTTAAGTGAGCACCAAACTCGAAACTCAGATATTCACCCCCACGATCAGACTGCAGGAACTTGATCTTCTTATTACGATGATTTTCCACTTCACTCTGAAATTGCTTGAACTTTTCAAATGTTTCAGACTTGTGCTTCATCAAGTAGACATAACCCTATCTACTTAAATCGTCAGTGAAGGTGAGAAAATAACGATATCCGCCGCGTGCCTCCACGCTCATCGGACCACACACATCGGTATGTATGATTTCCAACAAGTTACTTGCACGCTCCATTGTTCCTGAGAACGGAGTCTTAGTCATCTTGCCCATGAGGCATGGTTCGCACGTGTCAAGTGAATCAAAGTCAAGTGACTCCAAAAGTCCATCAGCATGGAGTTTCTTCATGCGCTTTACACCAATATGACCTAAGCGGCAGTGCCACAAAAATATGGTGCTATCATTGTTAACTCTAACTCTTTTGGTCTCAATGTTATGTATATGTGTATCGCTATCAAGATTCAATATGAACAATCCTCTCACATTCGGTGCATGACCATAAAAGATGTTACTCATAGAAATAGAACAACCATTATTCTCTGACTTAAAAGAGTAACCGTCTCGCAATAAACAAGATCCAGATATAATGTTCATGCTCAACGCAGGCACTAAATAACAATGATTTAAGTTCATCACTAATCCTGACGGTAACTGAAGTGACACTGTGCCGACGGCGATTGCATCAACCTTGGAACCATTTCCTACGCGCATCGTCACTGCATCTTTCGCCAGCCTTTGCCTATTCCGCACTTCCTGTTTCGAGTTGCAAATGTGAGCAACAGAACCACTATCGAATACCCAGGCACTACTACGAGAGCCGGTTAAGTACACATCAATAACATGTATATCAAATATACCTGATTTTTCTTTGCCCGCCTTCTTATCTGCCAGATACTTGGGGCAATTGCGCTTCCAGTGACCCATACCCTTGCAATAGTAACACTCCGTTTCCGGCTTAGGTCCAGCTTTGGGTTTCTTCGTCGGATTGGCAACAGGCTTGCCGTTCTTCTTCGAATTGCCCTTCTTGCCTTTGCCGTTTCTCTTGAAACTAGTGGTCTTATTCACCATCAACACTTGATGCTCTTTACGGAGTTCAGACTCTGTGACTTTCAGCATCGCAAACAACTCGCCGGGAGACTTGTTCATCCCTTGCATGTTGTAGTTCAACACAAAGCCTTTATAGCTTGGTGGCAGTGATTGAAGGATTCTGTCAGTGATAGCTTCTTGCGGGAGTTCAATCCCCAGCTCAGCTAAACGGTTTGAGTACCCAGACATTTTGAGCACATGTTCACTGACAGATGAGTTTTCCGCCATCTTGCAAGCATAGAATTTATCGGAGGTCTCATACCTCTCGATCCGGGCGTTCTTCTGAAAGATAAACTCCAACTCCTGGAACATCTTAAATGCTCCATGACGCTCAAAGCGACGTTGAAGTCCCGGTTCTAAGCCATACAAGACTTCACATTGAACTATTGAGTAGTCCTCCTTACGTGCTAACCAAGCGTTCTTAACATCCTGATCAGCCGTAGCGGGTGGTTCATCTCCTAACGCAGCATTAAGGACATAATCCTTCTTCCCAGCTTGTAAGATTAGCTTAAGATTACGAGCCCAGTCTACAAAGTTGCTTCCATCATCTTTCAACTTAGCTTTCTCTAGGAACGTATTAAAATTCAGGATGACTGTCGCGTGAGCCATGATCTACAACACAAATATATTCAAAGTGGACTTAGACTATGTTCAAGATAATTAGAGTTTAACTTAATCAAATTATTCGCTAAACTCCCACTCAAAAAGTACATCTCTCTAGTCATTTGAGTGGTTCATGATCCACTTACACTAGCTCAAGTCCGATCATCACGTGAGTTGAGTATAGTTTCAGTGGTAAGCATCCCTATGCTAATCATATCATCTATATGATTCATGATCGACCTTTCGGTCTCATGTGTTCCGAGGCCATGTCTACACATGCTAGGCTCGTCAAGCTTAACCCGAGTGTTCCGCGTGCGCAACTGTTTTGCACCCGTTGTATGTGAACGTTGAGTCTATCACACCCGATCATCACGTGGTGTCTCGAAACGACGAACTGTAGCAACGGTGCTTAGTCGGGGAGAACACAATTTCATCTTGAAATTTTAGTGAGAGATCACCTCATAATGCTACCGTCGTTCTAAGCAAAATAAGGTGCATAAAAGGATTAACATCACATGCAATTCATAACTGACATGATATGGCCATCATCACGTGCTTCTTGATCTCCATCACCAAAGCACCGGCATGATCTTCTTGTCACCGGCGCCACACCATGATCTCCATCAACGTGTTGCCATCGGGGTTGTCGTGCTACTCATGCTATTACTACTAAAGCTACATCCTAGCAAAATAGTAAACGCATCTGCAAGCACACACGTTAGTATAAAGACAACCCTATGGCTCCTGCCGGTTGCCGTACCATCGACGTGCAAGTCGATATTTCTATTACAACATGATCATCTCATACATCCAATATACACCATCACATCATTGGCCATATCACATCACAAGCATACCCTGCAAAAACAAGTTAGACGTCCTCTAATTTTGTTGTTGCATGTTTTACGTGGTGACCATGGGTATCTAGTAGGATCGCATCTTACTTACGCAAACACCACAACGGAGATATATGAGTTGCTATTTAACCTCATCCAAGGACCTCCTCGGTCAAATCCGATTCAACTAAAGTTGGAGAAACCGACACTTGCCAGTCATCTTTGAGCAACGGAGTTACTCGTAACGATGAAACCAGTCTCTCGTAAGCGTACGAGTAATGTCGGTCCAAGCCGCTTCAATCCAACAATACCGCGGAATCAAGAAAAGACTAAGGAGGGCAGCAAAACGCACATCACCGCCCACAAAAACTTTTGTGTTCTACTCGAGAAGACATCTACGCATGAACCTAGCTCATGATGCCACTATTGGGGAACGTCGCATGGGAAACAAAAAATTTCCTACGCGCACGAAGACCTATCATGGTGATGTCCATCTACGAGAGGGGATGAGTGATCTACGTACCCTTGTAGATCGTACAGCAGAAACGTTAGTGAGCGCGGTTGATGTAGTGGAACGTCCTCACGTCCCTCGATCCGCCCCGCGAACAATCCCGCGATCAGTCCCACGATCTAGTACCGAACGGACGGCACCTCCGTGTTCAGCACGCGTACAGCTCGATGATGATCTCGGCCTTCTTCATCCAGCAAGAGAGACGGAGAGGTAGAAGAGTTCTCCGGCAGCGTGAAGGCGCTCCAGAGGTTGGTGATCACCTTGTCTCAGCAGGGCTCCGCCCGAGCTCCGCAGAAACGCGATCTAGAGGAAAAACCGTGGAGGTATGTGGTCGGGCTTCCCCGGGGTGGGTTGCCCCCCCCCCCCCCCCCCGGTGAACTCCCGGAACCCATTCGTCATTCCCGGTACATTCCCGGTAACTCCGAAAACCTTCCAGTAATCAAATAAGGTCATCCTATATATCAATCTTCGTTTCCGGACCATTCCGGAAACCCTCGTGACGTCCGTGATCTCATCCGGGACTCCGAACAACTTTTGGTAACCAACCATATAACTCAAATACGCATAAAACAACGTCGAACCTTAAGTGTGCAGACCCTGCGGGTTCGAGAACTATGTAGACATGACCCGAGAGACTCCTCGGTCAATATCCAATAGCGGGACCTGGATGCCCATATTGGATCCTACATATTCTACGAAGATCTTATCGTTTGAACCTCAGTGCCAAGGATTCATATAATCTCGTATGTCATTCCCTTTGTCCTTCGGTATGTTACTTGCCCGAGATTCGATCGTCGGTATCCGTGTACCTATTTCAATCTCGTTTACCGGCAAGTCTCTTTACTCGTTCCGTAATACAAGATCCCGCAACTTACACTAAGTTACATTGCTTGCAAGGCTTGTGTGTGATGTTGTATTACCGAGTGGGCCCCGAGATACCTCTCCGTCACACGGAGTGACAAATCCCAGTCTCGATCCATACTAACTCAACTAACACCTTCGGAGATACCTGTAGAGCATCTTTATAGTCACCCAGTTACGTTGCGACGTTTGATACACACAAAGCATTCCTCCGGTGTCAGTGAGTTATATGATCTCATGGTCATAGGAATAAATACTTGACACGCAGAAAACAGTAGCAACAAAATGACACGATCAACATGCTACGTCTATTAGTTTGGGTCTAGTCCATCACGTGATTCTCCTAATGACGTGATCCAGTTATCAAGCAACAACACCTTGTTCATAATCAGAAGACACTGACTATCTTTGATCAACTGGCTAGCCAACTAGAGGCTTGCTAGGGACGGTGTTTTGTCTATGTATCCACACATGTAAATGAGTCTTCATTCAATACAATTATAGCATGGATAATAAACGATTATCTTGATACAGGAATTATAATAATAACTATATTTATTATTGCCTCTAGGGCATAATTCCAACATTAACCACATAAGCAAGTGACACAAAGGTCTCACGGTAACCTAATATCAATGGCATAATCAGCTAACGAGCAAATAATAATGAGTTTCAGATACCAACAATTCAATCAATACAAGCATGAAGCAATGTGAATAGGTGGTATATCGCTAGCTCTTTTTGAGACCGCAAAACATAAATGCAGAGCACTTTGAAAGATCAAGGGCTGACTAAACATCGCAATTCATAGCAACGAAGATCCAGTCATAGGCATATTCAATATCAATCAAAAGCAAAGCATAAAAAAGACAGAGGTGCTCTCTAATTGGTGCTTATATAAGAAGAGGATGACTCAACAGGAAAATAAATAGACAGACCCTTCGCAGAGGGAAGCATTGATTTGCAGAGGTGCCACAGCTCAAGCTTTGAAAACAGAGATAATAATTTTGGGTGGCATGCTTTAATTGTCAACGCAATGACCAAGAGTTCTCAATATCTTCCATGCTATGAATGCTATAGGCGGTTCCCAAACAGAGAAGTAAAGTTTTAACTCCCCCACCACCAATCAATCACACTCCACGGCTAGCCGAATCCTCGGGTACCGTCCAAACTAACATCAATCCAGGGGGAGTCTTGTTTTACAGTTATGTTTTCGATTTAAGCGTGGAACTGGGCATTCCAATTACCGCCCCTTTCTCCTGAATGACAGTGAATAAACACATGTCGAGGATAACACGCCTAACATGGAAGATACCAATAGCCCCCTGTCAGCACATGAGCGGTTCGGGCATGCAAAACAGATTATTTCTTAAAGATTTAGAAAATGGTACATGCAAATTTACTTGGAACGGCAGGTAAATACCTAAAATAGGTAGGTATGGTGGACTCTCATGGAAAAACTTTTGGGTTTATGGAAGTGGATGCACAAGCAGTATTCCGCTTAGTACAAATGAAGGCTAGCAAAAGACTGGGAAGCGACCAACTAGAGAGCGACAACGGTCATCAAGTTGCAATGAGTTTGACTAACATGGAGTGCAAGCATGAACAGGATATAAATCACCATGAACACGAACATCATAGAGGCTAGGTTGATTTTGTTTCAACTACATGCATGAACATGCGCCAAGTGAAGCCACTTGAATCATTCAACGGAGAATACCATCCTATCATACTACATCATAATCATCTCAAAATCTATGTTGGCATTCAAGACAAACTATTATAAGCTCCTAGCTAAATAAGCATGGCATCAGAAACTATGATCTCTAAGTTATCATTGCAAACATGGTTCTCTCACAACAAAGCTGAATCTGGGACGACAAGCTAGTCATATTTACAAAAACAAAATAGATAGAGTTCATACCATCTTTTCCATTCTCAGTCACTTCATCATATATCATCATTATTGCCTTTCACTTGCACGATCGAACGATGTGAACAATAATAAGAGTGCTCATGCATTGCACTAAGCTGAATCTGCACGCAAACACAAAGGAGAAGACAAAGTAATATGGCTCTTTGAAAGCTAAACAGGTATGCATGCAAGAGCCACTAAACATTGTAACCAATATCTTCTACCTTGACCCAAAGAAAAAGAAAACTATTTACACGGGAAAGCTCCCAACAAGCAAAAAGAAGAAAGGAAAATCTTTTTGGCTTTTCTCAAAAGGACAAAAACAAGAAAACAAGAAAACGAAAATAAACTAGCATGGACAATACAACGGCAAAGTGTAAATATCGATGAACAAAGTGAAAGCATAAGCATGAATGTAAGGTCCGCGAGAACACGTACTCCCCCAATCTTAGGCTTTTGGCCTAGCTTGGTCTACTCCCAAGGCGGGAAATAACTAGCTCTGGGATACTCCGTAGCGGACTGATGCCATTGCTGTGTGAGCTCCTCTGGCTCCCACTGATAAACTGGGGTCTGGTACTCGACTGGCGGCTCGGGCACGGGCACCTGTGGTTGGGCCAAGCCCCAATATGCGTAGATGTCCAAGGGCATAATAGTGTACCTGCTTGCATGAAGATCGAACAAAGAAGGAGTAGGCAAAGTAATAGTCTCTCGAGTACCCTGACTAAATACCAGGTTGTAAATCATCCGTCTACTAGCATCTCTATCAAGAAAATCATGGCGAACCATGCTGTCATAATCTAGATATTTCTTAGGAAGAAGCATCTCTTCTTCCTCACGAAGTCTAATAGGTATCTCAAAGTGTCTAGCAAGACGGGTAGCATATATACCTCCATAGACGACATCTTTGGAACGGTTTTTGTTCAACCGCTGAGCTACTATAGCACCTAGGCTATAAGTCTTAGTGCTATAAAGGCCTTCGCACAAAACCGCAAGGTCTGGAGAGCTCAGTGATCCAGCCTCCCCACAGCCAATCAAACATTTTCCCACAAATAATGAGAAGTACCGAAGCACAGGAAAATGTACGCTAGCAATTCTAGCGCGAGACACTCCTCTCTCCTCCCCATAAGCAATAGTACCTATGAAGTCCTCCAAGTCCCGTGGACGAGGATCATGAATATCCCCAACATAAGGTAATTTGCATGTATTGCAAAAATCATGTAGTGTCATGCACTGGGGGATATCGTACAACATGAACTCAACCATGGGAGGATTCTTCCTTGGATAAAAGTTGAAGCTTTGAACGAAAGTATTGGTGAGGAGGAGGTATTGTGAGCACTTATCTTCAAAGAACGCGGTAAGACCTGCGTTCTCAACCAAGTAATAAAAGTCTTCATAAAGCCTAGCGGCGCGTAAAAATTCATCAGTTGGCCACTCGCATGCTCGAACTTCTATGACTCGAGGAACCACGTACTTGGGGTGGTTCTTCTCATCCTCCTTTGGGTTACGGCTTGAAGAGCCTCTCAATAACCTCGTCATCTTTTTCCTTTTCTAGCTCTGAAAAATTCTGAAATTTTTAGAGACTTCGAAAGAAAAGTGAATAAAGATCAACCCAACTCGTAGCAACTACTCCTACTAGTGCCTAGAGACTGTATCACGCGCTAAAACTACTTGGGACCATCTAAAATCAACATTTCAATCTCAAGAACACGGTCACCAAGGTAGCAAGAATACGCGAAGGATAAAGCACTAGAGCAAAAACTAATTGGACCAATGGAGGAGTCACTTACCAAGGAGTAATTTCCCCAAAACGGTTCGGAGAAAGGTGCTTTGAGCAAGGAGATCAAAAATCATAGCCAAATGAGCAAGCACACGGGTTTGAGCTGCGAAACAATTTTCTTGGACGAAGAAGAAGAGGATGGGAGCTGGAATGAATGGAGGGGGCCCCTATGGGCCCCACAAGCTTGCTTGCCGCGGTCAGGGAGGTGGTCGCGGTGACAGGGCTTGTGGCCCACTGGGGTGGCTCCCAGGCCAGCTCTCTGTCCCAGTATTTTTCAAATATTCCAGAAAAAATCATACTAGATTTTCAGGACCATCGGAGAACTTTTATTTTCGAGCTATTTTTCTCCGGGACGCTAAAACAGAAAACAGGAAAAACTAAACTAAACCTATCATTTTTCTTCTAAGCAAAAGAAAGTGAAAGCTTAAACAGAGGTATGTGACTCTTTGATTCATCCATCTCATGGTCATCGAAAGAAATCCGTCAATGGGGTTGATCAAATCCTTATGACAAAACTTTCTCGAATCGCAAAAGAGAACGGAGAATTTTCGAATAGACACTAAGTCACCTCAATGGAGATATGAATCTCCCCAACAAGCAAATCATACTTCATCTTGACAGGAGGAATAGGGCATTCAAAGCTCCCAATTAGAATCGATGATGTTTTTTCGATAGCATTGATGTTATGTACTTGATATCGTTTCTTTGGAAAGTGCATGGTATGCTCATTACCGTTGACATGGAAAGTGACATTGCCTTTGTTGCAATCTATAACAGCCAATGCAGTGTTTAAAAAGGGTCTTCCGAGCATGACAGCCATGGCATCATCCTCGGGAATATCCAAGATAACAAAGTCTATCAAGATGGTGGTGTTAGCAACCACAATAGGCACATCCTCGCAAATGCCAACAGGGAAAGCAGTTGATTTGTCGGCCATTTGCAGAGAGATTTCAGTAGGTGTCAACTTATCCAGTTCAAGTCTACGATAAAGAGAGAGAGGCATAACACTAACTCCGGCTCCGAGGTCACATAAGGCAGTTCTTACGTAGTTTCCTTTAATGGAGCAAGGTATAGTGGGCACTCCGGGATCACCAAGTTTCTTAGGAGTTCCACGTTTGAAAGTGTAATTGGCAAGCATGGTGGAGATCTCAAGATCTGGTATCTTCCGTTTATTTGTCACGATATCTTTCATGTACTTGGCATACGGAGACATCTTGAGCATATCAATTAACCGCATCTGCCAAAAGACGGGTCTTATCATTTCAATAAAGCGCTCAAAATCCTCATCATCCTTTTTCTTGGATGGCTTAGGAGGAAAGGGCATAGGACTCTGAACCCATGGCTCCCTTTCTTTACCGTGCTTCCTAGCAGTGAAGTCATTCTTATCATATCTCTTAGGTTGTTGGTTATCAGGATTAACCGTAGGTTCAATCTCCACATCCTTATCATTGCTAGGTTGAGCATCATTATGAACATCACTATCCATATTGTTACCAGGTTCATGTTCATCACCAGATTGTGTTTCTGCATCAGACGCAGAAATATCATTTGGTTCTTCAGGTGTGACAGTACTTGGTGAACTAACATGCAGGCTTCTATCATCCTTCTTCTTCTCCTTAGGATGACTGGGTGCATCTGCATTAATTCCTTGAGAATCTTGATCGATTCTCTTAGGATAACCTTTAGGATACAAAGGTTCCTGAGTCATTTTGCCTCCTCTAGTAATGACTCTGACAGAGTTGTCATTTAATTCATTGAGCAGGTCATTCTGAGCTTTAAGTACTTGTTCTACCTGAGTAGTAATCATAGAGGCATGTGTACTCAGAAGCTTGAGATCATTGACATTTCTGTCTACACAAGCACTTAAATGACTAAGCATACGAGTATTTTGTTCCAAATGTCTGCTGACATAATCATTGAAACTCTGTTGTTTGGCAACAAAGTTGTCAAATTCATCAAAGCATATGCTAGCAGGTTTATCAAAAGGAATATCACTCTCATCAAACCTACGCATAGAATTTACTTCCACTACCTGTATCGGGTTATCGAGACCATGGATCTCTTCGATAGGTGGTTTGACATCTTCAGATCTAATGCCTTTCTCTTGCATAGATTTCTTGGCTTCTTTCATATCTTCGGGGCTGAGGAATAGAATACCTCTTTTCTTCGAGGTTGGCTTAGGAGGTGGTTCGGAAATAGTCCAAGAATTATCGTTGATCAAGATGTTATTCAGTAGAGTCTCAGCTTGTTCTACAGTTCGTTCCCTAAAAACATAACCGGCACAACTATCTAGGTGGTCCTTAGAGGCATCGGTAAGTCCGTTATAGAAGATATCAAGTATCTCGTTCTTCTTAAGAGGGTGATCGGGCAAAGCATTCTGTAGCTGGATGAGCCTCCCCCAAGCTTGTGGGAGACTCTCTTCTTTGAGTTGAGCAAAGTTGTATATTTCCTGCAAGGCAGCTTGCTTCTTACAGGCTGGGAAATATTTCTCAGAGAAGTAATAGACCATGTCCTGGGGACTACTCACACATCCAGGAGCAAGAGAAGCGAACCAGGCTTTAGCATCATCCTTTAGAGAGAAAGGAAACAGCTTAAGGATATAGTAGTGGCAGATCTTCTCCTCACTAGTGAAAAGGGTGGCTATATCGTGTAGTTTGGTAAGATGGGCTAGACCGTCTCAGACTCATAACTGTGGAAATGATCAGATTCGACTAGAGATATTATCTCAGGATCTATAGAGAACTCATAATCCTTATCGGTGATAAAGATAGGTGAAGTGGCAAACTTCGGGTCGTATTTCATCCTAACTTTCAGAGATTTTTCCTTCCACTTGAGAAGTAATTTCTCAGCGTCATAGGCATCCTTACACGCAAGAAAATCCTCAGCTATCTCTCCCTCCATAACGTAACCCTCAGGTATATCAGGCAATTCATATCTAGGAGAGCTAGATCTAGCAGGAGCAAAAGCAGGTTCTATCTCAATAGTATCGGTAGTTTCAGAAGCATCACGAGCATTGGCAGTAACTCTAGCAATATGAGCATCAAGGAATACTCCTAGTGGCATATCATGCAAAGTAGTATCTCTAGCAGTATCAAGCATAGCATCATCAGGCAAAATAGCATCTCTAGCATCATCAGGCAAAGCAGTATCGAGCATAGCATCTCTAGCAGAATCCGGCATAGCATCTCTAGCAGTATCAGGCATAGCATCATCAGGAAAAATAGCATCTCTAGCATCATCAGGCAAAGCAGTATCAAGCATAGAATCTCTAGCATCATCAGGCAAAGCAGTATCAAGCATAGCATCTCTAGCAGTATCAGGCATAGCATCATCAAGAATAGGCGACATATCAAGATTTCTAGCAGGGGGTGATGTTGCAAACTTACTCATAACTGAAGGTGAATCAAGTGCAGAGCTAGATCGCAGTTCCTTACCTCCCCTCGTAGTTGAGGGCAAGACTTTGGTTTTGGATCTTTCAGATTCTTCATAGGGAACAGCAGATATAAATCCCAAGGGACTCAGAGAATATAGCAATACCTCCCCGGCAACGGCGCCAGAAAAATGTTGCTAACGGCAGTCCCCGAAAACGACACTAGAAGAATGTTGTTGACGAGTCCCTAACTTGCTGCCTTCGCGACAACAGAGCGAGAACTGCTCCTAGTTTCTCAACAATTGGCAATTGTCTTGCAATGGCCCACCAGCGTGTGGGTTCGCGCCAGTTTTCGAGGGTAGAGTATTCGACCCAAATTTGTTGATTCGCCAGACAGGAGGTGAGAGGATACTCTTGAGTATTAGCAACTGAATGTATCAGATTCAACCACACCTGAAAGATTAGTATCTGCAAGCAAAGTATCAGCAGCAAAGTAGTATGATAACAATGGTGTCAGAAACGATCTGTTGACTGCAGACTATTCCTAACTGTTGTATCAATGGCGCCAGAAGTTGCCCGTTGACGGGAAATATTCTTCCCTGTCAACGCCGTGCGAACAAGAATTGTAGCAGGTAGCGGCAGTGTAATGAGTAACAGAAGTGGCAAGGAACAGCAGTGGTGACAGCAGAAGCAAGTAGCAACAGTAGCAAGTAACAGCAGTAGCAATAGTTGTAACAGCAGCAGCAGCAGAGCAAGTAACAGCAGCAGAGCAAAACAAGTAACAGCAGAAGTGGGACAAACTCATAGGCAATGGGTCGGTGATTCGTTTGGATGATATTCATCATGCAACAGTTATAACATGGAGAGATGTGTGGCTAGCTCCCGTTCGTCAATGTGATGTAGGCATGCATTCCGTGTGTAGTCATACGTGCTTAGGGAAAAGAACTTGCATGACATCTATTGTCCATCCCTCCTCTGGCAGCGGGGTCCAAATGCATACTACAGGATATTAAGGTTCTCCTTTTAATAAAGAACCGGAACAACGCATTAGCACTTGGTGAACACATGAACTCCTCAAACTATGGTCAGCACCGGGAGTGGTTCCGGTTATTGTCACTCCGGGGTTGCCGGGTCATAACACATAGTAGGTAACTACAACTTGCAAGATCGGATCTAAAACACACATATATTGGTGACAACATAATAATTTCAGATCTGAAATCATGGCACTCGGGCCCTAGTGACAAGCATTAAGCATGGCAAAGTAGTAGCAACATCAATCTCAGAACATAGTGGATACTAGGGATCAATCCCCGTCAAAACTAACTCGACTACATGATAGATCTCATCCTAGTAATCACCGCCCTGCGAGCCTACGAATAGATTACTCACGAACGATGAAGAGCTTCACGGAATTGGAGAGGGAAGAAGGTTGATGATGACGATGGCGACGATTTGCCCTCTCCGGAGCCCAAAACGGACTCCAGATATGTCCTCCAGATGAAGAACAGGATGTGGCGGCGCCTCCGTATCGCAAACGCGACGAAATCTTCTCTTCTTATTTTTTTCTGGGCGAAAGTGAATTTATAGAGCTAAGTGTGGGGGCGGCAGAGCCACGTGGGCCCCACAAGCTTGGTTGCCGCGACCAGGGGGGTGGCCACGGCAACAGGGCTTGTGTCCCACTGGCCCAGCCCCTCCGGTGGATCTTTGCGCAGGTATTTTTCATATTTTCCAGAAAAATTCTCCGTAAATTTTCACGACGTTCCGAGAACTTTCATTTCTGCACAAAAACAACACCATGGCAATTATGCTGAAAACAGTGTCAGTCCAGGTTAGTTCCATTCAAATCATGCAAATTAGAGTCCTAAACAAGGGCAAAATAGTTTGGAAAAGTAGATACGATGGAGACGTATCAAGGGCCTCGGATCCGGGAGGTGCGCTCCGGCAGCCATGGCTGGCAGGGTCTGAAGCGGGGCGAGCCGCTTGATGCTGCGGTGGCTGGCCCCGGCAGGCTGCGGGGTCGCCGGCGGCGTTGAGGCAGGTGGCGCATGCGCGGAGTTGCGGAACCGAGGCGGCAGCGAGAGCTCCCGATGGCGAAGGTGGCTCGAGAGGAGAAGGCTGCACGGAGCTGGAGGCGCACGTGAGCGGCAGCGGCGGATCCGGGCCCGGCGGGCCTCGAATGGGCTCGGCGGGCCCGCGGCGGCTGGAGGCTGGTGGGAGGAGAGAGAGGTGGGAGGCTAGGGTTAGGGGCGCGGATCCCGAGGTGGACTAAGGTTTGTTGTCTAAAATGCGTGGGGAGGTCTATTTATAGACAAAGCGGGGCTAGGTTTAGCGGAATTTCGCCCCGGTTTCAACCGCGCGGTCGGAATCGAACAATTCTGAACGCGAGACGGGCTAACTCGCCTTGTAGAGTAGGCTAGCCGGGGAAGAGAGGGAAACGGTGCGGCGTGGCAACGTGATTTTTAAAACACCACAAACGTCCGACGGTAGACCGAATACGGTGCCGCTACGGTCGACCGTTCGGGTACCAGACGGACTTCGATTGCGACGAAACTTGACAGGCGGCCTACCTATATTAAAATAAGGCCGCACGTCAAATCTCAACCCAATCAGAGAAAGTTTTACACACACTTTTAAAACAAGGTACCGACGATGCCACGGGCGCGTGCGAGTGCGGTCGGGCTTAGAACGGACAATGACGAGAACCGGCAACTAACAACGGATGGAAGTTGAAAACTGGCGGCAACGGGATGTTGATGCAATGTTGATGATGCGCATGATGCGATGATGATGCGACAACTAAAAATAAACACCCGACAAAAAAAGAATAAAGGGGAAATCTTCTGGAACGTCGACATCGGGTTGTCACAACTCTCCTACACTACAAGAGGATCTCGACCGAGATCCAAGAATTAAAGGGGGAGAGGATGAGAAAGCAAGAGGTAAACTTGTTGCTTCTTTGACAAACGAGTGAAACCAACGATCTTTAAAGGTTGCAAAGAGATGAGGAATGATATGAGAAACAAGCAAGAATTCACGGAAAATTTCGGCAGCACTTCGGTAGGAAAATGGGACAAAAATTCGATAAGATGGGAGAATTAGACAATATTCACAACCAACAACCGAAAAGAACAAGGGAACACCATTATCTTGATAGAACAACATGATAGATTGAAGAGAGCAACATCACAAGTCTCCGGAACAAGAGAATATAACTTAATCATAGGGAACAAGTGAACGACAATTACCACCACAATTAAATTGAAGAGCATTCTGATAAGAAGAATTGAATGGAGTTGTTGAAAAAAACAACAATAACGACGTGACCACCCGCCACTAATAGAAACAAGGATTGATTGGGAGAAACAAGATATGAACAATTTCTTACGCCAAGAGGATACATTGAGAACTTGGATTAATGACAAGCACCATGATAGCAACAATCCATAGGAAAAGCTTTAGGTGAAATCCAAACCAAGATAGCTCAATGAAGAAATCATGGGTTGAAAATATCTCATGATCATAGAATTGGTGGGTTTAATTATCTCATTCTTGAAAGGAAATCTCTTCGAGACTCCTACACTAACAAGAATGCAATAACACTTTGAGAAAATCACATCCTTGAAGAACCACCATGACGAACCTCTTGGGGCTCACCGGAATGAAATGATGAAAGAATAAGATTGAAGGCCTTGCAATGATTTAGATGAAGATTCTCAAAGAGATACTAGATAGAACTTAGAAATTCGGAAACGAAAGATAAGCACTTGAGAAAATAAAATTGATATCATGAGCCACTCCGGAAGAAGAATTCATATTACTATGAACAAGAATAAGAATTATGTTATGCTTATCCTTCATCAAGTTTGATTGATGACAAGCAACGGATTTAACATAACACTTATTCTTCTAGAAATGATTGAGGAGAGATATGAGCACAAACTTTGAAGAAGTCTTGAAGGAGACAGCGGTGAGAATTGAAACGAATGAGGCAACCATGCATGAATGGAGATACATGAGAATGAAGAGATCATGAGCCACCTGAGAGAAGAAAACTTAAAGAATGCACTGGAATAATTGAGAGACCAACGAAGAGACAACAATTGAGAAGAATTTGAGGATGAAAGCTGAAAGCTGAGAACGACGAAATCTTCTAAAATGATGGCCTTCGGAGGATCAAGACTGAAAACAATTCAAAAATGCACCTGATAGCAAGAAATGAATCACTCATGATTGGGAACAATTCAAGATGATGCCACAACGCTGAAAGCTGAATCTCCAAGAGAATGGACAAAAAATTTGAGAAAACACCTCTCCGGTCTTCCAAGCTGAACAAAATGAGGACAACATCACCAAGAATAACTCCGACACTCCAGAATAAAGAAAAAAAGCAAGGTTGAGCCAAATATGAGAATTAGTTCAAATTGAACTTGGAGAAGGGATATGACTGATGAAATTCATACTTATGTCATAGTTGAAATAATTAGAGATCTCCGGGAAAAAAATACAAGAGCCAGATAAGATCCTGGGAAAGAACCTGTGGGTTATGGGCCAATAAAAAGAAACCACCGTTGAAAAGATTGCTAAGAAAGAAATATACAGTACCGGCATAAAGAAAACTTGATGGGGTTGAGCACCTCGAAATAATTGAAAGAATTGACAAGAAGAAACTTCTAAAATATCTTCAACACTCTAGACAGAATAGAGAGAAATGACGAGAAGAAGACTTGATTAAAATTTCCAACATGGTAAGAGTTACAAGAATGAAAAGGGTATGATGAACACTGAAAGCTTGAATTGAATCCACCAGGTAGAAAACAACATGAAGAAATGATGAACTCGAACTCCTAAGAATCTTCACAATGAATCACCGGTGAGAGAGAAAAGAAAAAGATAGCGGAAGCAACAACGAAATGATATGCACTTGGATGAAATCCAATCACTGAAGAGAAGGGTGGGAGGGCGGGAAAAACAAAGACACTTGGGACAGATGAGATGAACTCCGGAATAAAAGAGAGAATGGTCTTGCAAAATTGGAGAGGATTGAATTCACTTCAAGAGAAGCACACCGGTTGGAAAAGAATTAACATGACGACTCCGGTCGACAAGAATTGATAAGACAACTGATTAAGCACAAGGATTAGCACTCTCATATGAATATGAGAACACTACTTAGAAAAGATCGGAAATCACCACTTGACATCGAAGCAACACGAATCACAATATTCCAACAAAACAAAGGATGTGGCTTACAAGACAAGCCAGAACAAATTCATGAGAGAGATTTCCGTTCGATGTTTTCGTGGACAGGATTGCATGGGCTCGAACCTTACAGTAGCCATCAAGTGCAAGGCATTGCACATGACATACAAACCGTCCCCGAGTCATAGCAAGCTACAAGGACTCTTTAAGACACAACGAGAACCGCTGTAAGTCGACCGTGAACAAACGAATCCACTAGATGTCGAACCCCAACCTAACATCATGCATTTGTTGGAAGATTGTCATGTAAGTAACTACTTGAATTCCCACCTAAGAACTCCCGAAATTTCTGGTCATGCAATCTGGTACGGATACAAGGAGTAATATGTCACACAACTCCTATACTAACCCGTCCAGTGTATCACATCCATCAACACACAACCAGAATCTCGGACCTTCATCTACTATAGACCCTCGTGATCACAACGGTACAAAGTATGGCAGTACTCCCGAACAATCTGCACCAGTACTGGGGACATCGGGGTTATCTCGCCACCACTAGTATTGAAGCAATTACGAACATCCTTCATTCTGAGATACTAAGAAATCTGAATGATAGCGATGTGCTTGAGAATCCCCTAGAGCTCAACTCCCCGGAAGAAATCAAGTCAGACAGGAGGCACCAAGACAGAACTTCGTCACATCGGCATCATATAGATTCCAAAAATATCCGCGTGATCCTAAAAAAATTGAGGGAGAAGAGGAGTAGAATTAAATTATTACGTCAAGATCCCTCACCAGAGCGTAGAAGAGGTGAACAAACAATCCTACTCTCCGATATATAACTAGACTCAAAGTAATTTTTCACTAGACTCGACTCGGCCAAGTTCGATCAATCAAGGGGCTCCTAGGTCGGTACTGCTCTGATACCAACTTGTAACGCCCAAGATGTGATCCTATCCTCAATTTGGCACGAGGGCCTCGTCAGGAATAGAAGTGCATGTCGTCGTTTCGCAAGAATGGATATCGTTACAAGTACATGTACTGAAAAGATGAGATATATGGTATTGGCTTACACTCGCCATAAGCTATATCAGAGTCACAATAGTACAATATATAAACATCATGAAGAAGAGCAGGGTCCGACTATGGACGAAAAAAACCGAGAAAAGAAGAATGACGTCCATCCTTGCTATCCCAGGCTGCCGGCCTGGAACCCATCCTAGATAGATGAAGAAGAAGAAGAAGAAGCAACTCCAAATGAACAATCAACACGCTCGCATCAAGTAACCTTTACCTGTACCTGCAATTGGTGTTGTAGTAATCTGTGAGCCACAAGGTACTCAACAATCTCATTTCCAAAGGTATCAAGACTAGAAAAGCTTGTTAGGTGAGGTATGGTTAAGTGGTGAGGCTCCAGCAAGCGACTAAGCATTATATGAGGTGGCTAACTTACGAGTACAAGAAGAAAGAGGGGGAAGATCTACGCATAGCGGACGTGAAATACTGATGATCAAATAAATGATCCTGAACACCTACTTACGTCAAACATAACCCCACCGTGTCCTCGATCGGAGAAGGAACTCAGGAAAGAGACAGTCACGGTTACGCACTCAGTTGACATATTTTAATTAAGTTAACTTCAAGTTATCTAGAACCAGTGTTAAACAAAGTTTGCATGTTGCCACATAACTGAGGGCATGGCTTTCCGAAAGATTTAACCCTGCAGGGGTGCTCCAACTAATCCATCACAAATTACTACAAGACGCATAGAAATCCTCGATCACGAAACTCGCGATCTCGTCGGACTCCTTAGTGGAAAACCACAACTCTGGGATTACCCAAAGCATCAACGGAATCCCGATCACAAGACATTCATCACGGGTAAAACTAATCCAGCAAGGCCACCCGGCGTGTCGACGATCCCGATAGGAGCCACGTATCTCGTTCTTAGGACACGACGGATAAGCACATCGTACGGTGGCCTGATAGACATCTCCCGAGTTGCCCCGGGTTGGCCCCGCAAACGGCTCTATTTTGGACCAGCACCATCAGCACTGGCCCCCTGTAATATGTAGAATTACTCCTCGGGTTCATGATGCCCTATGCTTCCAATATTAACAAAATTATTATGTTGGGCGAATGTAGTACCAATGTTGGGCCTTGCCAAACCAGCTTTAATCTAAAACGAATTACCAAGGGGGTCCCCATAACAACCCCGATCGTGTTAGGAGCGCGCAAATATGGAACATAACATCGGTAGACGAAACTAAGGGGACAAAGGTGGAACAAAACACCAGGCTAGAAAGGCCAAGCCTTCCACCTTTTACCAAGTATATAGGTGCATTAAATTAGATAGCATTTAATAAGGTTATATAACAAGGAACCCATGTTTTCACATGGAAGCAATTGCACCTGCAACTAGCAACGCTAACAACATGGTTAAGCAAGCAGTAGCATAGCCAATCAATGGTTTACTAGGTTGTGAACATGTTAAGGTTTTCATGGCATTGTTGAGAAGATGATATTTAACATGTGGTAGGCAACGTGACATAATCGATAGAAGCGATAAAACTAGCATGGCAATGATAGTAATGGTATCTGGGGAAATGGTCATCTTGCCTAAGATCCCGCTTGGAAGAAGAATGACTCCCTGAAGCAGACGAACCGATGTAGTCGAACGGGTCCTCACATTCCAACACGCTTGCGGAACTCTATCGAGACGAAGGAAACCGGAAACAAGCATCAACACACGATATTCACCACACGATGCACAACAAGATGCAATCCACATATGATGCATGAACAGCTGAATATGCAAGACATGGCACGGCGATTCACACAATCAAACACTACACATTAAGTGAAGTTCAATATGCAACGAGTTTTATATTGACGAAACTCCACGTTTAAATATTTAGTTCTATCCCCATTAGGTACGCGGCAATATTAAATGTCGTTAAACAGTGCAAGAGGTGAAGCGTAATTCAACTACCTGTCTAGACATTTTAAATGAGGTCGGAAATGACATATAGCATCTCCGAAACGACCTGACATGTTAATTTACAATTCTGTCCAGATCTGAACTAACACGTTTAAAGGTTTGTTATACAGCAAAACAAATAGGTTCACGTGATTCTACGCGTTGTTACAAGCAATCTACACATAGAGAACATCTCCAACGGAGCTACGGTTCAAAAGATACGAACACCGCAAGATATGATGGCATGAATACAATATGTGTGCAAATGGCATCCACAACATTTCAAAACACACAACCAGAAAGAAAATATGAAACTACACGAGATTCTAAGCAAGTTTCATATAGGACACGATCAAAACGGAGCAACGGTTCAACAACTACGAGCAAAACAAGATATCACTACAATCTGCCAAAATCAGCCACATAGCATTTTCTACACCCCACAACTACAAGCTACACAAATCCTATAAACTCATCCAAGGCATAAGACGATAGAGGGCAAGAAGCACTACAATATACAACTAACAACACCTAGCATGGAAGCATGGATCACTAGGAAAAGAAGTCACAAAATGGCTTCTCACACACACTTTCAGACTTAGTGAAAACCACAGTTTATGAAAGTGCATTTTTCGATCTGAAGGCATATTGAAAGCAGCAAAACATAAGCTACAGGACTCCAAATGGCATGAAAATTGACAGCATGCTAGAGAATCCTAAAGTCTACAACTAACTCCATTGCATCAACCTCAAAAAGAGCTATAGATCACCAGATAAACTCATGCAAAGACAGCAACAAAATATAACAAATTTCAGACATAGAAATATTTTAGCATCTCTGAAACAACACTATTTCCTAGCAAGTAAAGAACAACCAAACCACACCTAAACATGGATTTCTATTGCAACCAAAATTACCAGGGGCTAGACTAAACATCCAAGAGCAACTCTCTAGTTGACAACTTAATCATATCACCCACGGATTAAATCCCACTAAATAAACAAAAGGGCAACATGGCAAAATATCATGCGAACTAACTTGCTCTAAAGCTAAAATTAAATACACGGTTAAATCCTATGGATTTTTCTACCCCGAAAACATATATAACTTGAGGGGTTGCAAAATGAAAACAACGCCACACGTATATGCGGGAATATGTCCTAAACACGGTATAGCAAACTAGCTACGGAATCCTACATGCAAAAATACCAATGACTACTCTAAAATACATGGCAATAGGGTTCCTAAAACATGAACATTTTATCTATGGGGTTTGGGCAATCCGGACACGCACAGAAAATAAATACGGGCAATTATCCTATTGAGACAGCATGCAAAACTAGGCACTCACAGGGTCAAACTACGTCAAACATGCATGCAAGTTATATATTTGTAATCTACACGAAAATCTACACAAGATCCATATCTAAATCATCGCGATCCGACATACGGATTAAAAGTTACGCGCGTTTGAATATTCGTTAAATTTCTGGAATTAAATTAATTCCGAAAACCCTAAATTAACTAAACGGCCGGAACTGGGGGTTCAATTTAGCAAATCACGCCACGGGCAGGGAGGAGAGCAGCGGGGTCCTCGCCTTGGTGGGCTCGGCCCATGAAGGGGGAGGCGGAGATGCTGGCCAAAGGGGCCTCGGGGTGAAATGGGTCAGGGAGACCGACTGGGCCGGCGTCGTCCTGCTCGAGCTGGGCCGGCTCGGGTAGTGCGGCCCAGGAGCGGACACGGGGCGCTGGCCTCGTTTCTCCTGAGCTCGAGTACGAGGCCATGGCGGCTGGCCGGCGGGAGGCGGTAGGGCGGCGGGGCGCGGCACGGCGAGGAGGGCCTGGCGCGGGGCGGCGGCTCTGGCTGCGCGGATTAGCACCGGCGAGGGGAGGCCTGGGGAGGGCCTCCGATCCAGGAGGTGCGCTCCGGCGGCCATGGTCGGCAGGGTCTGAACTGGGGCGAGCCGCCTGATGCTGCGGTGGCCGGACCCGGCAGGCTGCGGGGTCGCCGGCGGCGTTGAGGCAGGTGGCGCGGGCGCGGAGCTGCGGAACCGAGGCGGCGGCGAGGGCTCCTGACGGCGAAGGTGGCTTGGGAGGACGAGGCTGCAGGGAGCTCGGAGGCGCACGCGACTGGCGGCGGCGGATCCGGGCCCGGTGGGCCTCGGAGGGGCTCGGGCAGGCCCGTGGTGGCTGGAGGCTGGTGGGAGGAGAGAGAGAGAGGTGGGAGGCTAGGGTTGAGGGCGCGGATCCCGAGGCGGACTAAGGTTTGCTGTCTAAAATGCCTGGGAGGTCTATTTATAGACAAAGGGGGCTAGGTTTAGCGGAATTTCGCCCCGATTTCAACCGTGCGGTCGGAATCTAACAATTCCGTATGCGGGACGGGCTAAGTGCCCGTGTAGAGTAGGCTAGCCGAGGAAGAGAGGGAAACGGTGCGGCGCGGCAACGCAATTTTTAAAACACCGATAAACGTCCGACGGTAGACCGAATACGGTGCCGCTACGGTCGACCTTTCGGGTACCAGACGGACTCCGATTGCGACGAAACTTGACACGCGGCCTACCTATATTAAAATAAGACCGCACGTCAAATCTCAACCCAATGAGAGAAAGTTTTACACACACTTTTAAAACAAGGTATCGACGATGCCGCGGGCGCGTGCGAGTGCGGTCGGGCTTAGAACGGACAACGACGAGAACCGTCAACTAACAACGGATGCAAGTTGAAAACTGGCGGCAATGGGATGCCGATGCAATGCTGATGATGCGCATGATGCGATGATGATGCGACAACTAAAAATAAACACCAGACGAAAACGGAATAAAGGGGGAATCTTCTGGAACGTCGGCATCGGGCTGTCACACAATCATGGCACTCACAACATTAGTTTGAAAAGGTTTTAATAAACTCAGATTTTTGAATTACAGAAAAAGTGGTAGTAAAAACAGGGTGTGACACCTAGCCTAAGGGCAGCGACGGGTATCCGAACACCTAGTGGTAATCGAACGAAGCTTGCACCGGCGACATGGGGGTGTGTTCCACCCTCCATCTCCAAGTGAGCACCGCACCCCCCGAGGGCGGAAGCGGGTATACCCCCCCCCCCCCCCCCGTCCGCCCGTCCCCAGGTGGGGTTCGTCTTGGCCAGAAACATGGGTGCATGATCCACCCAGTGTTCCCAGGCTGGGGCTCCTCGAACTGGACACGAGGGTGCATCCACCCTGTCCAAGGCGAGAGATCCCCGGTCCCCAGACACAGACGCGTGCCTGAGGCAGCTACCAGCCAGCAGGTGTGCCCTGCGAGCGTACCCGCGTTGGACACCCTCGTGGAGCCATCCCCTTGGGTTGCCCCCACAGCGTTGTTCATACCTATTCGTGCGGGGGCGATCCGTACGGTCGCGCTCGTGCCTCCTGCTGTAGTGATGGCCCGCGAGGTCTCCCTCACAGCACGTAGACGGGCCGGTGTGGTTGTCGTCAGCTCACGTGGGCCCTCGAAGGTTGATGTAGTCGGTCCTCCGATGCTCTCTTCCTGCTCTGGGGAGCATGTCGGGGAACGCCGGGTGACGCCCTTCATGCGGAGACGAGTCCTCCACCCCCATCTGCTCCCGCCAGATCCCCTGCTGGGTGAGCCATGAGGGAGGTTCGAGGCGCGCTCGCGTGGTCCTTGTGTCGCAAGTCTCGCCTGCTCGGGATGGTGAGCGCGGCGCGCGTGGGGACAACGTCGAGCTTCTCCGGCGGCGGACTGCCCGAGATGGCGCGCGTGGCCTCTGATGCGGCGGTCACGCACGATGCACTGGTGCCTGAGCTCATATGCCACCGGTAGCGCGAAATACCTGTGCGTCCGGTGTTGGCAGGCACAAACAAGGGGAGGCACCAGCGGGGTGCACGTAGGAGACGGGGCGATGCGGGGATGTCGCACGGCTAGCGACGATGATAGACCCGGCGCTCGCCTGAAGTCTGCCCAGCAAGGCCGTCGGACGCCGGGGCGGATGGTGGCGGTCGGGCGCCGCGGTCTGCCCACGTCGTTCGCGTCACGTGGGCAGCAGGTCTCTCAGCGCGGACTTGTCGCCTCCCCGCAATGGACGTGGTTGATACATCTCCGTTGTATCTATAAATTTTTATTGTTTCATGCTAATATTCTACAACTCTCATATACTTTTGGCAAAATTTATACTATTCGTGGGACTAACATATTGATCAGTGCCCACTGTCAGTTCTTGTTTGTTGCATGTTTTTTGTTTCACAGAATATCCATACCAAACAAAGTGCAAACGCAATAAAAAACCTACGGGGATTTGTTTTGGAATATTTATGATTTTTGGGAAGAAGAATCAACGCGAAACGATGCCCGAGGGGGTCACGATCCCAGGAGGCGCGCCATACCCCCCCCCCCAGGCGTACCTCGCAGGCTCGTGACCAATCCCTAAGGCGGTTGGGGCCCTTCTTTCCCCGCAAGAAAGCTAATATCCGGAAGAAAAACGTTTTAAAAGTACACCTCAATGGGAGTTACGGATCTCCCGGAATTTAAGAAACGGTGAAAGCCAGAATCTGGGAGCACAGAAACAGAAGGACACAGAGAGAGAGATCCAATCTCGGAGGGGCTCTCGTCCCTCCGCTGCCATGGAGACCATGGAGTAGAGGGGAAACCCTTCTCCCATCTATGGAGGAGGTCAAGGAAGAATAAGAAGAAGGGGGGCTCTCTCCCCCTCTATCCCGGCGGCGCCGGAACGCCACCCGGGACATAATCGTGTGACGGCGATCAACACCAACACATACGTCATCTTCACCAACACCTCCATCACCTTCCCCCATCTATATTCAGCGGTCCACTCTCCCGCAACCCGTTGTACCCTCTACTTGAACATGGTGATTTATGCTTCATATTATTATCCAATGATGTGTTGCCATCCTATGATGTCTGAGTAGATTTTCGTTGTCCTATCGGTGATTGATGAATTGCTATGATTGGTTTAATTTGCTTGTGGTTATGTTGTTGTCCTTTGGTGCCCATCATATGAGCGCGCGCGTGAATCACACCATAGGGTTAGTAGTATGTTGATAGGACTATGTATTGTAGGGCAAGAGTGACAGAAGCTTCAGCCTAGCATAGAAATTGATGCATACGGGATTGAAGGGGGACCAATATATCTTATTGCTATGGTTGGGTTTTACCTTAATGAACGTTAGTAGTTGCGGATGCTTGCTAATATTTCCAATCATAAGTGCATATAATTCCAAGTAAGGGATGACATGCTAGCAGTGGCCTCTCCCACATAAAACTTGCTATCGGTCTAGTAACGTAGTCAATTGCTTAGGGACAATTCCGCAACTCCTACGACCACTTTTCCACACTCGTTAGACTAACGTAAATATTTCTTTATCTAACCAGCCCCTAGTTTTTATTTACGTGTTCTTTCTTTTCTTGCAAACCTATCCTATCACTCCTACAAAGTACTTCTAGTTTCATACTTGTTGTAGGTAAAGCGAACGTAAAGTGTGCGTAGAGTTGTATCGGTGGTCGATAGAACTTGAGAGAATATTTGTCCTACCTTTAGCTCCTCGTTGGGTTTGACACTCTTACTTATCAAGAAAGGATACAATTGATCCCCTATACTTGTGGGTTATCAAGACCTATTTCTGCCGCTGTTGCCGGGGAGCAATAGCGTGGGGTGAATATTCTCGTGTGTGCTTGTTTGCTTTATCACTAAGTGGATTTGTTTGCTTTTCTAAGTTGTTCCCTATCTTTAGTTATGGATATGGAACACGAAATACAAAAAAAAATAGGTGTACTTGCTACTCATGGGGATGGGGAACCTCCTAAAACCCTCGATGCTCGTTATGTGGAAAATATTATGCACTTCTTTAATAATCCTGAGAAAACCCCATTAAATTATATAATGGGATACACGTTGGATCAAAATGAATACTTTAGCGATTATCGCTTGACTCAAAAATGGAAACTATTACGGGATCAAATTCATATGTTGAAATGGTATGCTTGGGAGCTATGTTCGAGATATGATATTACTTGTTGCTCTAGGATGAAGGCTCAACACCTTCCCTTTTCTTGTAAATTTAATGCTAATGCAACCTTGGCTTCTTATGCTAATGGTATATATGATTACTATGATGTGGAACAAATAGAAGAGTTTGTTACTTTTATGGGTGCTTATGAAATTGAAGCTCTGTTTAAAAGGTGTGATGATAATGATGATGATACTTACCGATCTGAAAATTTGCCTATGCTTCATTATTGTTATACTAATTATGAATTGAATGCCCATATTTATCGATTTATGGAGAAATTCTACGCTGCCCAAGAAGAGACTAATATTTTGCAGGAAATTATGGAAGAAGAAAATGCTTTAACTCTGAGCTCATTAGAGGAAAAACATGACGAGGAGAGCGAAGAACAAAAGAAGGAAGAGTGGACTAGCTACCCGTGCCCACCTTCTAATGAGAGTAACTCTTAAACTCATACATAGTTTAATTTCCCTTCATTCTTACCGAAGGATGAATGCTATGTTGATTGCTATGATCCCTTGGATTCGTTTGAAATATCCCTTTTTGATGAACTTGATGCTTGCTATGCTTGTGGCCATAATGCCAATATGAATGATGCTTATGAAGATGAACTTTCTATAGTTCCTTATGTTAAACATGAAATTGTTGCTATCGCACCCACTTATGATAGTCCTATTATCTTTTTGAACTCTCCCAACTACACTATATCGGAGAAGTTTGCTCTTATTAGGGATTACATAGATGGGTTGCCTTATACTATTACACATGATGATTTTGATGAATACAATATGCATGTGCTTGCTGATCCTACTTGAAATTATTATGAGATAGGAACTACATCTCCACCTCTCTATGTTTCCAATACGATAAAATTGCAAGAAACTGCTTATGCTATGTATTGGCCTTTACTTGATGTGCATGAATTGTTCTTTTGTGACATGCCAATGCATAGGAAGAGAGTTAGACTTCGTCATTGCATGATATATGTTACCTTGTGCTCACTACTAAATTACAAATCATTGTTAATTAAAATTGTCTTTGATATACCTTGGGATCCGGGTGGATCCATTACTTGAGCACTTTATGCCTAGCTTAATGGCTTCAAAGAAAGAGCTGCCTGGGAGACAACCCGGAAGTTTTAGAGAGTCATTTATTTCTGTTGAGTGCTTTTATATAGTTTAAAAACAAAAAAATATAGAGGGGAACTTAAAAAAATCAAAAAGAGAAGCGATTGAAAGCTGATGCATTGCAGAAGTGAGGGTCGACCTTGAACACTTGTGTTCATGCTCATGGAAACAATGTAGAATTTTTCATGGAAGTTTCTCGCAAAAATAATTATCCCCTTGTACAATTCCATTGTATTATAAAAATAATGTGCCAAGTAAAGCCTTTATGATTTGTTTGGGTGATAGTTGTTTGATCATGCTGAAAAAGACAGAAACATTGTGTTCCCGAAATTATTTTTATTTCCTATCCAGAAAGAGATTTGGAGTTGATTCTTTTTGCTTATGATTTATATGCAAATTTCCCTAATTTTCATAATGTTTCAGAACTTTTGGAGTATCATAAGTATGGTATAAGTTCAGATTACTACAGACTGTTCTGTTTTTGACAGATTATGTTTTCTATGCATTGTTCTCTTATTTTGATGAATCTATGGGTAGTATCGGGGGGTATGAACCATGGTGAAGTTGGATTACATTAGATATGATGCTAATATGAATTTGGAATGAGTTCACAGCAGTACTTAAAGTGGTGATTTACTTTATTGTACTAACGGATCTCACGAAGGTTGTGTTGAGTTTTGTGTGATTGAAGTTTTCAAGTTTTGGATGAGACCATGATGGATGAAGGAATAAGGAGAGGCAAGAGCCTAAGCTTGGGGATGCCCGAGGCACCCCAAGGTAATATTTAAGGAAGACTCAAGCGTCTAAGCTTGGGGATGCCCCGGAAGGCATCCCCTCTTTCGTCTATAATCTATCGGTAATTTTACTCGGAGCTATATTTTTATTCGTCACATGATATGTGCAAATGCTTGGAGCGTCTTTTGTGTTTATTTTTTCCTTTTTCTTTTATGCACCATGCTGGTATGAGATAGTTCTTGGTTGATTTATAGAATGCTCTTTGCACTTCACTTATATCTTTTGAGTATGGCTTTGTAGAATGCTTCATGTACTTCACCTATATCATTTGAAGTTTGGATTGCCTGTTTCCCTACACATAGAAAACCGCCATTTGTAGAATGCTCTTCTGCTTCACTTATATTTGTTAGAGCGGGACATATGTTTTTGTAGAAAGAATTAAACTATCATGCTTCACTTATACCTATTTAGAAAGTTAACAGGAGTTGGTCATTCACATGGTTAGTCATAAAATCCTACATAAGACTTGTAGATCACTGAATATGATATGTTTGATTCCTTGCAATAGTTTTGCGACATGAAGATGTGATATTAGAGTTATGCTAGTGAGTAATTGTGTATTCGTAGAAATACTTGTCTAAAGGTTTGTGATTCCCGTACCATGCATGTATGTGAACCATTATGTGACGAAGTCGGAGCATGATTTATTTATTGATTGTCATCCTTTGTGTGGAAGTCGGGATCGCGCGATGGGTAACTCCTACCAACCCTTCCCTTAGGAGCATGCATGTAGTACCTTGTTTCGATGACTAGTAGACTTTTGCAATAAGCATGTGAGTTCTTTATGACTAATGTTGATTCCATGGATTATACGCACTCTCACCCTTCCACCATTGCTAGACTCTCTAGTACCGCGCAACTTTCGTCGGTGCATTACAACCACCATATACCCTTCCTCAAAACAGCCACCATACCTACCTATTATGGCATTTCCATAGCCATTGCGAGATATATTGCCATGCAACTTCCATCGTTCTGTTTATTATGACACGCGCCATCATTGCCAGATTGCTTTGCAAGATCGTAAGATACCTAGCATGATGTTTTCATGGCTTGTCCGTTTTTTATGCCATTGCTACGCTAGATCATTGCACATCCCGGTACACCGCCAGAGGCATTCATATAGAGTCACATTTTGTTCTAATTGTCGAGTTGTAAGTAAATAAAAGTGTGAAGATCATCATTATTAGAGCATTGTCCCATGTGAGGAAGTAATAAAATAGGCCAATGAAGCCCAAATAAAAAAAAGAGGCCAATGAATCCCAAACAAAAAAAAGAGAGGCCAAAGAAGCCCACCAAAAAAAGGGAGAAAAAATGAGAGAAAAGAGAGAAGGGACAATGCTACTATCCTTTACCCCACTTGTGCTTCAAAGTAGCACCATGATCTTCATGATAGAGAGTCTCCTATGTTGTCACTTTCATATACTAGTGGGAAATTTTCATTATAGAACTTGGCTTGTATATTCCAATGATGGGATTCCTCAAATTGCCCTAGGTCTTCGTGAGCAAGCGAGTTGGATGCACACCCACTAGTTTCTTTTTGAACTTTCATACACTTATAGCTATTGTGCATCTGTTGCATGGCAATCCCTACTCGCTCACATTGATATCTATTGATGGGCATATCCATAGCCCGTTGATATGCCTAGTTGATGTGAGACTACCTCCTCCTTTTTGTCTTCTCCACAACCACCATATTCTATTCCACCTATACTGCTATGTCCATGGCTCACGCTCATGTACTGCGTGAAAGTTGAAAAAGTTTGAGAACACTAAAGTATGAAACAATTGCTTGGCTAAAACCGGGGTTGTGCATGAATTAAATACGTTGTGTGGGGAAGATGGATCATAGCCACACTATATGATTTTGTAGGGATAACTTTCTTTGGCCATGATATTTTGAGAAGACATGATTTCTTTGTTAGTATGCTTGAAATATTATTGTTTTATGTCAAATGATAGACTATTGCTTCGAACCACTCGTGTTTTAGTATTCATGCCATGATTAGATTATATGATCAAGATTATGCTAGGTAGCATTCCACATCAGAAATTATCTTTTTTATCAATTACCTACTCGAGGACGAGCAGGAATTAAGCTTTGGGATGTTGATACGTCTCCGTCGTATCTATAATTTTTTATTGTTTCAAGATAATATTCCACAACTCTCATATACTTTTTGCAACTTTTTATACTATTTGTGGGACTAACATATCGATCCAGTGCCCAGTGTCAGTTCTTGTTTGTTGCATGTTTTTTGTTTCGCAGAATATCCATACCCAACGAAGTCCAAACGCAATAAAAAACCTACAGGGATTTCTTTTGGAATATTTATGATTTTTGGGAAGAAGAATCAACGTGAAACGATGCCCCAGGGGGTCACGAGCCCAGGAGGCGCGCCCTACACCCCCCCCCCCAGGCGCGCTTGGCAGGCTCGTGAACAATCCCTAAGGCGGTTGGGGCCCTTCTTTTGCCTCAAGAATGCTCATATCCAGAAGAAAATCGTGTTAAAAGGACACCTCAATCGGAGTTACGGATCTCCGGGAATTTAAGAAACGGTGAAAGCCAGAATCTGGGAGCGTAGAAACAGAAGGACACGGAGAGAGAGATCCAATCTCGGAGGGGCTCTCGCCCGTCCGCCGCAATGGAGACCATGGACCAGAGGGGAAACCCTTCTCCCACCTAGGGAGGAGATCAAGGAAGAAGAAGAAGAAGAAGGGGGGCTCTCTCCCCCCTCTCTCCCGGCAGCGCCGTAACGCCGCCCGGGACATCATCGTGTGACGGCGATCTACACTAACACCTATGTCATCTTCACCATCACCTCCATCACCTTCCCCATCCATATTCAGAGGTCCACTCTCCCGCAACCTGCTGTACCCTCTAATTGAACATGGTGCTTTATACTTCATATTATTATCCAATGATGTGTTGCGATCCTATGATGTCTGAGTAGATTTTCATTGTCCTATCGGTGATTGATGAATTGCTATGATTGGTTTAATTTGCTTGTGGTTATGTTGTTGTCCTTCGGTGCCCATCATATGCGCGCGCGCGTGGATCACACCATAGGGTTAGTAGTATGTTGATAGGACTATGTATTGGAGGGCAAGGGTGAGACAAGCTTCACCCAAGCATAGAAATTGATGCGTACGGGATTGAAGGGGGGCCAATATATCTTATTGCTATGGTTGGATTTTACCTTAATGAACGTTAGTAGTTGATGATGCTTGCTAATAGTTCCAATCATAAGTGCGTAGAATTCCAAGTAAGGGTTGACATGCTAGCAGTGGCCTCTCCCACATAAAACTTGCTATCGGTCTAGTAACTTAGTAAATTGCTTAGGGACAATTCTGCAACTACTACCACCACTTTTCCGAACTCGTTAGACTAACGTAATTGTTTCTTTATCTAACCTGCCCCTAGTTTTTATTTACGTATTCTTTCTTTTCTTGCAAACCTATCCTATCACTCCTACAAAGTACTTCTAGTTTCATACTTGTTCTAGGTAAAGCGAACGTAAAGTGTGCGTAGAGTTGTATCGGTGGTCGATAGAACTTGAGGGAATATTTGTCCTACCTTTAGCTCCTCGTTGGGTTCGACACTCTTACTTATCGAGAAAGGCTACAATTGATCCCCTATACTTGTGAGTTATCAGCGGTCAGTTGTGGCGAGACGAACTTTGGGGGAAGCCTCGACACGCCCCCTACCCGGCGCGCCAAATGTCGGATTTCGGGTTCTACAATACCCTAAGGATTCGAACTCAGGGGCGTGCGTGTAGGATGCCCCCCCCCCCCGTGTCGTCTCACCTAGCCTCTACTCGATGGGAACGGCGTAAGACTCACTCGAAGGTGAAGAGAATTCAGAACACAGTATTTTACCCAGGTTCGGGCCGCTGCGAAGCGTAAAACCCTACTCCTGCTTTGGTGCATTGTAATGCCCCAAGTGTGTAGCTTGCCATATTTGGAACCTTTCCATGTGGGTCCACCTTGTCATTGATATGACAGCTATCCTATGCTTATGATTTCATGTATTGTCACTTTGTTCACTCTTCCTTTGCATGCATGCATGCCATGTCATCTCATGCCCTTGTCTTTTGTTGGTGCATTGTGTATATGAGTGTGAATGTGCTTTGATGTTATGTGATGGTGAAGTGGCTTGTGGTATGGTGTGATGATGCTAGGTATGAAGTGGATGTGGTTGTAGAAGGAAGTATCTAAGTTGCTTTGCATTAAAGTATGAAAAACCATCTCCCTCTCTTTCTCCTCAAGCTCAAATATTTTTTGCCCCTTCTCTGTTTTATAAATGCCCATGGGTTAGGATATGTTAGGATGGATTTGGGATGTGGATTTTCTCCTTTGAGGAGGTGTTATAAAAGGTGCAAATCATTACAAAACAGATCCAAACAATGTTGTTTTGTAAATATTAACTTGCTCCTAAAATCCTTTTTCTATTTTTATAAAATAGGTCATATCTTTTCATGACCAGGGGCATTTTTGTTTTGTTTTGAACCCCAATAGTTTTTTATGTGCTTTATTTTCATCTCTGGCCTTTTTCTGCAAATAGAAAGGCCCCAGGGAAATATGTTTGCCTCTATTCTGCGCCACTGGTGGGCTCTCTCCCTCCAGCGTGGCCCAGTCCCTCTCTCCTCGCGCGGTGGCCCAAGCGCGCGTCCCTCCTTCCACCTTCAGACGTCGTCCCCCCCCCCCCTTTGCTCGCTTTCCGTCAGGCAACAGAGAGAGCGTGCGTGCCGCCGTGAGGGCTCGGATGTCGAGGTCCCGATATAACATGGCGTCCGTGCCTCCCCTCTTCCTAGGGTTCCTCCTCTCCCATCCGCCGCCGCCACTCCTTCCTCCATCCCCATCCATCTCTTTTTCCCCCCTCAGGTAGGCTCTGTAGCTAGGTTGCAGAGAGAGAGAGAGAAGGGCCTCGCCGGCGTCTACCCCGCTCCCGTCGTCGTCCGGCGCCGCCACCATGTCCAGGGGCATGGGAGAGGTGCCCGCACCCCATTCCCGTCCTCGATGAGGCCGGGGAGCATCCTCACCGACGGCTAGCACCTCGTCAATGGCTCGGACCCGCCGTTCTCCTTCTTCTTCCTCAGTTCTGCGTCAGGGTTGCGTGAAGTCCTCTTCACCTCCGATCCGGCTTCTTCCCCTTCCGATCAGCGCCCTCTCTTCCTTCCCTAGGTGAGCTAGTCTCCTTCCCTCCTCCTTTCCCTCGGTTAGATCCAGCTGTAGCTCCGGCCGGCGATCTTTGCGCGCTCTGTTCTTAGAGGAGCCGACAGACCTGTGCGATGTAGTTTGTGTGTCGTGTGCTCTGTGCAGGAGAAGTGATGTTGTTTGAGCAGGTAGGGGTAGTGTAGTAGCAGCCGCAGCTGCTCGTTTCTCTGGCACGGCGCAGCAGCAGCAGCAGAGCAAGCCCCGACGGCCTCCCTGTCGCTGGCGTCTATCTGTGGGCAGAGCAGAGTGGCCTGATGGTATACCTACCATACCCCCTCTGTTCTGTCCCGATGAGTGTCCTAGTGGTTAGCAGCACGTGCCTGTTGTGTGTGTTGGGGTCAGGTGCAGGGTTCGAATCCCAGTTGGAGCACCCCCCCCCCCTTTCATTCTTTTTTTGTTTTCGACAGTAGCATAGTTGCATGCAGAGAGGATACCCTGATAGCAGACCCTGTTCTGTGAGGTGCCTGCGTAGTAGCAGGGTGGAGTGGGACTTGGGTTCGATCCACGGGGTCTTGGGTTCGAAACCCAGACCTGCCCCTTTATTTTCTTTGGCTTCCTTTGCTATTATTTTCTTTTATGGCCTGTTAGATTATGTATGGATTGATCATCACCTGTTGTGGTATTTTATTTTAAGTTCTTAACAGCATGGATGTGATGTTATTTTGCTAACAAGAGTGTATGCATGTGTAGTTGTTGTGGTGATGTTGTGCTTGTGTCTTTGGTGCACAAGTGAGTGTGTGAGTGTGTGTGTGTGTGGATGGGTTTCCCCCTCCCACACACCTTGTGTATATGTGGTGTAGATAGTTGATGATGTGTGTGTTTGCACTTGGGTGCATGTATATATAGGTTTGCTAGATCCCATGTGTAGGTGGTGTATCCATGGTGTGCAAGTGATATCATGTGTGGATGTTTTACCATGTGTTTGTTATAAGTGATGTATGTGAGTATGTGTGTGCTTGTGTGTGTGTGTCTCACACATGCCATGGCATGAAGTGCCATGATAAGCACATGAGTGTTTGTGTAGGTGCCCTTATGCTTATGCTTGTAGTAGGTGTGTGGGCACACATACATGAGGTCAAAAACCTCATGACATCATTTGATGTTGTGGTCTTGTGCAAGTGTTTGTGTAGGTATAGTTCTAGTGAATAGCACACGTGATGATGCACTATTCACTACAGATGAATCTATGTAGTTTGTCTTCTCTACTTTGTGCCCATTTGTTCTATACAAATGCATAGGTATTTTTATATGTTTTTGGGGTAGAATCATCCAAGGAATCCATTGGTGAAATCGTTTTTGCCATTGGAACACTTTCTGGAAGTGACATATTTCAGATTTGATCTATGTTTGGAGCTTCGTCTCATGAGATGTGGTGTGCACAATAAGTTGATTCCTTGTTGTGGCATTAGTGGGTGACCCCCTCTACCCCATATTGGTTTTGTTTCATGCGCAGGAATTCATATGTGCAAGTTGTGCTTATTCAAAGTAGGCATGTGGCTGAAATTCCAGATTAGTGAAAATCTGTGATTTTCACTAAGTCTGAGAATCTGTTTATATTTTCTTCTCCTGTTGATGAGCTTGTGCAGTTCCATGTGTTGTGATTCAGCCTTAACTTTCAACTGGGAAGTTGTAGCTTTTATGTTTGTCTGGCTCTCTGTAAATTTCCATTCCATTTGGAGTCCTGTAGATATTGTTTTGGGTGATGTCAAAATGCTTCAGAGCATAAACAGCTAGTGAGAATCTGGAATTTTCACTAAGTTCCTGAAATCTGATATTTTTGGCCAAGTTAGCAGTTGTGTAACTTTCTAAGTGCAACTCCTTTGCATTATCTTTTTTACTTGTGCTTGTAGTACTCTTGGATAGCTACTGCCACATATCTTATTTGGCATGTTTGAGTGGCTGAAGGTGCTTTGCATGTAGCTCTCAAAGTGCTATGATGATGTTTATGGCAGATTGTGTAGTTTTGTTATTTTCATGATTGTGAGTGCATAGTTGATGGTGTGGTGATATTGTTTGCACCACCACATCCATGTTGGTTTGTTTTATGTCTTGGCAACCTGGAAATACCAGAGTTATGCCATTTGAGTGTGTTGTGATGTATTTGACACGTAGGGCTTCATTTCTTGTTTCGTTGTTTCCCGTTGATCCGTAGCTCCGTTTGTAACGTTCTTTATATGGTTTGCATCGTTTTCACATGACGCATCTGATCATGTCATTATCATGCATGTCAAGATAGCTTAGGGTGCAGTTCTGTCCAAGAACTTGCATTTACTTCTCATGCTTGTGCTAGTGATAGAAATAGAGGTGCATGTTCATTTTCATCTCATGCATCATGTGCTTGTTGCATCTTGAGGTGTTGTTGTTCATTGGATGCTATTTTTATGTTGGGTAGCACCGGGATCGGAGAACGAGTACGTGGATTCGGGAGAGTACTTGCAGGACGAACAAGAGCAGTTCCAAGCTGAGGATATCACAGGCATAATGATATGACCTTGATTCCATCTCTAGACTTGTTATGCTAGATTCACGTTTCCTTTGTCATATGCTCGCTGCCGACCAGTGAAATAATTGCCTCCTGAATTGCCATGAAACCCAAACACTTATCCCTTCCTAGCAAATCTTGTATGGCTAAGTAGGCTTGTTAAGCTTCTAATGTTAGCGTTGCTAGTTGCAGGTGCTTTGTCTCATGTGATAACATGAGCTTGATATCATTATCTTAATGTTGTTATTTAATTAATGCACCTATATACTTGGTAAATAACGGAAGGCCTAGCCTTTTGCTGGGTGTTTCGTTCCGTTATTGCCGCCATAGTTACCGGCTACCGGTGTTTGATTCCATAATGATCGCTCCTAACACGTTCGGGGTTGTTATGGGGACCCCCTCGATAAATCGCTAGTGTTAAGACTTGTCTGGCAGGACCCAACATTGGAGTTCATTTGCTAATCACTTAATAATAATCTTCATAGGGAATTATCACCCCGAGGATCTTTAATCAACAACCCACGCCAGTGCTCCTCATGAGTGTTGGTCCAAACTAGAGACATGTGCGGGGCCAACCCGAGGCAACTCGGGAGATGTCTATCGAGCCACTATACGCTGTGATCATCCGGCGTGTCCTGAGACTGAGATACTCGGCTCTTATCAGGGTCGTCGACACATCGGGAGGTCCTGCTAGTCTTGTCTTACATTAGCGATATATCTTGCGTATAGGAATCTCGGTGAAGCTTTGGTTCTCCCCAGAGTTGAGGTTTTCCTCTAAGGAATCCAATGAGATCACGAGATTCGTGATAGAGGATTACTTTGCGGCCAGTGTACGTTTGTGATGGACTAGTTGGAGCACCCCTACAGGGTTTAATCTTTTCGGAAAGCCGTGCCCACGGTTATGTGGCAACTTGGAATATTTGTTAACATCTGGTAATAGACAACTTAAACATAACTCTAATAAAATTGCCAACTGAGTGCGTAACCGTGATTGTCCCCTTCGAAGACCTCTCTTCGATCGGGAACACGGTGGGGTTATGATTGACGTAAGTAGGTGTTCAGGATCACTTAGTGATAAGATAAACATCGACCACTAGTATAGACCACCTTCAATACATGTTCTACGTAAGTTAGCCACCATGTAATGCTTAGGATGTTGCAACCTAAATACTCCTCCTTTCCAACCTAATAACTTGACTAGTTCTGGCACCGAGATCATAGATTGCTGAGTCCCCATGGCTCACAGATTCCTTCACAACACCAACAGGTTCAGGTACCCCCGAGATAGGTGATCCCGACGGCACGCAGCTGGCGTGGCAGTACGATGAGGAGAACGACCTCCTGTACGTGAACTATCCAGAAGACTGAGGTGTGGTCGTGATCATGGGCAAGCATGCAGGGTAGCATAGTCATTTCTGATGGTTTGTAGTCTGTAGCCGAACTACCTTGTTTGGATGCGTGATGTAACTCTGATATATTTATGAGATGGCGATTGAATCCCTTATTGTCATTCTACTATTATTATGTATGTGCTATGTTACCATGTTTGCGAAACGCTTAGATGCACTTCTTTCCAATTCGGGGCCTCGATCCCCAAATCGGAAAGGACCGCATCTTAGTCATTACATGCATTGCCTCTCAAGGAGGCTGACGGCGAGACAGTACAGTGCTTTCGTGCCCCCGGAGGCCAAGTGTCTATGTGTTTTGTTTTAGGGTTCTGATCTCCCTCTCAGGTATCCTACCCTCTCTATTTATAGCGGAGGCCCGGGTCCTCTTCCCTCATAGCTTCAGCGGGAAGGGATCCCACAGCGGCCAATTTTGAAGGGGGACAAGGGAACATGCTCCCCTGCCCAAAGGTGGTCTTCTCCAACAAAGTAACTGTCCGAGCCGCAGAGACAGGCCCGTGGGTGACGTTTGCCCTACTTGTGAGAGACTGTGGCTTTGTTGCACCAGAAGGGAAACCTTTGGGAGATGCCTCCCGGAAACTTGTATGCCATCGCCTCCTTTGCATCGAAGGGGAAACTGTCCCGCACTGCCATCCGCTGCTCGCCCGTCCTTTCCTAGCATCACCCTTGACTCTTGTGGCCCGACCTTGCCTCAGAATATCCGCCACTCCAAAGGGGTCCTGAGGAGGCCCCCTGCGGGTCTTGACGCTGCTCCCTCTCGTGAGGCTTGGCCCCTCACAAGGGCTTTATTCAAGGTGGTGCTGCTCCTTGCCGATCTTGTGTTGATGAAATGGGTCGGCCCTAGGCCGCGGGCAAGCAGGTCTGGGTACCCCCGTTCCTAGAACGTCGACAGAAGTTCAAGAAGACAAAAAGAGGAATGGCCCCTGATGCAACCCAGGCTGGTTTCTCCTGGACCAGCACTGCACGGAGCAGAACGTGGTTGGAGGACAGGGCAACCGGAAGGGATGAAGAAGCCGGATCCCGCAATCTCGCCTCCTCAAAGACGAGGCGTCGATGGTAGATCCGGAAAGGTAACCCCGTCGGGCGAGGTAGAGGCGTGAGCTGGCCCCGGCGGCACGGCCGACGGTCAGTTAGAGCTCCGGGTGTTGTGCTCCGAATTGACACCCCGAGATCCTGACCTGCCAAGAGCGCCACCGCCACCGCTGTCCTTCTCGTCGTTATCGCTCGAGGAGGGACATTCGGCGCCGCTCGAGCTCTCTTCGCAACAGCCAAGACGCACACCTGAGCACCCATAGAACTTGACGGATAGCATATCATCCTCCGCCAGCTTGAAGCGGAGGACATGCCCATCCTCGAGACTGTGGGCGCGGGCGAAGGCTTTCCAGCCCCACCCAAGCAACATGGACCGGCGTTTTGGGTACTCCACATGCACCTGCATAGCATCGTGGGAACAACCCTACGCCCCAGCCACAAGACGGGAGGCTTGGCGGCCTCCATCGCCTTGGCGAAGGGACGAGGGAGGTGCAGATGGCCTCGAGGAACGTCATGCAGCTCCACGACGAACTCCAGCATCGTCTCGTCCGAATGACTACCCCATGAGGGAGAAGCTGGCGCTGGAGGAGAAGACGGGGATGCTGGGGTAGCATCCCGCCTTCCCCGGCCACGGCCTCCATGGCCACCACAGCCCCTCACCCCTCCGCCACCTTGGACGCTCGGGCCACCCTCCACAGCTGCGGCCCTTGAAGTTGTGGCATGATCCGAACGGGGTCAACTCGCTGCCCAGGCGGCCGATGGTGGCCGCCCTCGTCCACTAGCCATGGTTAGGGGCGAGCGCCACCTGAAGCTAAGGAAGATACTACAGAAACAAGTTGGGGATGTCGAGTGTTTCAGAATTTGGATGGATGAGCGAAACACCCTCGCAAACCCCCTAATTTATAGGGCAAGGCGCGGGGTCTAGCCCTCCTCACTCCAAAAACCGCCTTGCCTCTCGCCCAATCACCCCTGATCATGGGCGAACAGGGAGCCGCCCTGCTGCACCAATGCATGTGGAGGCGGGACCTGCCACGACTGCGACCTTTAAGTCCACGATCGCCACTTGCCTGACCATTACTTCGCATGCCTCACGTGTGGCAGTAATGCTTCGGGAGGTGGGATGACCACTGTGCGCACGCCTCTCCACCTCGCGTTCTCGATGCGCGAGGTGGGAAAAGGCCACTTGCAACAGCTCCGAACTTCCAAGTACCCTGTCACAGAAGCCCATGCACAACTTTGGGCCTGGCCCAATGATGCCTCGCACGCGTATGTGGCCCACGCCCAGGGGCTCCTGTCGGTGCACTAAAGACTGGGGTCTCCTGTGCCCCAGACTTGTGCACGGGCGCAAGCAACTCCCTTGGTGGCAATACACGAAGAAGAACCGATGAGAAGATAACCCAGGCTCGCCAAGGTCACACCCCTCCAAGGGTGTGAAGAACAATACCAAGCTGCAAGGCCCCGGCAAGCCCTCCTTGCCGGGAAGACCCACCAGGCCCCGGCAAGCCCGCCTTGCCGGCAAGATGTCCAAGGCCCCAGCAAGCCCGCCTTGCCGGCAAGATGTCCAAGGCCCCAGCAAGTTCCCCTAGCCGGGAAGGCAGGATAGGCCACCAGCAAGGACGCCAGGCTGGCACGCTCCCTTCGCCCGCCAGGTGTCCCTCCTGCCACAGAGCCACCGACTGCCACAGCTCCAGCGCATCCCTCATGTGCCAGCACAACTCCCAAGTGTCGATACACCTGGGTACGTGTCGATGCCATCTTGATGCAGGTCAGGGGCTGACAAGGCATTTACTGCCCCTGACACTGCGGTAGATAGATAGCGGTGAACCTTGTTCACTATACGACTCGTGAACCCACTTCAGAGCACTGTTGGTAACCGCTTTGCCTATAAAAGGAGGCCCAAGGCTCAGTTATGGGGGTTGGACCTTTTGGGGGTTAGACTCTTTGATCGCTAGCCGAAAGGCAATTACTGTAGCAAGTAACCCTACAGTAAGCACCCAATACAACAAACAAAGCAGGAGTAGGGTTTTACGCGTAAGCGGCCCGAACCTGGGTAAAAGACCTTACCGGTGTTGATCGCTAGTTCCGCTTTTGGCGCCACCTCTCTCCCTCCGCCGAACGATCAAGGGATCCTTGGAGGTTCCCATAGGTGTACTTTTCACTGACACCTTGTATGTTGTAGTTCATCACAAAGCCTTTATAGCTAGGTGTAAGCGACTAGAGGATTCTGTCAATGACTGCATCATTCAGAAGTTCAACTCCGAGCTGAGTCAAGCGGTTGTGCAACCCAGACATTCTGAGTATGTGCTCACTGACAGAACTACTCTCCTCCATCTTACAATTAAAGAACTTGTCGGAGACTTCATATCTCTCGACCCGAGCATGAGCTTGAAAAACTAGTTTCAGCTCCTCGAACATCCCGTATGCTCCGTGTTGCTCAAAATGTCTTTGGAGCCCCGATTCTAAACTGTAAAGCATGTCGCACTGATCCAGAGAGTAGTCATCACTCCGCGACTGCCAGGCGTTCCTAATGTCCTGGGTTGCCGCGGGAAAGGGAGGATCACCTAGCAGTGCATTAAGGACATATGCCTTATTGGAAGCAGTGAGGATGATCTTTAAGTTACGAGCCCAATGCGCATAGTTGCTTCCATCGTCTTTCCGCTTGGTTTTCTCTAGGAACGCGTTGAAGTTGAATGGGACATTTGTGTTGGCCATTGGATCTACAATATTTGTAAAGACAATTTTAGACTAAGTTCATGATAATTAAGTTCATCTAATAAAATTACTGATGAACTCCCACTCAGATCGACATCCCTCTAGTCATCCAAGTGAAACATGATCCACGTCGACTAGCCCATGTCCGATCATCACGTGAGACGGACTAGTCATCAATAGTGAGCATCTCCATGTTGATTGTATCATCCATATGACTCATGTTCAACCTTTCAGTCTCCCATATTCGAGGCCATGTCTATACATGCTAGGCTCGTCAAGTCAACCTAGGTGTTTTGCGTGTGCAAAACTGGCTTACACCCGTTGTATGCGAACGTTAGAATCTATCACACCCGATCATCACATGGTGCTTCGAGACAACGATCCTTTGCAATGGTGCACACTTAGGGGAATACATATCTTGAAATTTTAATGAGGGATCAGCTTATCTTTTCTACCGTCGTTCTAAGCAATAAGATGAAAAACATGATAAACATCACATGCAATCATATAGTGACATGATATGGTCAATATCATCTTGCTCCTTTGATCTCCATCTTCGGGGCACCATGATCATCATTGTCACTGACATGACACCATGATCTCCATCATTGTGTCTCCGTGAAGTCGTCATGCCAACTATTACTTCTACTACTATAGCTAACGTTTAGCAATAAAGTAAAGTAATCACATGGTGTTGCATCTCATACAATAAATTAAGACAACTCCTACGGCTCCTGTCGGTTGTCATACTCATCGACATGCAAGTCATGAATCCTATTACAAGAACATGATCAATCTCATACATCACATATGTAACATCACATCCTTTTGGCCATATCACATCAAATAGCATAACCTACAAAAATTAAGTTAGACGTCCTCTAATTGTTGTTGCAAATTTTACGTGGCTGATTAGGGTTTCTAGCAAGAACGCTTCTTACCTACGTGATAGCCACAACGTTGATATGTGAATGCTATTTACCCTTCGTAAGGACCCTCTTCATCGAATCCGATCCGACTAAAGTGGGAGAGACAGATACCAGCTAGCCACCTTATGCAACAAGTGCATGTCGGTCGGTGGAACCAGTCTCACGTAAGAGTACGTGTAAAGTCGGTACGGGCCGCTTCATCCCATGATGCCGCCAAATCAAGATAAGATTAGTAACGGCAAGCAATTGACAAATCATCGCCCACAACTTTTGTGTTCTACTCGTGCATAGAATCTACGCATAGAACTTGGTTCGGATGCCACTGTTGGGGAACGTAGTAATTACAAAAAAAATCCTACGTCACACAAGGATATATCTATAGAGAAACCAGCAACGAGCAAAGGGGTAGAGCATCTTAATACCTTTGAAGATCGTTAAGCGGAAGCGTTGCTAGAACGCAGTTGATGGAGTCGTACTTGCAACGATTCAGATCGCGGTGGATTCTGATCTATGCACCGAACAACGGCGCCTCTGTGTTCAACACATGTGCAACCCCGTACGTCTCCAACGCCTTGATCCAGAAAGGAGGGTGGAGAGGTTGAGGGAGAGCTTCGGCAGCACGACGGCGTGGTGATACTCGAGATGCGTGGTACTCCGACAGGGCTTCGCCAAGCACTACGGAGGACAAGGAGGAGGAGCAGTAGGGCTGTGCCGAGAGAGAGAGAGAAATTGTGTTGTTTGCAGCCCCTAAACCCTGTCTATATATAGGAGGGAGGGAGGAGAGTGCTCCACCCCTAGGTTTTCCAACCTAGGAGGTGCGGCATCCCTAGATGGGTGGAGGGGTGGCGCCCTAGGGTGAGCTTGGAGCCCAAGGCTGCCCCTCCACGCCTAGGGTTTGCCCCCCTCCACCCCTTGTGTGCCTTGTTCCTTAGGTCGGAGGTGCACCAGCCCACCTAGGGCTTGGTTCCCATCCACTTTTGGCCCATGTAGCACTTTGGGGCTGGTGGCTGATACGTCTCAAACGTATCTATAATTTTTGATGGTTTCACGTTGTTATCTTGTCAACTTTGGATGTTTTGTTTACCTTTTATATCTTTTTTGGGACTAACTTATTAACTCAGTGCCAAGCGCCAGTTCCTATTTTTTTGTGTTTTTGACTCTTTTCAGATCTGATTTTGGAACGGAGTCCAAACGGAATAAAATCCCCGAAATAAATTTTTCCAGAACGGAAGAAGATCGGGAGACTTGAGGGCCAAGGCAGTGGGCCCATAGGGGGCTCATAAGCCCTATTGCCGCGGCCAGGGGAGAGGCCGCGGCAACCAAGCTTGTGCCCCCCTGGCACTCCCCTGCCCTAGGTCTTTGGCCTATAAATTCCCTAAAAATCCAGAAAAAATCAGGGCATCCACGAAAACACTTTTTCGCCGCCGCAAGCTTCTCTTACCGCGAGATCTCATCTGGAGACCCTTCTCGGTGCCCTGTCGGAGGGGACTTTGGAGTTGGAGGGCTTCTACATCAACATCATCGCCCCTCCAATGACTCGTGAGTAGTTCACTTCAGACCTACGGGTCCGTAGTTAGTAGCTAGAAGGCTTCTTCTCTCTCTTGGATCTTCAATACAAAGTTCTCCATGATCTTCATGGAGATCTATCGATGTAATCCTCTTGGGCGGTGTGTTTGTCGAGATCCTATGAATTGTGGATTTGTGATCAGATTATCTATGATATATATTTGAGTCTTTGCTGATTTCTTATATGCATGATTTGATATCCTTGTAAGTCTCTCCGAGTCTTGGGTTTTGTTTGGCTAACTAGATCTATGATTCTTGCAATGGGACAAGTGCTTGGTTTTGGGTTCATACCGTGTGGTGACCTTTCCCAGTGACAGAAGGGGCAGCAAGGCACGCATCATGTTGTTGCCATCAAGGGTAACAAGATGGGCTTTTATCGTAGATATGAGATTGTCCATCTACATCATGTCATCTTGCTTAAGGCGTTACTCTGTTGTTTTGGACTTAATACACTAGATGCATGCTGGATAGCGGTCGATGTGTGGAGTAATAGTAGTAGATGAAGAAAGTATCGGTCTACTTGTTTTGGACGTGATGCCTATAGATATAATCATTGCCTTAGATAACGTCACGACTTTGCGCGGTTCTATCAATTGCTCGATAGTAATTCGTTCACCCACCGTCTACTTGCTTCCATGAGAGAAGCCACTAGTGAACTACGGCCCCGGGTCTATTCACACCTATCGTTTCCACTTTCACTTTTACTTTGCTTGTTTACTTTGTTGCTTTCAGTTCTCACTTTGCAAACAATCTATAAGGGATTGACAACACCTTCATAGCATTGGGTGCAAGCTCTTTGTGTTTGTGCAGGTACTTGAGTCTTGACGTGATCTTCATTGGTTCGATAACTTGGTTCTCAAAACTGAGGGAAATACTTACCGCCGTTGTGCTACATCACCCTTTCCTCTTCAAGGGAACACCAACGCAAGGCTCCAAGGCCGCGGCGAAATCCTTTGCATATTTGCCAAGGAAGTCCCTAAAGGCGTAGCCGTAGCAGCAGGATTCCTGGCGCCGTACCAGGGAAGGTCTGTTGTCGCAGTAGTAGTGGCCCTTCCCGGTGGACCCCTGGAACCCTTCTGGTGGTCCCGGTACATTAGCGGTGATGCCCGAAACACTTTCGGCGACCAAATCCTAACTTCCTATATATGAATCTTTTCCTTAGGACCATTCCGGAACTCCTCATGACGTCTGGGATCTCATCCGGGACTCCGAACAACCTTCGGTAACCACATATACTATTCCCATAATAACCCTAGCGTCATCGAACCTTAAGTGTGTAGACCCTACGGGTTCGGGAACCATGCATACATGACCGAGACACCTCTCCGGTCAACAACCAACAGCGGGGTATGGATATCCATGTTGGTTCCCACATGTTCCACGATGATCTCATCGGATGAACCATGATGTCGGGGATTCGATCAATCTCATATGCAGTTCCCTTTGTCTACCCGTATGATACTTGCCCGAGATTCGATTGTCGGTATCCCTATACCTTGTCCAATCTCATTACCGACAAGTCTATTTACTCATTTCGTAACACATCATCCCGTGGATAACTCCTTTGTCACACTGAGCTTGGTATGATGATGTATTACCATGTGGGCCCAGAGATACCTCTCCATCAAACGGAGTGACAAATCCCAGTCTCGATTCGTACAACCCAACAGACACTTTCGAAGATACCAGTAGTGCACCTTTATAATCACCCAGTTACGTTGTGATGTTTGATACACCCAAAGCACTCCTACGGTATCCAGGAGTTGCACAATCTCATGGTCTAAGGAAATAATACTTGACATTAGAAAAGCTTTAGCAGACGAACAACACGATCTAGTGCTATGCTTAGGATTGGGTCTTGTCCATCACATCATTCCCCAATGATGTGATCCCGTTATCAATTGCATCCAATGTCCATGGTCAGGAAACCATGATCATCTATTGATCAACGAGCTAGCCAACTAGAGGCTCACTAGGGACACATTGTGATCTATATATTCACACATGTATTACGGTTTCCGGTTCATACAATTATAGCATGAATAATAGACAATTATCATGAACTAGGAAATATAATAATAACCATTTCATTATTGCCTCTAGGGCATATTTACAACACTCGAGCTGCAGAAGGGACATGAGCATCGAGTTCAATCACGTCTTGCAGCTCTGCACGTGTTCACAAGACAGTCCAAAGACCACTCGAATCCAAAGCCCGAATTTTGAATGAACTGCTGGAAAACCTCAAGGATTACCTTTTGATGAAGTGACATCAATGTCAGCTTTACCTTGTTCATAGGTCTTGGGATCCAGTGAACCAGTTGAAATACCACGCCTACAACAGAAACAACAAAGTCCGATCATCACTCGGAAGACATTATTCAAACAGGGACAAACCACTCGGTAACGATACTTACGACGAAGCCACAAGCACGTCGACCTAGATGCGCCGCAGAACGGCCTTATGAGATTTGGAGCTCGAGATATTGGGTTTCTTGGCGGACTGCTCAGGCACCGCCTCGGGCTCGCTCCGACCCCGCTTCAAGTTGTGAGTTGGCATGGCCCATGCACTTGGCTTCACTATCAACGGAGTCTTTGGGGAGCCTGTGCGGACTCCAGGGTCCTGGCGTGCCTTGGAACGGGTCTCAACCTGGACTTCGTCACATGGAGAAGATTCCGCCTCGTCTCCACACTCCTCCTCGTTCTCCTCCGTCTCCTCATCATCTTCTTCATCACCTTCGTCGTCCTCCGAGCCCTCCGGGAGCTCGACGTCTTGGTTTTCCATGTCACTCTCCACGTCAATGGGCGAGCGGTCAACCGCCCATATGGAACTGACCAACCCCGTAAAAGACTGCCGAATGAAGGAAGCAAAATCACAAATGGGAGTTGAAACAACGAAGAAAATTACTCGGTACAGGTGCTCGATGACTCACCTCATTCAGCTAATTATCCGCCGCGAAAGGAAGCACCTGCATGGAGCCCCTAGGGTTATCTCTCACCGGGGTAATGCCCTTGAGTTTATTCTCCACCGCCTCTTCCCCGATCTCCTATGGATGGACTCAAGTCGGGTCATCCGGCCCTTCATATTTTCCACATTTGGTGGAATCTGGCCTAAAGAGGCTAGATCCTATGCTGGAAGAAGACCTCCAAGAGGTTCCATCCCGTTCATGCCCTTCCGGATCAATGAAACCACCGCTATCGTCAAGATATCTGCGTCGGTCTTCTCCTCCTTGGACAAGGTCAAGGTAGGGACCGGGTGAATCCTATCAACAGTATAGGGTGGGAGGCCCGAGTGACCCTCGCCGACTGGGACATCTCGGCAATAAAACCAAGAGTCATGTCAGTTCTTCACCGATTCCGGGAAACTCGTCTGGGGGAAGCTACTCTTTCCCCTGAGCTGAATGCCTAAACCACCACAAAGTTGTGCTACAATTGTTCTCCCTCCCCCCCCCCCCCCCGAGGAGGAATACTTCTTCACGGTCATCACTCGACACGTGAATAGGTGTTTTAAGAAACCCAAATCCAGGTGACACCCTAGGAAATTCTCACACAGAGACACGAATGACGCTAGATACGAGACATCATTGGGGGCACGTGATGGAGCTGAGCTCCGAAGAAAGCAAGAAACGCTCGAAAAAATGGGTGTGGAGGCACAGAAGAACCTCTCTCGGTGTGGGTGACCAAGAGCACTCGCTCATCGTTCTGGGGCGTTGGCTCTATCTCATCGTCCTCGGGCAGTCGCCAGCTCCAAAGAAGATATGTAGTATCCCGAGGATGGCACACGTTGTAGCATGACAACGACATCACAAGCACGGAAATCGGGGCATCACCCCACTACTTCCACTACATGCGTCGCCGCCAAAACCAATGCCCGTGCGCGCACTCCCTCAATTCAAAAGGTTGCGAATAAAATCGTCCCACCTCATATCCCGAATGGATTTCGTATCCATGGCGTGTGACTAGGCGAGCCGTATGTTCTTTTCACTCGTCCCCTCGCGGGACCTTGATCATTCATGAAATCAGTGAGGACGACCTGATCGTCCATGCCTCAATGCGAGTGGGGATCCGTCCCAACTCGCCGATTGAGCACGCAAAGTTCAGAGCTCTCGCTCGCCCAACTCGTGGAATCTATCTTCCCGAAAGATAGTCTATCACTACCGACTGAGGGCATACATGTATGACCAAGCAGTTGGAATTCGTCACTCTTGAATCCGTGGAGGTTTGCCGAGAGTCCGAATGACGCAGCCCCGAGCTACAGTCCAAGAATCTCCAAAACGCCAGAGACATCGAAGGAAGTCATTTACTCGCTTTGCAAAACCTCGACCGAATCGGGGGCTACTGATGGGGTTGTACATTGGGGGTAGGCCTACAGACCTTCTTCCCTAGGCCCACCTAGGACCCCTTATGGACATCAGTGTCCTTAAAGTCACCAGTGTAGCCTCGACCTCACTTGGTTCAGCAACCGTCACTCGGCCTGCCTTGAGTCACTCGGATCACCTTGTGTCAGTCGGATGCATAAGCGTCGAAGAGGCTACAACGGAAAAGGACTTAATCCATCACATGAAGTGTAGTGAAGGCTCGCATTACCATTATCGCCGGGAGTTATAGCTTCCATTTCTAGTAACTTCCCTATTTATTAGCATTAACTCACCTTGTAATGAAGCTCGGTCGGTCGAGCCAGGAACTAGATAAGCCACTCTCAGGCTCTAGCTCAAGGATTCAGCACCTTGTAATATTTCATACCCAATAAGCCAACATCAGCCTCACGGCTCAAGATGTAGGGCCATTACCACTTCCGAGTGGGGCCTGAACTCATACATCCGAGTGTATCCACTACGCCTATTAGACTTTGCCCCTTTGTTCGTACCCCTAGGCCCTATTGTGAGGGCCATTCCCATGACAACCTCCTTCCCACAATCGCACCACCTCCCTTCCTTCCCTCACCTTCGGAACCGGCACCATTTTCCTCTGCCCCCGCCCTACTCACGATTCTCCGCCGCATCCGCCCCGCCCCTAGATCCCCATCGCATCCACGCCGCCCCTGGCTCCCCGTCGCATCTGCCCCGCCCCTAGCGCCCCGCCGCATCCGTGCCGCCTCCCTCACTTGCCTCCGCATCCAACCCACCTCCTCCAGCCGCGGCATCCGCGCGCTGCCCCATCGTCAGGCCAATCGCGGCACGCTCGCACTGCCACATCCAGCCAACGTAGCCCCGGCAGCCATCGACCACGTGAACGGCCCCCAACCACCTCCCTCTAACTCTCGGCCGGTGTGTGATGACCCACAAGTATAGGGGATCAACCGTAGTCCTTTCGATAAGTAAGAGTGTCGAACCCAACGAGGAGCAGAAGGCTCTGATAAATGGATTTCAGCAAGGTAATAAGTGCAAGCACTGAAAGTAGCGGTAACAAGTGATGGTGTAGTGAGGTGAAACGTAGCAAGCAAAGAGTAACAAGTAACAAGTAGTAGCAACGGTGCAGCAAGTGGCCCAATCCCTTTTGCAGCAAGGGACAAGCCTGAACAAAGTCTTATAGGAGGAAAAACGCTCCCGAGGACACACGGGAATTTCTGTCATGCTAGTTTCATCATGTTCATATGATTCGCGTTCGTTACTTTGATAGTTTGATACGTGGGTGGACCGGCGCTTGGGTACTGCCCTTACTTGGACAAGCATCCCAATTATGATTAACCTCTCTCGCAAGCATCCGCAACTACAAAAGAACAATTAAGACAAAGTCTAACCATAGCATTAAACTAGTGGATCCAAATCAGGCCCTTACGAAGCAACGCATAGACTGAGGTTTAAGCTTCTATCACTCCAGCAACCCATCATCTACTTACTACTTCCCAATGCCTTCCTCTAGGCCCAAATATGGTGAAGTGTTATGTAGTCGATGTTCACATAACACCACTAGAGGAAAAGACAACATACAGCATATGAAAATACCGAACGAATATCAAATTCACATGACTATTATCAGCATGACTTATCCCATGTCCTCGGGAACAAAAGTAACTACTCACAAGAAATAATCATAATCATGACCAGAGGTGTAATGAATAGCATCAAGGATCTGAACATAAACTCTTCCACCAAGAAATCCAACTAGCATCAACTACAAAGAGTAATCAACACTACTAGCAACCTTACAAGTACCAATTTGAGTTGTGAGACGAAGATTGGTTACAAGAGATGAACTAGGGATTGGAGAGGAGATGGTGCTGATGAATATGTTGATTAAGATGCCTCCCCTCCGACGAGAGGAGTGTTGGTGATGACGATGGCGACGATTTCCCCCTCCAGGAGGGAAGTTTCCCCAGCAGGATCGGCCTGCCGGAGCTCTAGATTGGATCTGCTCAAGTTCCACCTCGTGGCGACGGCGAAACCACAAAAAAGCTCCCTCTTGATTTTTTCCAGACCAGGACGCTTCATATAGAAAAAGAGGGGGCTAGTGGGCCTTCAGGCAGCCCACAAGCTTGCCCACCGCCACGAGGGGGTGGTGGCGGAGTGGGGGCTTGTGGGGCCCTGGTGGCCCCCCTCCGGTAGTTCTTTCGCCTAGTATTTTTAATATATTCCAGAAAAATCCACGTAAATTTTCAGGGCATTTGGAGATGTGCAGAATAGTGGACTAGGATTTGCTCCTTTTCCAGTCCAGAATTCCAGCTGTCTGAATTCTCCCTCTTCAAATAATCCTTGCAAAATAAGAGAGAAAAGGCATAAATATGGTACCACAAGTAATATAACAGCCCAAAAAGCAATAAATATCAACATGAAAGCATGATGCAAAATGGACGTATCAACTCCCCCAAGCTTAGACCTCGCTTGTCCTCAAGCGAAAACCAAGTCCCATAAACATGTCCACATGTTGAGGGACGAAGGTGTCGATAAAACATAAGACGGACATGGGGCATCATGATCACACATAGAACATTAATACATCATAAAGGTTCTTATGGAAAAGTAACAATTCCTTCACAAAGCAAAGCATGAAGGAGAAACCTTACCGAGAAGTAACCAACAATAGTCCATAGTCATTGAAGCAATTGCAATTTATCACAACATCAGAAAGAGTCAAATAAGAGCTTGTAAGGCAAACCCACATACTCAATCATCTGTTTCGCTTTTCACAATTGTTACAACTCACGTGGTACTCATGGTGTCAAAGTTTCAGCTGGACACAGAGGAAGATAGGGGCTTATAGTTTTGCCTCCCAATGGTTTACCTCAAGGGTAAAGTCAACAACAATAAAGCATGAGTACTCAACTCCAAGTTGAAATATGAATATAGATCTTTCCCAAGCATGTGACAGTAGCCAAGACAAATGCAAAAAGCGAATTGGTGATGATCACCATGACTCTTACAAGGGTGAAAAGTAAAGGTACAAGATAGGCCCTTCGCAGAGGGAAGCAGTGGTTGTCATGCGCTTTTGAGGTTTGAATGTGTGTCCTCTTAGTGCGGAGGAACGTCATTTTATATTGCCTCCTATGACAAAGAACTTTATTATGCAGTCTGTCGCTTTTATGTCTTCCTCATCACAGGTTCATACAAAGCTTATTTTCCACACACTAATAGATCATACATATTAGAGAGCAATTTTTATTGCTTCCACCGATGACAACTTACTTGAAGGATCTTGTTCGATCCATAGGTAGGTATGGTGGACTCTCATGGCAAAACTGGGTTGGAGGTTTCTGGATGCACAAGTAGTATCTCTACTTGGTGCGAGAGTTTTGGCTAATATGAGGTGGAAGCAATCGTCACATGCTAAGGGATCTCTAATCATATAACATTGTTTGGGACCAAGCAAACACAATTCATTATGTTGTCTTCCTTGTCCAACATCTACTCCTAGGCATGTAATAGTTTGGTGAGTGCTCACAATTGTAAAAAGTGTCTAAGATGATATATTTATATGTGAACCTCTCTTTCCTTACTACTTCGTATTAATTGCAACAATGACTGAGGTCTATGTTGATTTATTCTCAACAAGTTTCAACCATCATACATGCCATAAGTGAAGTTATCACTTTCCATAAGATCGTCTCATGATCTTTCATGTTATCGTTCTTTTCATACTTTTTGATCATGGCACAAAACAAAGCCCTTGACTAAGAAACTCTTTATTATATAGCTCGTAAGCTCGAATACAATGAGGGAGAGACAAAAGAAAAAGACTCAAACTAAAAACTAAAGACTTATTCCTCTAAAAGAAGAAATAAAAACTGAAAAGGAAAGAACTAAAACAAAGGTAAAAGCAAAAGATAAAAAGGTGATACGATACCAGGGCAACTCCCCCAAGCTTGGCAGAAGCCAAGGGGATTGCCCATACCAATGCTTAGTTGTCTTCCTTTGGTGGTGATGGTGGTGTTGTTGGAGCAGTCTTGAGCTTGTCTAATTTCCACTTGAGCAAAAAGTTATGCTCCCTTAGATCATCATTTTCCTCCTCAAGTTTCAACACTCTATGGCAAAGTTCCTGCTTACTCTCCTGCAAGAAACGAGAAGGGATAAACAAGGTCTTAGGCATCTTCCTATGGTCAGGGAGGCTTGACTTCTTGAACTCCACATGGGTGTTTGCAGGTTGAGGTAGAGGAGCCACCTCTTCATCGGAACTTGTTTGCTCCTTCCCTTTGGGCTCATAGTCCTCTTCCTCATCAGTGGTCCAGCCATATGGTTCCAAGTCCCCATTAATCCTAGAGTTAGCACGATCATCGGCCACATAGATCTCTTCTTCTGAATCTTGAGAAGACATCTTGACCTAAATCTGCGGCACACAACAAGCTCGAAACGAAAACAGAGTAAAACTGAGCGATACGGAGATCAAAACCTTCGGGTGACTATATATTGATTTTTTCTAGGCCACAAGGAGTCCTCCACAAGAAAACGGAGTCCGGGAGGCACACGAGATGCCCACAAGCTTGCCTCGTTTGCTCTCCGGACTGCTTTTTATTTTTCTAATTTTCCAAAAATTCCAAAACTGAGGAAATTTCCTATTGAAAAAGTATCGGAGTCCAATTTCTTGCCGAAATAGATACATCTTCGTTTTCAAGGTCTGAAACAGGCTGATAAACATCTCTTATGTACTCCTCTGGAGTTATGACATTGATGATATTGGTCTCAACATTTATGGGAGTACCAGAGATGTAATGCTTGATTCTTTGCCCATTTACCACTCTAGGAAAATTTCCTTCCGTGTTATTGATTTTGATGGCACCTGAACGATATACTTCCTCGACAACATAGGGACCTTCCCATTTAGAGAGAAGCTTGCCTGCAAAGAATCTTAAACGAGAATTTTATAGCAAGACATAATCACCTACATTGAACTCTCATTTCTGTATTCGTTTGTCGTGCCATCTCTTAACCTTCTCCTTGAACAACCTGGCATTCTCATATGCCTCGGCACTCCATTCATCTAATGAGCTGATATCAAACAACCGCTTCTCACCGGCAAGTTCGAAATCAAAGTTGAGCTCTTTGATTGCCCAATATGCTTTGTGTTCCAGCTCAAGAGGTAAATGACAGGCCTTACTGTAAACCATTTTATACGGTGACATGCCCATGGGATTCTAATAAGCAGTCCTATAAGCCCATAGTGCATCGTCAAGTTTGCTAGACCAGTTCTTTCGAGATCTATTGACGGTCTTTTGTAGGATCAACTTGATCTCCCTATTACTCAACTCCACTTGACCACTAGACTGAGGATGATAAGGAGATGCAACTCTATGGTTGACATCATACTTAGCTAGCATCTTGCGGAAAACACCATGAATGAAGTGTGAACCGCCATATGTCATCAAGTATCTAGGGACTCCAAATCTTGGGAATATGACTTCTTTAAGCATCTTAATAGAGGTGTGGTGATCAGCATTTTTAGTGAGGATAGCTTCTACCCACTTAGTAACGTAATCCACAGAAACTAAGATGTGAGTGTACCCATTGGAACTCGGGAAGGGTCCCATATAATCAAAGCCCCAGACATCAAATGGTTCAATGACAAGTGAATAGTTCATAGGCATCTCTTGACGCTTACTGATGTTCCCTATCCTTTGACATTCGTCACAAGACAATACAAACTTGCGAGCATCCTTGAAGAGAGTGGGCCAATAGAAACCTCATTGCAATACCTTATGGGCAGTTCTATCTCCAGCATGGTGTCCTCCGTAGGCTTCGGAATGACACTTCTGTAGGATCTGTCCCTGTTCATGTTTAGGCACACAACGTCTAATAACACCATCTACTCCTTCCTTATAAAGGTGAGGATCATCCCAAAAGTAGTGTCTCAAATCAAAGAAGAATTTCTTCTTTTGTTGATAGGTGAAACTGGGTGGTATGTATTTGGCTACGGTATAGTTTGCATAATCGGCATACCACAGTGCACTATGTGAAGTGCGGATGACATTTAATTTATCATCAGGAAAGATGTCATCAATAGGTAGTGGGTCATCAAGGACATTCTCTAGCCTAGACAAGTTATCTGCTACAGGATTATCAGCACCCTTTCGGTCAACGACGTGCAAGTCAAATTCCTATAGCAGGTACTTAATAGCAGCATGATCAGAGTGAATAGTGACTTTGGAGTCAACTATGTCAGATCTGAACTTTTCACATGTAAACACGACTTCTAAAAATTCCTTCTCCGTAGTGGCATAGTTTCTTTGGGCACTGTCTAGAGTTTTACTAGCGTAGTGAATGACATTCAACTTCTTGTCAACTCTTTGTACTAGAACAACACCAACAGCATAATCACTAGCGTCACACATGATTTCAAAGGGCAAGTTCCAGTCAGGTGGTTGAACAATAGGTGCGGTTATCAAAGCCTTCTTAAGTATTTCGAAAGCTTCCTCACAATCCTCATCAAAAACAAAAGGAACATCCTTCTGCAAGAGGTTGGTAAGAGGCCTAGAAATCTTAGAGAAGTCTTTAATGAACCTTCTATAGAAACCAGCATGACCTAAGAAACGTCGTATACCTCTAATATCTGTGGGGCAAGGCATTTTCTTAATTGCATCCACCTTAGCCTTATCAACTTCAATGCCTCTCTCAGAAATTTTGTGTCCTAAGACGATACCTTCATTAACCATAAAGTGGCACTTCTCCGAATTCAAGACGACGTTGGTTTCTTTGCATCTCTGTAAGACTCGATCAAGGTTGCTGAGGCAATATATCATCAAAGGAAGACCCGTAAAAGGAGAAGTCATCCATGAAAACCTCGACAATCTTTTCACAAAAGTCAGAGAATATAGCCATCATACATCTTTGGAAGGTGGCAGGTGCATTACATAAGCCAAAAGGCATACGTCTATAGGCAAAGGTACCGAAAGGGTAGGTGAAAGTGGTTTTCTCTTGATCAGATGGTGCAACAGGTATTTGCGAGAAACCTGAATAACCATCTAGAAGGCAGAAGTGAGTGTGCTTTGATAGCCTTTCTAGCATTTGGTCGATGAACGGCAAAGGATAGTGATCTTTCCTGGTTTCTTTGTTCAGTTTCCGGAAGTCTATCACCATTCTATAGCCGGTAATAATCCTTTGTGGGATTAGTTCATCCTTATCATTAGGAACGACGGTGATACCTCCCTTCTTAGGTACGCAATGTACTCGACTTACCCAATCACTATGAGCAACATGATAAATGATTCCTGTTCCATAAGCTTTCATATTTCTTTTCTAACGACCTCTTTCATCTTAGGATTTAATCTCCTTTGATGATCAGCAACTGGTTCAAAGTCAGGATCGGTTTTAATCTTGTGCTGACATAGAGCAGGACTAATACCCTTAAGATCATCAAGAGTATATCCAATAGCAGCGCGGTGCTTCCTCAGAGTTTTTAGTAACTTCTTCTCTTCGCGCTCTGAGAGGAGAGCACTAATAATGACAGGATATATCTCCTTCTCATCAAGATAGGCATACTTAAGAGTATCAGGAAACTGTTTAAGCTCGAACACAGGATCACCCTTTGGTGGGGGACGATCCCCAAGCAGTTCAACAGGCAGATTATTCTTGAGAATAGGACATTGTTCTAAGACAATTTTATCTATCTCAAGTCTCTCCTCCATATGCATATCATTTTCATGCTCAAGGAGATATTGCTCTAAAGGATCCGTAGGAGGTATGGCAATAGAGGCAAGAGCAATGATTTCATCCCTACCAGACGACTCTCTTTCATGGGGTTGTCTTCCAAACTTGGAGAAGTTAAATTCATGAGACACACCCTCGAAACTTACTGTGACAGTCTGCTTAATGCAATCAATGTGATCATTGACAGTGTTGAGAAAGGGTCGACCAAATATGATGGGACAAAAGCTATCTTGTGCAGTACCAAGGATGAGGAAATCAGTAGGATACTTCGTCTTACCACACATGACTTCTACGTCTCTCACAATTCCCAGAGGTCAGATAGTGTCTCTATTAGCTAGCGTAATAGTGACATCAATGGGTTCTAACTCAGCAGGTGCAATCTCATCTTTGATTTCATCATATAGAGAACAGGGTATTGCACTAACACTAGCTCCCATATCACATAAACCATGGTAACAGTGATCTCCTATCTTAACAGAAACAACGGGCAGGCCAACTACAGGTCCGTGTTTGTCTTTCGCGTGAGGTTTAGCAATTCTAGCGGAGTCCTCATAGAATTTTATAACATCCCGTCTATGTCTACGGCTAAGAGATCTTTGATAATAGCCACACTAGGTTCAACTCTAATCTCCTCAGGGGGTGCAAGTGGTCTAATGTAACCCCTACGTATCACAGTTGCAGCTTTAGAATAATCCTTTATCCTAGCAGGGTATGGTGGTTTCTCAGTGTAAGCACAAGGAACAACAGGATCACTAAAAGCTATGATTTTCTCCTCAACTAGATTGGTTTTGGCTATGTTGCTTTCTACAGGAGGATGATATTTAAACAACTTCTCTTTGGGAATATCAACATGAGCAACAAAATATTCACATAGAGAAGCTACTATCTCAGAGTCAAGTCCATACTTAGCGCTAAAATCTCTAGAAGTGTTTGTCTCAACAAAAGATTTAACGCAATCAAACTGGAAATTCATACCTGAATCCTTACCTTCCTCCAGCTCCCAATCTTCAGAGTTGCGTTTGATTCTCTCCAATAAATTCCACTTGTGATCAATATCCTTCTTCATAAAAGAACCGGCACAAGAAGTGTCAAGCATGGTACGATCTTCATGAGAAAGCCGAGCATAAAAGTTTTGAGTGATGATTTCTCTCGAGAGCTCATGATTGGGGCATGAATATAGCATTGATTTAAGCCTCCCCCAAGCTTGAGCTATGCTGTCCCTGTCACGAGGCCAAAAGTTATAAATAAAGTTCGGATCGCGATGTACTAAATGCATAGGATAGAACTTTTGATGAAATTCCAATTTCAACCGATTGTAGCCCCATGATCCAGCATCATCACATAGCCTATACCATGTCAACGCCTTATCCTTCAAAGATAAAGGAAAGACTTTTTTCTTTACCTCATCCTCGGGCAAACCTGCAAGCTTAAATAAACCACAAACTTCATCTACATAGATTAGATGAAAGTCTGGATGTGAAGATCCATCTCCTGTAAAAGGATTAGCCAGCAGTTTCTCAAGCATACCCTAAGGAATTTCATAAAAGATATTTTCAGTAGGTACCTCCGGTTGAGGAGAAACTCCTCGTGCTTCCGTTTGTGGTGAACATACCCCGAACAAACTCCTCAAAGGAAGAGTTTCCATAGTGACAAGTGACAATAAATTTCAGCACAGTATATAAATGTTTCCGTACCAATTTCCACTTACCCAAGGCGCTTCTATCCCCGGAAACGGCGCCAGAAAAGAGTCTTGATGACCCACAAGTATAGGGGATCAATCATAGTCCTTTCTATAAGTAAGAGTGTCGAACCCAACGAAGAGTAGAAGGCTCTGATAAACGGATTTCAGCAAGGTAATAACTACAAGCACTGAAAGTAGCGGTAACAAGTGATGGTGTAGCGAGGTGAAACGTAGCAAGCAAAGAGTAACAAGTAACAAGTAGTAGCAACGGTGCAGCAAGCGGCCCAATACCTTTTGCAGCAAGGGACAAGCCTGAACAAAGTCTTATAGGAGGAAAAACGCTCCCGAGGACACACGGGAATTTCTGTCATGCTAGTTTCATCATGTTCATATGATTCGCGTTCGTTCTTTGATAGTTTGATATGTGGGTGGACCGGCACTTGGGTACTGCCCTTACTTGGAAAAGCATCCCACTTATGATTAACCCCTCTCGCAAGCATCCGCAACTACAAAAGAAGAATTAAGACAAAGTCTAACCATAGCATTAAACTAGTGGATCCAAATCAGCCCCTCACGAAGCAACGCATAGACTGGGGTTTAAGCTTCTGTCACTCCAGCAAGCCATCATCTACTTAATACATCCCAATGCCTTCCTCTAGGCCCAAATATGGTGAACTGTTATGTAGTCGACGTTCACATAACACCACTAGAGGAAAAGAAAACATACAGCATATCAAAATACCAAACGAATATCAAATTCACATGACTATTATCAGCATGACTTATCCCATGTCCTCAGGAACAAAAGTAACTACTCACAAGACATAATCATAATCATGACCAGAGGTGTAATGAATAGCATCAAGGATCTGAACATAAACTCTTCCACCAAGTAATCCAACTAGCATCAACTACAAAGAGTAATCAACACTACTAGCAACCTTACAAGTACCAATTTGAGTTGCGAGACGAAGATTGGTTACAAGAGATGAACTAGGGATTGGAGAGGAGATGGTGCTGATGAAGATGTTGATGAAGATGCCTCCCCTCCAATGAGAGGAGTGTTGATGATGACGATGGCGACGATTTCCCCCTCCGGGAGGGAAGTTTCCCCGGCAGGATCGGCCTGCCGGAGCTCTAGATTGGATCTGCTCAAGTTCCGCCTCGTGGCGGCGGCGAAACCACGAAAAAGCACCCTCTCGATTTTTTTTCCAGACCAGGACGCTTCATATAGCAAAAGAGCGGGGCTAGTGGGCCTTCAGGCAGCGCACAAGCTTGCCCACCGCCACCAGGGGGTGGTGGCGGAGTGGGGGCTTGTGGGGCCCTGGTGGCCCCCCCTCCGGTAGTTCTGTCGCCCAGTATTTTTAATATATTCCATAAAAAACCCACGTAAATTTTCAGGGTATTTGGAGATGTGCAAAATAGTGGACTAGTATTTGCTCCTTTTCCAGTCCAGAATTCCAGCTGCCTGAATTCTCCCTCTTCAAATAATCCTTGCAAAATAAGAGAGTAAAGGCATAAATATGGTACGACAAGTAATATAACAGCCCAAAAAGCAATATATATCAACATGAAAGCATGATGCAAAATGGACGTATCAGCGTGCATCCCCATTCGTACCCCATAGCACCTCCACTCCCCACACCCAAGGTCGATGGTCACCGCGCCTCCCCTCCCCCCACAACAACGCCCCACCTCTCCCCAACCTCACTTCTGCCACATCGTCCCCAGCCTTCCTCCCGGTGGTAGATCCGGACCAGCAACGGGCCCCACTGCACTCCCGGCAGCGGATCCGGGTGGAGAACCGCCCTATCAACGCATCATCCTTGCTCCTCCCCACACCTGATCCATGTGGAGCATGTGGATTGCGGTTCACTAGAGATGGAAGTGTAGCCCGGTTGTGCGGCGCGGGTGGCTCAGCCAGCTTGTCCATGCAGTTCGGTGGCCCAGCACTCCAGAACTCTTGCGAAATCCTCGATGTTTTTCAATGGGAGCATCTAAAAAGGGAAAAGAAGACCCAATTATATTTCTTTTAGGCGTGTGAGGTGTTTTTCTCCAGCTTTCACGTTGGACGGACGGCCTCTACCATGACAGGGGGAGCACCCACAACAGCGGCTCCACACCCGCTCGGCGCCCCGCTCGTGTAGTCCATGACATGGTGGGTCGCGGTCCGTTAGGTCTGGGCATGATGTGCGGCTCCCATGTATCTGTTGTCCGAGAAGATGGGTGAAACACGCCAGTGTTTCTGTGTGTATTTTGCATAGGTGTGCTTATCTTGCTGTATGTTTCAGTGTTTATACAATTCAATTCTCGCATCCTTGCCGATTGGATTGGCAGCATTTGCAATTTAAAAAAATGCAAATACAAAAAATATGAAAGTTGTTTATTTTAACAGCATTTTCTTACTGCAGTTCATTGCTCGTTGTTTGTGTGTTCAGTTTGTTGTTGTATTGCTGAAGAAGACAAGCAACAAAAAACACAAACTCAAATGCACTTCACTCGAAAAATCTTAAGAAATCATGCAGCTCTCTTGTCCGTTTGTTGTAGTGTGGTTTTTTATTTGAAGCAGTATGGTCGGTCGTCTAATGTTCATCTCGCACAATAAATTGTTATGGAAACGACAGAAAAAATGCAGCTCACTTCTCGATAGTGTTGAGGTTAACTTATGCCCAACATGAAATGCGGTCTAGTCCCTCGTCTTGAAAATTTTACATTCGACAAAGATAAAATCATGAAGTTCACTTGCCCGTCTAATGCAGTGAGGTTTTCTGTCTCAAGCAGTGCGTTCTTCCATGTGATGTGGGTCACGCGTCGATTTTGGTGTCGCAAAAAACAAAGAGTCTGTGTTTCGCTAAAAGCAAAAGTGCTCTTAAACGTAAGGAATTAGAGAGAATCTTCTACATGAAAAAGCTATGCCTCATCGATATCTTTCCAATGTCGTATCATTCACATCAATCTAACGAGTAGTTTGAAATTTTTTTACAAAAATACGGTCGCTGCAACTCTTAGACAGCGGCACCGTTTTCGAAATTCGTTTAAAACCGTGAGGAATCTCAACAAATGACCAACATATGAAATTTTCGCCTGTTCCATATCTTTTCAATGTTGTATCACACGCCTCGTCCCGACAAACGGTTTAAAAACTGCAGCGAAAAACGTACCGAAAAAATTGAAAATTTTGAAAAACCGAATTTCAGTTTTTAGTAAATTTGAAATTACTCTCAAACTATAATGAATTAGAGAGAGAAATCTACATGAAAACTACGCGGCTCGGCAATATCTTTTCAAGTCCATATCGTTTGCTTTATTACGACAAGTGGTTTACAAAAATCACAAAAATACGCTTGCTGCAGCCCGTCATGCGGCCACAATTTTCAACTGCTCACAAACCACGAGGAATCGCGAAAAGTGTTCAACATGTCGAAGTGGGGAATTTTCCGTCGAAATCCAACGGTATATTACACGCTTCATTCCGACAAACGGTTTAAAAAGTAGAGCAAAATGGTGTCAAAACAAAATGCGTGCAGGTTTTTGCAACGGGAAGTGCACTCACATCAGTAATGTAGAGTTGTTGCTTCAAGAAATGACGTGGACTTCCGTTGCCCGTGCAGTTGGGAAGTATTAGTAGAATAACTATTCTGCTAATATTAGTCGAATAGACCGGTTGTGTGTGTGCCTATATATATAGAATGGCACTATTCTGATCCCATCGCTATATATAGGGGCCCGACAGGACCCGACAGAAAACAGCGTGAACTGCCTCGCCCGCTCTGCCGCCCTAGCCCGATGCATGCCACCCCTAGCCCAATCTTGATCCAGATCCCAATGCAACCTACCCTACCTCACTCGAACGAAACGCCGCCATGATTTCACTGCCATCCACCACAGGGTTCTCCCCTCCCCTACATTCTGATGCCGACCGGATCAATCCACCTCCCATCCGAACGTTGGCATGAGGGGGCAAAGAAGAAGCTCCGCCGCACGCCGGCGCTAGAGATCCAAAGTTTAGAGGGGGCGAAGCTGCCGGACCATCGTAGCTTCTTTAGGCGCCATGGATCACCAAAACCTTCCCCCTTCCCTCCTCGCTTCCTACCTACGACGCGGGCAACGGAACAACAACGAAGGCGGCACCAAGGTTGGCGAATCCTTCAGATCAACGGTGGAGCATTCAGATTCAAATCAAACAAGTCAAGCAGCCCCACAGGTACTAAAAATCAACAATGCCTCCTCATGTGTTGATAAATTCTTGTTGCACTTGAACTTCTTGCCGCAACCAAATGAACTTGGTATTTTCAGCCAACCATCATCCAGTGTCAAGGGATCCCTCTTCCAATGAGCCGGTGCTTTGTTCTCAAAGTGGCCCATCTCCTACAGGAAAAAGACTTGCCAAACTTCTAGCCAATGTATGGCTGAACTTCCTCCTCTGTATTCTTTGAATATTTTTTCAAGTTGTGGTTGAACTTCTAGCCTAGTTGTGGTCTAACTTCTTGCCAATGCATGATCGAACAGCATTTGTTTTGTCACGGTAAAGCACTATGTATCTTTGTTTTGCACCGTGAGAAGTTCAGATAGTGACTTGCTATCAGTACAGGCTTGACCAAAAAATAAATATGCTTGCTTACAATTATAATAGGAATAATAATTGAGAGATATCAAACACAACATTAAGTTCACCTAATACTTCAGCATGAGTTCAGGTTGGTACTAGTACTTGAACATTAGTACATGTGAATCTTTTTGTGTTATTGAGCTTTTCTTACCAACACTATTTATCTTTGTTTTGCACCGTGAGGAGTTCAGTTAGTGACTCGGTATCAGTACAGGCTTGACCAAAAAGAAAATCTGCTTGTTTACAATAATAACAAGAATAATAATTGAGAGATATCAAACACAACATGAAGTTCAGATAGTGACTTGCTATCAGTAAAGGCTTGACCAAAAAGAAATCTACTTGTTAATAATTATAACAAAAATAATAATTGAGAGATATCAAACACCACATGAAGTTCACCTAATACTTGAGCATGAGTTCAGGTTGGTGTTAGTACTCGAGCAATAGTACATAGGGTTGTAAACTGCACATGTAAGTTCAACCATGCATACAACTAGTTATACTCACTTTCCAAAATAGAAGTTCGTAATATGAAGAATGTTGAGTTCAGCTACAATGAAAGATGATGTACTAGATACATGATAATTTTTTGATATATTTTTATTTCATTTAGATGTGAAAATATGTTTAGAAGTTCAGGCTATAAAGAATGCTTAGTTCAGGTACACAAGTTCAAATACATACAGCTAGTGCTAACGAAATTATAATGTGGATAAAATATTTACAGGAAGAGAATTGACGAAAAAGATATAAAGTTTCAAAGCAGCAAGTATACAACCCTCAGCCTGTGCGCAGCGTGCCGCCCCCTCAATGGGAAACACCTGAAATACATACGCATCAACATTTTCAATCTGATCCAAACCCCCAAAAGGCTAACGCCCAAAAACCAACAACACCAACCTCACCCAACGTACATCCACCTAACTGGATGACACTGGAAATCCCCGGCGGGTTCTTTGTATTCGCCGGCAAACTTCCAAGCACAACAATGGAGGAGGACATTAGCACAGGTTTAGCATATAACTATGGAGGTTATCCTGGCGCGGATTCAATACCACAAGGAACACACACACGGAGGAAAGTGATATGCACGCTACCGTCAAGGGACGCTGATACCGCTGCTACAAATAATGAGCATACGACGCATGGGATTTATGGATTGTTTCCTAGAAAGAAAGGGCAAACTGACACAAGGATTAGCATGCCTCCACAACCACCGCAATACAAAAGGAAACATACAAGAGAGAGGTCGTCTTCAACCCTCTTACATCCTAGCGATCCACTCCTGCATCATGCTATGGTAACTCCGCCCTACCCCATTCCAACAGGGCAGCAGCACACACCGGTGGAGTTGCGGTCATACAAACACATGAGTATTTTGTATGCATCTCGCCTGATTTGTCAATTTTTTGCAGCAGGATTAAAAATAAATTCTAAGCTGCAATTTAAAGTCATGTGCTTTTTTCCCTGCATACGCAGGACCTTCCAAATTATCTAATACCAAAACTCAGGATGACATTCAAGAATATAGATAAAGCATGGGAACTTTACAACCAATATGCCAGACAAGCTAGTTTTGGCGTCACGAAGACGGGGGGAAGTGGTAATCACAAGTACTTTGTCTACATATGCCATGGGAAACACAACACTACTCTTTCTGAAGCAAACAGACAACAAAACAAAACCTCACGCAAGACAAGCAGCAAAGCTAGAATGAGGGTGAAAGTAAAAGAGGATAACACGTGTGTGGTTGTGGACATTAAATACAATCATAATCACCACCTCATCCAAACTGCTGACATGCTGGTATTCTTGCACTCACACAAGAATTATGACCCCACTATTTTGGAGTACGTAAAGCTCTTCAATACCATGATGTCAAACATACTATGATTATGACAATGCTATCGGAAAATGAAGATGGAAGCTTCTTCCTGAGCATGACTAGACGAGATCTACTAAACCAGTAAGTACTGAAAAATGCACATACTAGAACGTACAAAAAGCATACTAACTAACCAGCCTTCATTAAAAATAACAAAAATAACATATTTGTATATGTTTTGCACGAAAGCTATGAATGCAAGGAAATCTGACATGGATGATGTGTTGAAACTTGTGTCTTTCTTTAAAGACATGAAGGCAATCCATGATGAGTTCTTCTATGACATACAACTAGACAGTGACGGTGCAATAAATAACATTTTCTGGGCCAACGCAAGCTGTCGGGGGGCTTATCAAGACTTTGGTGATTGCGTAACATTACACACAACTTGAAAAACAAACATATTTCATATGCCTCTTGGGGTGTTTGTTGGAACCAACCACCATTTGCAATCAACGTTATTTGTTGTTGCCCTCATGAGAGATAAAGATCTAAAATCATTCAGGTGGATATTCGATACGTTCGTACCATGCATGAACAATAAGCACTCGACTTGTATTCTAACACGTACAAACAAAAAAATTGCAAGTTTTGTCATTATTTTAATTCTGACTATGCTTCGTGCATTAGTGATAATCCAAATAAAAAAATAAACCAAGCAGTTCAAACCCATATAGCATAGAAGTCCACCCCTACACTGCAACAAGAAACAAAAAATGTATGAGACAGTGTTACAAAGAACTATTGTTTGCTGTGAAGTTCAAATACTCTTAGCATAGAAGTTCACCAGTGGTGAAGGTGAAAAGCAGAATGCATGTGAAGAAAAGTTTAGAGAGAACTAATGTTGTCTGTGAAGTTCAAATACTATTAGCACAAAAGTTCATCAGTAGTGTTAGAAGCAAATATTTTCTTTAAACAATGAATTATATATCAATGAAGTTCAATAACACTGCATGTTACATTTTATATACATGCAGTCCAGTACCCGTTAATGGCGAAATTTGTGCCACTAGCATTCCTAAATACACTCCACAAGCTATGTCGTTGGAACATCCTCAAGAAGTTCACGGAACACCTCGTGTGCCTGTACAAAAAGTATCCAACATTCAAAGAGGAGTTCACATCTATCTTGAACAGGCCGCTAATGCCAACAGAATTTGAAATTGTGTGGGCTGCACTCGTGCAGACAACCTGCAGAACGATGAGATGATGATGCAACTGTGGAGTGATAGGAAAATGTGGACATCAGCATATTACAAAAACATTTTCTATTCTAGAATGACTTCCACTCAACAAAGTGAGAGCATGAATCATGTCCTCAAGAGAGGGTTTGTCAAAGGGACCCAGAACCTACACAAGTTTGCTAGACAGGTAAATGCTTGCATTCAAACTCGGCTACACCTGGAGAACGAGCAAAAGATGGCAAGCATGGTATGCCAGACATAAAACAACCTCTTCTTCACAACTTTGAACATGAGCGCTTGGTGTCAGCATATTACTCGGTTGATCGACTAATATCTTGTTTTTGACATATGCAGAACAATCCAGTGACAAAAACAAATAACGACTACGAGGAAGACATGGCTACCCAGTACGGAGAGCCGTATACAGCGAGATGAGAGAGAGGATGAGAAAACGCACACTATTCCGTGCAAAAAGAACGGCGGAGGAAAATAAGTACCTTGTGTACTACCACAACAAAGGGAACCATGAGGAAATAGTATTTGCTTGGTCACAGCATGAATTCCACGTTGTAACTGATCGAGATCAAAAAATATATGAGTGTGAATGCAAGCTTTGGACCCACACACGTGAGTGCAGGCAGAAATAAATTAATAACCAGCTAAACTACAATTATGCTATCACTATGATATGGTACCTAATTGCTGCCTCACAAATAACAATGATATCTGCACTTATCTCATTGCAGGGTTGTTTCGCCCTCACATCATGAACATTCTGGACTCCCTGAGGGCTGATGACTTTTCGGACAAATAAATCCTTAAACGGTACACCAAGACTCCTAAATTGCAGCCAACGTTTGACACAAGGGACTACGACACAATAGCGTTCAATGGCAGCTCCAAAATCTCCAAGCAAGACACCCTGTTGCAGCTAAATTTGATGGCTAACAAGAAAGCATTGAGATGTGAACAACTGTATGACAGAGCAGCCTATGCTCTAAAAAGGCCCATAGAAGAACTCGATGCCATACATTCAGCAAATAAAACAGATATTGACGAAAGAAGGGTTGAAGAAGATACTGAAATAGTTGATGATCTTGCTTATTATGAAGCTGAAATGGTCCAAAGAGTTGCTCAAGCCAAACATTGTCAGGATGATGCAGGTCATTCAATGCAACGGCATGACAAACAACAGTAGCAGCAGGGGATGATGAAAGCACCATTGTACTGTGAGACAAAGGGTAGGAAGAAACATTTTACAGCAAAGAAAAGTGAACACAGATATCAGATAAAGGCGCCACCAGAAGATAGAAGAGATGTCCAGCTCGATGAGAATGGAGTGCCACTTGGACAAAGGAAATGCAGTATATGCAACCTGGTTGCAGGAGACAACAAACTAACTTGTTGAACACTCCTAGAAAGAAGAGATGCAAAGAAGTGAAGCAACCAAAAGCTGAAAAACATAGCAAGGGGCCACACCCAGAGAAAGCCAGCAGTAGGCTTTGTAGCGTGTGGAAGGAATATGCTCCACACAATTCAAGAACATGCCCTAAGCACGATGAAGAAGCTCTAAAGAGGAGTCAAAAGGAAGGAAAGAAAGGGAAAACAAAACATACAGCCGGCAGAAACAAAGTGGTGGGAGATGAAGATGAGCAAGACTTTGAAGATGAAGGTGACTAGGACAGCAAGGAAAGCGAATACGTCACTGAAGAAGAAAGTGAAGACATAATCATAGAAGAAGCAGGAGAAGAAGATGAAGCAGAAGAAGCAGAAGAAGCAGAGGAAGAAGAAGAAGAGCGGAAGCAAGAGGAAAAGGAAGAGATACACAACAAAAATAAACGCAAGCAGCAAAGCCTAGGAGGAGCGCAAGGCTGATGAACAATTAAACAACACAGTTTCGTGTTGTTGAATATTTTGGTTAAGTGTTATACTCAGCAGTACATTATGTTTTGTATTGTTGCACATCTGAACATAAACAGTTTGCTTGCAGAAGTTCGGATACTAACATTTTTGGAGCAGATGTCAGCACAAGTTATGTTTATTCACTACTAAAAAATAGTATTCATGCAGAAGTTCAATTACTAATATTTCACAAGTTCAAAGCATTCTTTACATGTACAGAAAATATGATTGACATGAAAAGGTACTCCCAAAATTCCATGCATGCATTTATGAGGTTCTATTTTGAATCCTAGTATTTAGACTACTTGTGAAGTTCAAATCTAATACCATTCAAAAAAAGATTAAAACATTAAAAGTAGTGCAAGGGGAAATTCCTACATGAAGTTCTACTTGAATAATATATGCAGTTCATGAATTACAAAAAAGGGGCATATAAAATGTATACAAAAAAGGCAGAAGTTCAAACATCAAATTCTTAAAATTACAGGATTTAAAAAAAATCCCACAGGAGAAAGTTCTCGTTTACAAGAAGGTGCTACATTGCATAAAAAAGTAAGCATGGAGAAAAGAAAAAGGCAAATGAAATTCAGATATTAATACTGGAGAAGTTCTGGTATAACTCGAGGTGCTTCATTCAATGAAAAAGAGTAAGCTGCAAAACAGAAAAAAAAACAATAAAAGTTCAAACAATGTTAGTGTAGAAGTTCTGCTACAAATGGGTACATGTAGACAATAAATATGCTTGACAAAAGTATGTATTTCCCCCTAATCTAAGTTAGAGAAATATTCACAATAATTATTTTTACTTAAGGAAACACCTAAAAAGAAGTTTGAAATTAAAGATAGCAGCATACACAAGATAAGTTCAATTTGCATTCAAATCGCAGTCCAACTTGCATTCGAAATGTTTACCACCTAGGTAACATGTAGTTGGGGAACAAAAAATGTGAAAAGCACTACCATTTGAGAGGAAAGGTCAGAGCAATTAAATTAGCATGTTAAAAAACCACTCACGGTTGGGGAACCGAGGAGGCGAGGAGGCCACCACTAACACTCCTGCTGGGAGGTTGGCACGTACACAAACTGCAATGCCCCGCTACATTGCTCGGACAAACCGCCTCCCCCTCCACTCCGAAATAATAATAGATAAAAAACCATCCTCACCTTCATCTCCACCATCTACGTCGCCATTTTCTCTCCAACTTCCCCATAAAATCCCCACGACACCAGTGTCACGAACCCTCCTCGCCCTCTTATCTGCCTCAACCTCGCCCGTTCCCACTATATCTTCCGAGAAAAAACCTCAAAACAACTCCTGCAAACCGCTATAGCAGCGCAATGGCAAACATATAGCCCCATAAGCGTCCCCGCAAAGAGTCATCGGAGCACGCTGGCAAGCTCGAAGACGACTCGGCCATGCTGCCAAGCTCGACTACACAAAAGAACTAAAGGACATTCAAGCCCACAGCATGGAGCGCCTGTACGTCCTCTCTGCACCAGCAATCACGAGGAAGCCGACAAGATGATCAAGAAGATAAGGTTGTCGATTGGTGGCAAGATCGACAAGATAGAGCCTATGGCTGAAGCATAGGGGAGGACACTCATCCTTTCTCTACCTTCCGCAGTCACTAAGCATTGAGTCTTACTCAACTTCACACCTTGCAACATAGGTAAGAACCCTTTCTTGGACTGATCCATATTGAACTTCTTCAAATCTTTATCAAGGTATGTGCTCTGTGAAAGTCCTATCAAACGTCTCGATCTATCTCTATAGATCATGATGCCCAATATGTAAACAACTTCTGATAGGTCTTTCATTGAAAAACTCTTGTTCAAGTAATCCTTTACGCTTTCCCAATATTCTATATTTTTTCCAATCAGCAATATGTCATCCACATATAATATTATAAACGCTATAGAGCTCCCACTCACTTTCTTGTAAATACAAGCTTCTCCATAAACTTGTATAAACCCAAATGCTTTGATCACCTCATCAAAACATTGATTCCAACTCCGAGATGCTTGCACTAGTCCATAAGAGGATCGTTGGAGCTTGCACACTTTGTTAGCATTCTCTGGATCCACAAAACCTTCCGGTTGCATCATATACAACTCTTCCTCAAGGAAACTGTTAAGGAACGCTGTTTTGACATCCATCTGCCAAATTCCATAATCAAAAGATGCAGCTATTGCTAACATGATTCTGACGGACTTAAGCATCGTTACGGGTGAGAAAGTCTCATCGTATTCAACTCCTTGAACTTGTGAAAAAACCTTTGCCACAAGTCGAGCATTATAGACGATGATATTACCGTTGGCGTCTGTATTCTTCTTAAATATACATTTATTCTGAATGGCCTTTCGCCCTTCAAGTAATTCTTCCAAAGTCCACACTTTATTTTCATACAAGGATCCTATCTCTAATTTCATGCCCTCTAACCATTTGTTGGAATGCGGGCCCACCATCGCTTCCCCATAGATCGTAGGCTCATCGTTGTCAAACAACATGACCGTCACGAAAGGGTTACCGTACCACTCAGGAGCGGTGTGTGCCCTCGTCAAACGACGAGGTTCGATAGCAACTTGATCCTAAGCTACATGATCATCATCATTGGCTTCCTCTTCAAGTGGTGCATACTCCATAGAAACATGTTTCTGCACTCCACTACTCTCTGGTTGAAGTAAAGGTTCAACAACCTCATCAAGTTCTATCTTCCTCCCATTCAATTCTTTTGAGAGAAACTCTTTCTCAAGAAACGTTCCGTTTTTATAGACAAACACTTTTCCTTTAGATCTCAGATAGAAGGTGTACCCAACTGTCTCTTTTGGGTATCCTATGAAGACGCATTTCTCCACTTTGGGTTCCAGCTTTTCAGGTTGAACCTTTTTGACATAAGCATCACATTCCCAAACTTTAAAAAACGACAAATTTGGTTTCTTACCAAACCACAGTTCATATGGCGTTGTCTCAGCGGATTTTGATGGTGCCTATTTAAAGTGAATGCAGTTGTCTCTAATGCATAGCCCCAAAATGATAACGGTAGATCGGCAAGAGACGTCATAGAACGCACCATATCCAATAAAGTATGATTACAACATTTAGACACACCATTGCGCTGTGGTGTTCTAGGCGTAGTCAACTGTGAAACAATTCCACATTGTCTTAAGTGAGTGCCAAAGTCATAACTCGGATATTCCCCTCCTCGATCAGATCGTAGGAATTTGATCTTCTTATTATGATGATTCTCCAGTTCACTCTGAAATTGCTTGAACTTTTCAAACGTTTCAGACTTCTGTTTCATTAAGTAAATATAACTATGGTAACCCAAAGTGAGAGTGTGTCGACGGCAATCACATTGACCTTGGAACCATTTCCCACGTGCATCGTCACTTCATCCTTCGTCAACCTTTGTCTATTCTGTTGTTCCTGTTTTGAGTTGCAAATGTGAGCAACCAAACCAGTATCAAATACCCAGGCACTACAACGAGGGTTGGTGAGGTACACATCAATAACATGTATATTATATATACCTTACTTGGCGTTGGCCGCCTTCTTGTCAGCCAAATACTTGGGGCAGTTCCGCTTCAAGTGACCAGTCCCCTTGAAATGATAGCACTCAGTTTCTGGATTGGGCCTAGCCTTGGGTTTCTTCACGGGAGGGGCAACAACTTTTCCACTCTTCTTCAACTTCCCTTTCTTGCCCTTCCCATTTTTCTTGAAACCGGTGGTCTTATTGACCATCAACACTTGATGTTCCTTCTTGATTTCTGATTCAGCAATTTTCAGCATCGCAAACAACTCGACAACTGATTTATTTATCCCTTGCATGTCGTAGTTCAGCACAAAGCCTTTGTAGCTATGTGGCAATGATTGGAGAACTCTATCAATGATTGCCTCTGGCGGGAGAGCAATTCCCAACTTAGCCAGACGGTTGGCATACCCAGACATTCTGAGTACATGCTCACTGACAGACCTGTTCTCCTCCATCTTGCAAGCATATAACTTATCGGAGGTCTCATACCTCTTGATCTGGGCATTCTTCTCAAAGATAAACTTCAATTCCTGGAACATCTCATATGCTCCATGACATTCAAAACATCTTTGAAGTCCCGGTTCTAAGCTATACAAGATCGCACACTGAACTACTGAGTAGTCATCCACACGCGATTGCAACATGTTCATATCATCCAGAGTCGCCGGTTGGGGTGGCATGTCACCTAGAGGTGTATGAAGGACATAGTTCTTTTGGGAAACCGTGAGGACAAGCCTCATATTACGGGCCCAATCAACAAAGTTGCTCCCATCATCTTTCAGCTTAGCTTTCTCCAGGAACACATTCAAATTCAGGGGTGTTACTGCCCGAGCCATTGATCTACAACATAAATTTGCAACAATTACATAGACTATTGCTCAAGATAATGAGTTTAGTTAATCATATTACTAAAACTCCCACTCAAATTGACATCACTCTAGTCATTCGAGTGACACATGATCCAAATCCACCAGCCCAAGTCCAAATATCACGTGACATGAGCTGGTTTCAATGGTGAACATCTTCATATTGATCATATCAACTATATGGCTCATGTTCGACATTTCGGTCTCTTGTGTTTTGAGGCCATGTCTATACATGATAGGCTCGTCAAGTTTAACCCGACTGTTCTGCGTGTGCAAAACTGTCTTGCACCCATTGTTTGTGAACGTAGAGTCTACCATACCCGATCATCACGTGGTGTCTCGAAATGACGAACTCCCACAACGGTGCACACTCGGTGAGAAGACAATTTTATCTTGAAATTTAGTGATGGATCATTTTATAATGCTACCTTTGTCCTAAGAAAAAAAAGGGGCATAAAAAGGATTAACATCACATGCAAATCATAAGTGACGTGATATAGCCATGATCTTGTGCTTTTGATCTTCGTCTCCAAAGCACCGGCATGATGTCCATCATCACTGGTGCCACACCATAATCTCCATCATTGTGCTGCCATCTAGGTAGTTGCGCCAACCATGCATGTACTACTATTGCTACCGTTTAGCGATAAAGTAAAGCATCACACAATGCTTAATGAGTGACACGCAGGTCATACAATAATTAAAGACAACCATATGGCTCTTGTCAGCTACCGTAGCATCGACATGTGTCGGGGACGTCACTTATGGGAACCTCCTCATATCCCTTGATTGTTCAGCGGGGAGAGGGGTGGCGCCAAGAGCAGAGCTAGCGATCAGCACCGGGAACGTTTTTTACCGAGGTTCGGGCCGCTTAGTGCATCAAACACTACTCCTGCTTTATGTGTTGTATTAGGTGTTTGCTGTAGGATTACTTGCCATAGTGATTGCTTATTGTTCAATGCCCAAAGTGTCTAACCCCTTAGAACTGAACCTTGGGCCTCCTTTTATAGGCAAAGGTGTCACCAACAATGCTCAACAGTGGGTTCACGAGCTGTACAGTGAACAGGGTTCACTGTTATCCATCTACCATAGTTCCAAGGGCAGTAAATGCTTCGTCAGTCTCCTGTCCTACATCAGGATGGTATCGACATGTACCCGGGTGTTTCGACACCTGGGTGTTGTGCTGGCGCATGAGGGATGCGCTGGCGTTGTGGTAGTCGGTGGCACTATGGCAGGAGGGAACACCTCGCGGGCGAAGGGGGCTTGTCGGGCTGGTGCCCTCGCCGGTGGCCTAGTGTACCTTCCTGGCAAGGAAGGCTTGCCGGGGCCTTGTCTATCTTCCCGACAAGGAGGACTTGCCGGGGCCTTGGATGTCTTCTCGGCAAGAAAGGCTTGCCGGGGCCTTGGATGTCTTCCCAGCAAGAAAGGCTTGTCGGGTCCTTGTAGCTTAGACTTGTTCCCCACACCCTTGGAGGGGTGTGGCCTTGGTGAGCTTGGGGATAAATCTTCCTGCCAGCCTTCATCGTGCCTTATTGTCAAAGGGGTTGCCGGCGCTTGTGCACAAGTCTGGGGCACACCAGACCCCAGTCTTCAGTGCACCGACAGGAGCCCTCGAGCCTGGGGCACACACGCATGCGAGGCGTTGTTGGGCCAGGACCAAAGTGGTGCACAGCCCCTGTGGCAGGGTATCTTGTAGACTAGAGCCGTTGCTAGTGGTCTTTCCCCACGTCGTGCATTGAATGCACGAAGTGGGAAGGCATGCACACAGTGGTCGTCCCACCTCCCGAAGCGTTTCTGCCACACGCGAGGCATGCGCGGTAACGGTGAGGCAAGAGGCGATCATGGCCTTAAAAGTCACAGCCATGACAGGGCCTGCCCTTTCATGCATTGGTGCAGTAGGGCGGTTCCCTATTCGCCCGTGACCATGGGCAATTGGGCGAGAGGGGCGGCAGTTTCTGGAGTGAGCAGGGCTAGCCCCCGTGCCCCACCCTATAAATCGGGGGGGTTGCGAGGGGTTTTTTCTCATCCAGCCAACTCCTGAAACACACAACACCCCCACCTGTTCCGCAGTATCTTCTTCAGCTTCAGGTGGCTCTCACCCCTAATCATGGTTAGGGGATGAGGGCGGCCACCATCAACCATCAGAGCGGCGAGAGGATCTCGTTCAGATCATGCCACAGCTTGAGGAGCCGCAGCTGCGGAGGACGGCCCGAGCGCCCTCGGTGGCGGAGGGGCGAGGGGTCGTGGTCGCCGCGGAAGCCGTGGCTGGGGAAGGCGGGGTGCTACTCCAGCACCCCGCGCCTCCGCCGAGGATCATTCCTACGGGGACTCATGTTGAAAGGACTCCATTCAAGTTCCTTGTCAAGCTGTGAGGCCGCATCAGGACCCGGCTTCAACTCCCCAGCGCCTTCGCCAAGGCGATGGAGGAAGAGAAGCTCCTGATGTTGTGGCTCCGAGTGCATGGCTGCGGCAACGGTGCCATACCGGTGGCCGTGGAGCATCCGGGGCCTCGGCTCCTATTCCTTGGTCGTGGGTGGAAGAGCTTCGCTCGTGCCCACAATCTCTGGGAAGGGCACATTCTTCGCTTCAAGATGATGTCGGACAACCTGCTCTCCGTCAAGCTATACGGGAGCTCAGGTGTACGCCTCAGCTGCTGCGAAGAGAGCTCGAGCGGGACTAAAAGTCCTTCCTTGCGTGGGAGCGAGGAGGAAGGGACATATGGGAGCGACAACAGGTATGGGTCAAACCCTCGGCAGGCTAAGCCTGGGTACGAGGATCTGACCTCGGACTGACCGCCGGATGCACCATCACCGTCAGTCCGCGGCTCTCCTCCTCCCAAGTTGGGACCGACGCACCGGAAGAACCGAAGCTACCTCATATTCCTGGCAGTGCCTCGTTCCTAGCTCCGTCGTCCCTTGTGACCCCATTCTCCTGTGCGCAGTGCTGGTCTAGGAGGAACCAGCCTGGGTTGCGCTGCGGGCCTCACCGTTTTTTGTCTTCTTGAACTCCGGTCCGACAAGCATTGTCCCTCGCTAAAGACAGTATCATAGGTTAGAGTAGTAAAATCCATCCATGTAATATGTCTGAGTTTGTCTCAAACAAATGAATGAAATATTATTTCCCTTTTGTCTGATCCCCATTTTTGTGTGATACATCCTTTGCTTTTTCCGAAAGCTTGCCGGCTTGACTGGTCCTGCTGCTAGTGCTTTGAGGAACGGATCCTTAGCAATTTGTCGGAGGGGTCGTTACCGGCAAGACTCCTTGCCGCACTCAGTGCAACCGTTAAATCATCGAGCGCAGCTCGAGACAAAATAACGTGTTGCGTAGCCACTTGGTCTGTAGAACTAGTTTGACACAGTGTGAAGGCACTCTGTGGCCATTCAAGTTGTTGAACGATTTCGAAATAGAACCAAGGTGCACTCATCCTAGCAAGGTTCCTCTGCGTGCAGGTTTCTCATACAAAGATCAGGATCTCTAGAAGGGAAACAATCTATCTACTCAAAAATCTCGTCTAGAGTTTTTGTCACTTACATGTCATGTTGTGGCACATCTTCTCGCGACGTTTGAATCTTTTGCCGGGGCCTCATATCCCCGGCAAGCTAGATGTTACATCCCCCCGACAACCTCCTTGCCAGCAAGGTTCTTGCCGATAGTATTTGACCATCGCGTAGGAAAGGGGTTTTCCAGGGTGTAACTCCTTTTTCTCTTATGCCAGGTCGTGCTGACGGAGCCCCCAAGCACATCTTCGGCGGCGACGCGACACTTCCAGGGGAGAAATCTTTTTTGCTGCAGTGCGTGCCAGGGCTTCTGTACCTATTGGTGCATCCTCGACGGCTACGCATCACTCCGGAGAGGTGCGTCCGCCGGAGTATGTGCTGAAGGCCTCGCCGAAGCTCCCAGGCACACCCTGGACAACAACGTATTGTCCTGGAGCAGCGCATCAGCCTGATGGCGTCGAACTTGGGGTCTCCGCCTCCCCGGCCTGCGTTTGTGCAGCAGCACGCTCGCGCAGGCGCTAGGAGACCATAGCAGAGTGGAGCAACCATCGATGTGTCCCGCTTCGGGGAACTGTGGTGGTGCGCTCAACTTCTAAAAATCTGGCGCAGAGCTTGCTCAGATTAGCGCAAATGCTCTCACCCCCTACCTGGTGCGCCAAAGATGTCGGGGACGACACCTATGGGAACCTCCACGAATCCCTTGGGCACGACAAGGGGAGGGCGTGAGCGCCAAGGGTCATGTTGGCGATCAGCACCCGGAACGTTTTTTACCCAGGTTCGGGTCGCTTAGTGCGTAAAACCCTACTCCTGCTTTATGTGTTGTATTAGGTGTTCGCTGTAGGATTACTTGCTACAGTGATTGCTTACCGGCCAATGCCCAAAGTGTCTAACCCCTTAGAACTGAGCCTTGGTCTTCTTTTCATAGGCAAAGGGGTGACCAACAACGCTCAACAGTGGGTTCACGAGCTGCACAGTGAACAAGGTTCACTATTATCCATCTACCGCGGTGTCAGGGGCAGTAAATGCTTCGTCAGTCTCCTGTCGTGCATCATGATCGTATCAACATGTACCCTGGTGTTTCGACACCTGGGTGTTGTGTTGGCGCATCAGAGATGCGATGGCGTTGTGGTAGTCGGTGGCACTATGGCGGGAGGGAACACCTCGCGGGCGTAGGGGGCTTGCTGGGTTGGTGCCCTCGCCAGTGGCCTAGTCTGCCTTCCCGACAAGGAAGGCTTGCCGGGGCCTTGTCTATCTTCCCGAAAAGCAGGACTTGTCGGGGCCTTGGATGTCTTCCCGGCAAGAAAGGCTTGTCGGGGCCTTGGATGTCTTCCCGGCAAGAAAGGCTTGTCGGGACCTTGTAGCTTAGACTTGTTCCCCACACCCTTGGAGGGGTGTGGCCCTGGTGAGCTTGGGGATTAATCTTCCTGCTAGCCTTCATCATGCCTTGCCGTCAAAGGCATAGAAGACTCCAGTCTTCAATGCACCGACAACATGCAAGTCGATATTAACTATTACAACATGATCATGTCATACATCAAATATATCACATCATGTCATTGGCCATATCACATCACATGCAAACCCTAAAAAACAAGTTAGATGTCCTCTAATTTGTTGCTGCAAATTTTACATGGCTGCTATGGGTATCTAGAAAGAACATTTCCTACCTACGTAAAACCACGACGGTGATATGCAAGTTTCTATTTAACCTTCTACAAGGACCGCCTTTTGTTGAATCCAATTCAACTAGACTAGGAGAAACGGACACCTGCCAGCCATCTTTATGCAACAAATTGCATGTCTGTCGACGGAACCGGTCTCTCATACGTGGACGAGTAAAGCTGGTCCGAGCCGCTTCATCCAACAATACCGTGGAATCAGGAAAATACAAAGGAGGGAAGCAATCTGAATATCAACGCCCACAAACTCCTTTGTGTTCTACTCGAGATGGCATCTACGCATAGACCTAGCTCATGATGCCACTGTTCGGCAATGTTGCATGGGAAACAAAAAAAATCCTACGTGCAAACAGATCTATCCATGGTGATGACCATCTACGAGTAGATAGATTGGATCTACATACTTTTGTAGATCGCTAAGCGGAAGCGTTCAAGAACGCGGTTGATGTAGTGGTACGTCTTCGCTATCCAATCATGAACCGTCCCGCGATTTACCGATCAAGTGCCGAACAGACGGCCCCTCCACGTCCAACACACGTACAGCTTGGTGACGCCTTCACCTCCTCGATCTAGCGAGCGATTATGAAGTAGCAGTCCGAGTCCTTCGACGGCACGACAGCGTGGTGAGGTGTTGGTGGTGACAGCCCGGGAGGGCTTCGCCCAGGGGTTATGAAGGTGAGAAACTGTGTGGGCGAGGAGGGGCGGCACCGCGGCAAGATTGTCCTTTGGATGCCCCCTCTCTACCTCTCTATATATAGGAGGAAGGGAGAGGGGAGGGCGCCCTAGGGTTACCCCCTAGGGGTCGACGGCCAAGGGAGGGGGAGGTGGCGGCTAGGGTTAGGGTGCCCCCCACTTGGGTGCCTTGCCACCCAAGTTGGGCTGGCGGCGCCCCAAGGAGGCCCACCCCCTTCGGCCGAAGTGTATTGGGGAGATGGGCTGCACCCAGACCCCTGGTCGGCTGTGGTGCCCCCTCTCCTTGGCCCCTGAGACCCCAACAATTGTCGGGGCCTCCCAAAACCCCTTTCGGTACTCCGTGATTCCCTTGGTACGCCTCGAAACACTTTCGGACTCCAATGACCTTCATCCTATATATCAATCTTCACCTCCGGACTATTCTGGAGTTCCTCGTCCTGCCCGGGATCTCATCCGGGACTCTGAACAACCTTTGGTCACCAACACTATGACTCAAGTATGCGTATATCGTCACTGAACCATAACTGTGTAGACCATGCGGGTTCGAGAACTATGCAGACATGACCGAGACACTCTCTGGACAGTAACAAATAGCAGGACTTGGATGCGCATATTGGTTCCTACATATTGTGCGAAGATCTTTCATCGGTTGAACCTCAATGTCAAGGATTCAATCAATCCCGTATGTTGTTACCTTTGTCCTTCGGTATGTTACTTGCCCGAGATTCGATCGTCGGTATCTCCATACCTAGCTCAATCTCATTACAGGCAAGTCTCTTTACTCATTCCATAATACAAGATCACGTGACCAACTCCATAGTCACATTGCTTGCAAGCTCATTGTGATGGTGTATTACCGATTGGGCCTAGAGATACCTTTCAGTCATACAGAGTGAAAAATCCCAATCTCGATTTATGCCAACCCAATAGAAACCCTCGGAGATACCTGTAGAGCACCTTTATAGACACCCAGTTATGTTGTGACGTTTTATACACACAAGGCATTCCTCCGGTGTCTGGGAGTCGCATGATCTCATGGTCATAGGAACAAATAATTTGACATGCAGAACACAGTAGCAGTAAACTAACACGGTCAGGCTATGTTTATAGTTTGGGTCTTGTCCATCACATCATTCTCCTAATGATGTGGTCCCGTTATCAAGTGACAACTCATGTCTATGGTCAGGAAACCTTGACCATCTTTGATCAACGAGCTAGTCCATTAGTGGCTTACTAGGGACAATGTGTTGTCTATGTATCCACACATGTTTTAGTTTCCAACCAATACAATTCTAGCATGGATAATAAACGATCATCTTGAACAAGGAAATATAATAATAACAATTTTATTATTGCCTCTAGGGCATATTTCCAACAGGAAACACGTGTAAGCATCCCAGGATTAAGAACCTTCATGAAAAGAATCAGTTAAAACACCTAGAGAGCTAAATCATCATTCTTCTCATCCTTCACAATATCCTTGAGGATATTCCGCAAGTACTTTGTCTTGATGTCGGCACTCCTCTTGTAGCCAAGTTTGGCCTTCAGCCTCATAATAGCATCATCAGAACCATCCTCTAAGGGCGTAGGTGGGGTAGAATCACCTTGAGGGAAACCAAAGAGATGATGAATAGAATCGCTTGTAATGTGCAGTTTCTTGTTAGACTCGCCCATTTCTAGGATCATAGTTGAAGGATCAATGTTGGTGTAAAGGTGGCCCATCAAAGGATGAGAGATGTTTGAATCAATCTTCAAATCAAAAATACAGCCAAAACCCAACATCACAACCCTCGCCTTGTGCCTAGGCTGCAAATAATTTGCGCACACCTTCACCTCTTTAAGAGAGCAGTAAACCGTCTTGTTCAAACAGTTTGCATCAACTTCTCCTTTAGCAGCTCCTTCCATTAGCTTAGGTCCACTTTTGCTCCTCACAGGCCTTGCCGCAAGCAAATACTGCAAAAAATACAAAAAAGGGAACAAACAAACAACAGAAAAAAATATTCATCAAAATAATACATAAGTTCAGAAAAAGTTAAAACACAAAAAACTACACAAACAAATATCGAAGGGAAAAAAATTATGAATGCATAGCAATACAAAAATACAAAGAAGTTCAGGAATGCATAAAAAGCAGTTCAATGAGAATATTCAAAAAGTTCAATTGTTTTCTGTGGTGAACTGCTGGCAACACTCATACATTTTATCCTTTGTGGACATGTACATACATACAAGAAAAAAATACAAGAAGTTCAACAATGCATAACAACATAGTTCAAAATCAAGTATTTTCAGCAGTTCAACGATGTACAACTTCTGGTTGAATATGAACAAGTTCAACAAATGAATAACAAGACAGTTCAACATTGCGTGTCCACACAAAAAATAGACTACAAATGTTTTTCGTGTTAAACAATAAACATAATGCAGGATTACAAACGCAAAAAGACAAATCAAAAAATAAGAAAACTAGAACATATTAACATAAGGGAAAACACACAGTTATACATGATCAACACATTCATCATCAGAATCCTCATCAAAAACATATTGTCCATCTGCGTTAACACGAAAACGCTTCTTCCAACCCTTATTAAACTTTACTGGCCCACCCTTGCGCTTAACACCACATTCTTGACCTTCCTAGATAAACCAGAACCAATCGAAGGTGAAGGCTTCGGAAAGGCAAGAACACGAGGACTACGTTGTGGGGTAACAGCAGAAGCTTCACCACCACTTCCGGCAAGTTCACCTAGACTTAGCCTAGCAACTTTACCAACAAGATGTGGGCACTTCCGAGGAGTAAATACAGCAACGGGGCGCTTCTTTGATACAATGCGCTTGAACTTCTTTTTCACACGGACAACCAAGTTATTACTGTCGAGGATGGGCTCTACAAGATCACCAGATTCGGAAGCATTGGAACCTTTTTGTAGGTGGGCCGTCTTCTTCCTCTCGAATGCTGCTAGCTTTCTTTTCTTTCATTGATCCTCTATAAGAAGTTGAAAGGGCACATCCTCTTCTTGCATGACCGGTTCAGTTCCATCAACGGATTGGTACGTCATCACTCACAACTGAAGAGAGCACAAAGGATCCTCAATGGAATCGTCGTATTCAGCTGATGGATCCACGTGCTCAGCCTCAGCAGTCTTCTCGGGACCACACAGGTCAGAAAGAACATCTTTAATAATGTTAACAGCATCAACACTGGTCGCATCTACAGAATCACAAGAAAAACAAATTAAAAAAGGGAAAAGACTCGACAACAAAATAAAACAAAAACATAATATAAGCAAGCTCAAAAACATAGCTCTACTAATTCAAAAAAAGAGCTGCACATACTAGATGAAGCAACGGCTACAGACACAAGATCTTGGAGATTTTAATTTCTGTCAATACTAGATGCAACATCAGCAACTAAACACAAAGTGGCACTTGATTTAGCTACATCACTCTTTCGATCAGCAACATTAACTTCATTACAACCATCTTGGTCACAGCCACTTATTTTAGAATCCTTCAACTCGTCAACAACTACAAGGAAAAATAGAAGCACAGTTTTAAAAGGGAAACTAGAATTACTTGTGAAAACACAAAATGCCAAATGCAATACTATACAAATAACAAGATGGATTTCTAGATAAAACAATCCATAAACAGAAAATAGCGAGGATTTGAACAAAACAAGCAAAAGAAGTGAACCAGAAGTTCAACTAGACCTAACAAAGCAAGAAAACAAAAAAGAACTACCTAAAGTTCAAGAAACTACCACAATAAAAATAATAAACAGAAAACAAAAAGTTAAACTTTGTGACTAAGGTAGTTTTACATAAAACAAATACAGCATGAGAAGTGAACCAATGGACAAAAATGCAACAAAAGGAATAAATATGAAGTTACCATGAAATAAAGAAAACTTTCTACAAAAAATGTAAACAGAAGCAAAGTACTAAATTTAAAAATGCCAGAAAGTACGAACACGCTAAATGAGAAAGTTCACTAGTAATTCCACCAAAAATCCACTAAGACAAACTCTGCTTACTTTATCTAAGGTACATACACATCCAGTATATAAGAAGTTCAACATGTCAAACATCAACGGTCCAACAAAAGAACCAGGTGAAGATAAGGGTGTCATCATCGCTTTTCCCTGTGGCGCCCATGTCCCTAGGTGTGTCCACCATGTAGACGTTGTACGTGGAGGTGGCAGTCCATCGTCCTGTTATGGGAGAACTGGGTGATCTGATAGCCGTGTCCATATCTTCGGCTCCCTTTGAGGAGAAGTCTAACAGATAGGTTAGTCTCCGAGAGTGGCGATGAAGTGGGTGGTGGGTGGGGAATAAAGTTCCCTGCACCTAGTCTCCGAGCCGGAAAGATCCTGGATCGGGACCGATCCGTCTGAACCGTCAGAGATTTGGGTTCGGGTCATCGTCTCGTTTGACCACGAGAGATTTACCAGACTAGTCCTCGGAGCTTTGGCGGAATTGACCTCCAACGCTTCAGCATATGGAGTGTGTTCCGGCAAGGTTACCTTCGTGCCTCCGAACCTCCGAACACCATGGTCAGATCCTGGCTCGAGGCCAGATCAGGGGTAGAGTCTATCCCGGACTCGTGGTTGGGGAGAAGATCCGAAGTTAAGGCTTTGGATTTTTTTCGAGCTCTTGGGCCAAAGTTGAGACGTCGGAGAGGATCAAATCACCTTGGGTGTCTGCAATGCGTTCCAAGTTCCCGAACTTGAATCCCTGGCCCGGGATGAACTCGATGATGTGGCGATGAATCTCCTTGATGCGTGGGGTGGTACTACCGAATGCAGGGGATTGGTTGGAGATGAAGATATCCACGGCCTTGATGTTTTTGCTCAAGATCAAGCGAGCCATCGATCCTTTGGGCGATCCCACGGTGGAGCTCTCATTGAAAGCACCAATGTCGGTGTCAAAGTTGTCTGATCTCGCGTATGGGTTCCGAACAGTGGATCTTGGATTGATGGGTAACAAGGGACGAAGGAGATGATGTTTTACCCAAGTTCGGGCCCTCTTGACGGAGGGAAAACACTACATCCTGTTGTTGTTGTAATGATGAAGTCGTACACAGTACAGAGTTGATCTACCTTGAGATCGACTGTTGTGGTCTAAAACCCTAACCGTAATGAACTTAATGTGTCCTACGAACTATGGCCCTGGTTTATATAGATACTAGGGTGCTAGGGTTACACAATGTTGGTTACAATAAGGAAAGGATATGTTGGTTAGTACGTCAAGCCTTCTAAAGATTCCATCTCGATTCCAATAACTCCAATGATGATCGAACAAACCCGGGAGTCCGGCCATGAGAACAGATAGGTGGCACGCGGACCCCTTAGTCTCGGACTCTCTCAAGCATACCCAAGCTTAGACGATTGAGTCTTCATACAATATTACCTTGGGGTGCTTTGGGTATCACCAAGCTTAGGCTCTTGCTTCTCCTCAATCCTTTGTGCATTGGGATAATACCCAAAACATGAAAACTTGAATCACATAAAACCCAACAGAACTTCATGAGATCCGTTAGTATAAGTAACATATCAAATACTTTCAGGTACTGTTATAAGTTGATTCTTATTTTATTTTAGCATAGGTACTGTATCCTAACTCCTCCATGGCTTATACCTCCCGATACAATCCATAGCAACATCAAAACAAGCAAACTACGCAAGCAAAAAAACAGAATCCGACCGAAACAAAACAGTTTGTAGTAATCTTTAATGGACCTATACTATAACTCCAAAAATTCCGAAAAATAAGGACAACCCGAGGAATTTGTATAGAAATACTTTGTAAATAAATCATCTTAAAATACATTAAAGTAAAATCAGAGAAATTATATACTAGACGTCAAAGTTTCTGTTTTTGCACAATATCAATTTGACTCATCATACAAATCATACCAAAGGATTTACTTGGTGTTAGGGCATATTTTGTTCTAAGTAGCTTTGGTGATTGATGACAACACCTCTGCGGACTAATCGTGTGCATTGAGCATTTCAGATAATACATCACATGGCACAAGATGATTCGTCGCCCCCGGTGTTTTTGAAACACGGTGTTTCCTACGGTTCCCTTTGGTGGTTTTGAGTCGTAGGAAAGCCGTGCTATTAAGAGGGGGTCCGTGTCGGAAACGTTTGGGTGGAGTCAACTCACACACGCGCACATTTTCTTTCCACCACCTTTACTTTGTGGCAATGGAGCACCCTCTAGTTCTATCCTTGCATTTGCAAAGGGTCCAACGGTAGTACCGCTCAAATTGAGCGGTAGTACCGCTCGCTAGCGGTAGTACCGCTCCAGATGAGCGGTAGTACCGCTTAGGAATGGTAGTACCTCCCTCTCTGAGCGGTTGTACTTCGTCGGACTTTTTGTGAATACTTTTCCAGCGGTGGTAGGCTCGGTAGTAGTATTTCTACTACCGTGGCTTTGAGTCTACCAAACGGTAGTACTGCTCCCACCAAGCGATAGTACCACTAGGGCTTGCGGTAGTACCGCTAGGGGCAGCGGTAGTACCACTTCCCTGAAGCGGTAGTACCGTGCTGAGTGTGCCGTTAGCGAGGGTAATGGTTGGGTTTGTTCCCCCACTATATAAAGGGTTCTTCTACTTCGTGAACCCTACCTTTGACCCTCTAAGACTCCATTGTTGCTCCCTAAGCTCATATGTGCCCAATCTCTCTCCCTAGCTAATCAAACTTGTTGATTTCCTAGGGATTGGTTGAAAAGGACAAGATCTACACTTCCACCAAGAGAAAATTGATTCCCCCACTAATCCCTTGCGGATATTGTTACTCTTGGGTGTTTAAGCACCCTAGATGGTTGAGGTCACCTCGGAGCCACATTCCATTGTGGTGAAGCTACGTGGTCTTGTTGGGAGCCTCCAAGCTTTTTGTGGAGATAGCCCCAACCTTGTTTGTAAAGGTTCGGTCGCCGCCTTCAAGGGCACCTATAGTGGAAACACGGCACCTTGCATTGTGTGAGGGCGTGAGGAGAATACGGTGGCCCTAGTGGCTTATTGGGGAGCATTGTGCCTCCACACCGCTCCAACGGAGACGTACTTCCTGTCAAAGGGAAGGAACTTCGATAACACATGCTCATCTTCATTGGTTCCACTTGCGGTTATCTCTTACCTTTACATTGTGTTTGCTATTGTTGTAGGGTATTTCTTACTTGCCTTAGTGGTCATAGTAAGTAGAATCATATGGGTTGCTCACCTAGTTATTATTCTAGAAAACCTTTATGTTGTTAACCTTAAATTGTTAAGAAAAGTTTCAAATTGGTAGTTGCCTATTCACCCCCCCCCCTCTAGTCAACCATATCGATCCTTTCAATTGGTATCAGAGCCACGTCTCTTTATTAAGGGTTTCACCACCCGAAGAGGAGGAGGGAGTCCATGGACCACCCAAAGCCGTGGCCTTGAATTTGGTCACAAGGGACGACTTGAATGCGGCTATGGCCAACCTGAGGACGTCCTTGACGAACGAAGTCAAGACCATGTTCAAAGAGTTGCTTGAGGGGATTAAAAGTTCTCCCAAACTGGCAATGGTAGTTAAATCTACCAACACATAATCGGAGGCCAATTCCTCCAAGGAAGCGGCTAAAGGTATGCAACATTCTTCCCCTCTCGACAATAATGGGACTGGAACCTTTGCCTCGGTTCCACCTTCCCCGGTCTATGGAGGACCGGTTCCTACACCGCATATCAATAGTCTTGGTCCTCCTCCTAAGCTTGTTAAGGGTGAGTTTGCTAACTAGGTGTTTTGCATTAAGTCTCATTTGAATCACAGCTCAACAAACTTATGGAGAATCATTGAGCAAGGCTACTATCTGCATGACCCAAGCAACCTCACTCCAAGAGAAGAAGCGGACAATCAATATAATCACCCCGCATTATTCATTCTCCAGTCTGCAGTGCCTCCTGAAGATCTTCCACACTTGCGCCCCTTCACTCGGGCTAAGGACTGTTGGGAGCACATCATGGTGTTGTACAAGGGAAGCTCAAGCATTCAACGGTCCAACTATGAAGTGGTTCTTGATGAGGCCGATGACTTTGTGATGAAGGAAGATGAGGACCCTCGAGATCTCTATCGATGGGTGACTGCTATTGTTGTTTCCCTCAAGGATCATGGAAGCAAGGATGAGGATGACACATGGATCAAGCGCAAGTTTCTCAAGGCCATCATGCCATTCAACAAAACCATGTCTTCCATCATTCGCCAACGGCCAGATTTCCACTCCTTTTCCTCCAGTGAGGTGTTGGATAAATTCATTGCGATGACTATCATGAACAAGACTGATGATAATGCTCTTAATCGCGTTCGGTCAAATATAGCTTCACCCAACCTTGCCTTAAAAGCCAAGGCTGCTTATGAAGAAGAAGAGCAAGAGGAAGAGGACCGCTGCGCTGAAGACACTAAGTATGCCTATCACGAGCACATGGCTCTTGCGTCAAGGCAATTCTGGGGCAACAAGAGAAACTCAAGGCCCAATTTCTCCAAGAATAACTCAAGTGGGTCCAAGACCAAGCAGCGTGTTAGGACATGCTATAACTGCGGCAATGTGAGTCACTTCATGGCAGATTGTCCCTATGAGAAGAGGGAAGACAACGGTGGCAAGCTCATTCGCAAAGACAAAGCCAAGTGTTTCCTAAACAAGAACAACTTTGTCAAGAAACCCCATCCAAAGGGTATGGTGGCACTTGAAGACTACACCTCCGATGATGACGATGATGATACGGTGGCTACGGCTACTGTAGCCATTGCCACCTCCTCTCCCAAGGTGTCTCTCTTCGGTGCCCCCAACGATGACTGCATCGCCAAGTGCCTTATGGACAAAGGTATCGATCAGGTAATGCCCAGCATTAAGACCACCATCATTAGTGCTCCTTCATTGTTAAACCATGTTGATGACAGTGATGTTGTGGAACTAAATGAGCATGATTTTGACAAATTTCTATGTAAAATCAAAGGAGAATCCAAGAAGCACTTTTTTCTCTTTTGGAACAACTGGGTGACGCTAGTGACCTCATCGAGTCTCATGAGGAGACTATCTCCGAGATGCAAGGACATAGTCGTGACTATGTCGATGAGATTGCTGAATTATCTATTGCTCTAGAAGAAGATCGAGTCTTCGTTTGGCTCTTGAGGAGTCACACAACGATGATTGTGCTAAATTACAAAAGAAGCTAGATCACGCTATTGTCCTTACATGTGTGCTTAAGTCTGAAAAGGCTGCACTTGGGGTTGTCCATGACAGACTCAAGGAGGAGTTTGATACACTTGACAAGGCCCACAAGGTCATGAAAGGTGCTCATTTCTCCCTGAAAGAGTCTCATGATCAATTCCAAGAAAAGCTTACCAAGGAAATCTCTACCTGCCCTCCCTTTATTATAATTGATAATGCTTGTGCAACAAACCCTTGTTGTGAGCATGTAAATCTTGTGGAGGAAAATGCTAAGTTGAAGGATCAACTTGAGAAGGGCCTTGTGTCATGCATCCAAGGTGAGAAGAACCTATCAGCCTTTTGAGTAATCAAAAGGGAGGTGTAGGAAAGGAGGGACTTGGACTAACATCCAAGTCGAAAAGAAAAAAGAAGAACAGGAACAAGCGTTCTCTTACCCTCATGGACATTTTTTTCAAAGAGAGTGAAGGGACTCAGAAGGAGAACAAGAACAAGGTGGAGGATGGTACTGTCAAGAAGGGCAAAACCATCCCTACCAACACAGCCGGAAAATTTAATCCCTATTATGTTTTATGTCGTGCTGGTGATGGGCATGTTTATGCCAGATTTGTTGGTTCTTATTATGAGACCATTGAATGGGCTATTTGGGTTCCTAAGACCCTTGTTTCTAACATCAAAGGACCCATTCAAAAATGGGTACCTAAAACCAAGCCTTGATCTATTGCAGGAGTTTTCTTCCGGTGGGGTGTCATGGTTGCTCGATAGTGGAGCAACAAATCATATGACCGAAAGCAAGGACTTAGTGGTGGACGTGCATCCTACCCCATCTATTCCCACCCATGTGCAATTTGTTGATGCTTTAACGTCCAAGGTATTGGGATTTGGTAAGGTGGTCATCTCTCAAGATTTATCTATTGAGAAGGTCATACTTGTTGAATCCCTTGCTTACAATTTACTTTATGTTCGTCAACTTGCAATTATGGGCTTTGCCACATTCTTTAATCTTGATACAGTGGTCCTTTTGTGGAGCAAGACTCTTAAAGTAGCCTATGTTGGATATCTCGAAAATGGTCTCTATGTGGTGAACTTTTCACAGCGACCCACTAAGACTATGACTTGTCTAATGGCTAAAGTTGATGTGGGATGGCTTTGGCATCGCCGAGTAGCTCATGTCAATATGAGATCTTTGCGAAGTCTCATCAAAGGGGACCATGTTCGTGGACTAGCAAATGTGAGTTTTGCCAGAGATCGTGCTTGCAGTGCTAGTATTGAAGGGAAGATTCATGACACTGCTCATCGTCCCACGACTCTCATTTACACTAAGAGACCCTAGGAGCTCCTTCATATGGATATCTTTGGTCCCCCATCTTTGATAGTCTTGGGGGCATAAAGTACTGCTTGGTGATTGTTGATGATTACTCAAGATACACTTGGGTATATTTCTTCAAGAGGAAGAGTGAGACTCAACAAACCGTCATCAACTTTGCTAATGAAGCTCAACGTCAACATGAAGCAAAGATTTTGATGATTAGAAGTGATAACGGCACCGAGTTCAAGAACTACACCCTGGATGAGTTTCTTAGTGATGAGGGGATCAAGCATCAATATTCAGCACCATACACCCCTCAACAAAATGGTGTGGCGGAGAGGAAGAACCGGACGTTGATGGACGCGGCAAGAACAATGATGGCGGAATTCAAATCTTCGTACAAATTTTGGGCCAAAGCCATCAACACAGCATGTCATGCATCCAATCGGCTCTGTATCCGCAAAGGCTTGAACAAGACTCCATATGAGATTCTCAACGGAAACAAACCCAACCTCAAGTACTTCAGGGTATTCGAGTGTAAGTGTTTCATTCTCAAGAAAGGTGCACGTTTAGCTAAATTTGATTCTAGAGCTCAAGAGGGCATTTTTGTTGGTTATGCTACAAACTCTCATGCTTACCGTGTTCTCAACAAGTCCACCGGGCTCATTGAGGAGACATGTAACGTGGAGTTTGATGAAAATAATGGCTCCCAAGTGGAGCAAAGTAGTCTTTGTGATGTAGGTGATGAAATTCCTCCCCAGGCCATAAGAAGAATGGGGATTGGTCAAATACTCCCCATTTAGGAACCCCTTGTGGCCGAAGGAGAACAACAATGCTCTAGTCAAGTGGAGCCATCACCCTCGCTAGCCCCACACGCTTCCGATGAACAAAGTGAAGACCCTCAACCAGCTAAACAGGATTAAGGGCAAGATCAACCACACAAAGATGGTGATGCACCACATGATGTCCAAGTGCTTACACAAGGTTCTGAATCTGCTCAAGATCAAGATCAGGTACAGCCACGAGATCAAGATCAAGAGCAGCCACAAGAACAAGAACAAACGAGTGAGCCTGCTCAAGACGAAAATCAAGTTGATCAAGATGCTGCTCCTCAATTTCCTACTACGGCACCTAAGAGGGATTGTGGTGCCAAGGCCGAATCAAAACTCAAAGCCAAGGCCAAGCAACGTGATCAAGTTGATGCTCCCCAATTAACAAGCATGGAACTCTTGGAGCATCGCGCAGCCAAGATAGCATCCAAGCTGAGAGTCAAATCACATCTTATGAAAAACGTGCTTGGAAGCTTAAAAGGGGGAGTATCCACTCGTCAACAAATTTTAAATTTTTGTGAGCATCATGCATTGTTTCGTATTGTGAATCTCAACAGGTATGGGAAGTGCTCGATGATGAGGATTGGCTTATGGCCATGCATGAAGAACTGAACAACTTCGAGCGTAATCAAGTCTGGGAATTAGTGCCAAGACCAAAGGAGGAACATAATGTCATTGGGACCGAATGGATCTTCAAAAACAAGCAAGATGCCAATGGGATTGTGGTTCAAGACAAGGCAAGATTGGTGGCTCAAGGCTACTCCCAAGTCGAGGGTATCGACTACGGTGAAACCTTGGCCCCTGTTGCTCGTCTAGAATCTATTTGCATGCTGCTTGCATTTGCATCTCATCATGATTTCAAATTACAACAAATGGATGTGAAAAGTGATTTTCTTAATGGTCCTTTAAATGAGTTGGTATATGTCAAACAACCCCCGGGATTCGAACATCCCAAGCTCCCCAATCATGTATACAAACTTAATAAGGCACTCTATGGCCTTAAACAAGCCCCGCGTGCGTGGTATGAATACCTTACCGAGTTGTTACAAGATCTTGGATTTGAAATTGGGAAGATTGATCCCACTCTTTTTACCAAGAAGGTCAAAGGGGATTTGTTCATATGCCAACTATACGTTGATGATATCATTTTTGGTTCCCCTAACGAATCTTTTAATGAAGGATTTGGTGCACTAATGACCGAGAAATTTGAGATGTCAATGATGGGTCAGTTGAAGTTCTTCCTCGGGTTCGAGATTAAACAAGGCTTAGAAGGAACCTTCATCAAACAAGCCAAGTACACCCAAGACATGCTCAAGAGGTTCGAGCTAGAGGACGTCAAGCCGGTCAAGTTTCCCATGCCAACCAGATGCAAGCTTGACAGTGATCCCAATGGTAAAGCAGAGGATCAATAGGTATATCGCTCCATGATTGGATCCCTTCTTTACGTTTGTGCATCTAGACCGGATATCATGTTGAGTGTAGGGATTTGTGCACAGTTTCAATCTAAACCAAAGGAAAGCCATTTTATGGCTGTCAAATGAATCTTTCGATATTTGGCTCATACCCCAAACTTTGGCCTATGGTATCCCAAAGGAGCAAGCTTCAACCTAGTGGGCTATTCTGACTCAGATTGGGTGGGAGACTGTGTTGAGCGGAAGTCAACTTATGGAGGATCTCAACTTCTTGGTCGTTCACTGGTAAGTTGGTCTTCAAAGAAGCAGAACTCTGTCTCGTTGTCCTCAACCAAAGCTGAGTATGTTGCAACTGCGAGTTGTTGTGCACAGTTGCTATGGATGAGGCAAACTTTAAAGGATTACGGTGTCACTTGTGACAATGGGCATCTTCTATGTGACAATCAAAGTGCTATCAAGATTTCCCTCAATCCGGTGCAACATAGAAAGACCAAGCACATTGATATTCGTCATCACTTCATTCGTGAGCAAAACAAGCGTGGTGATATTGAGGTTCACTTCATCAACACTGAAGAGCAACTTGCAGATATTTTCACTAAGCCCCTAGATGAAGCAAGGTTCCGGGAGTTCATGCATGAGTTAAATATCATTGATTCAAGTAATGTGGATTGAAACTAGGCACTCTGCACCTCATTCCGCATTATATCTAGTTCTAGGTGTAGGCATGGACATAGGGGGAGTGTTGTCCTCTCAATGAACTTTCCCTCCCCCCATTATGCATAAATAGATCAAGTCTTTCACATTGGCCATTATTGATGGCACTTGTGCTTCAAAGATGAGCTTTGGTCATGAACCCAAGGATAATTCTTCATGGTGTCATACCTTTTTCTCAAACATAGGTGGCTCCGGCCGACGCCCCCTCTCTCCCGGTAAAGGAGGGATATAATATTGCTAGTCAGTATATTTTGCTTGTGTCTTTTCTCCGGTACTGACTGGAATTTTTCTATATGTTCTGGAGCGGTACTACCGCTAGGGGGAGCGGTACTACCGCCAGGGAGAGCGGTACTATCGCGATGACCCGAGCGCTACTACCGCAACGACCAGAGCGGTACTACCGCTGACTAGGGCTAGAGTTTGTACCTCCTCAGGGGGAGCGGTACTACTACCTCATGTGGTACTACCGCGATGATCCAAGCGGTACTACCGCTATGACAAGAGTGGTACTACCGCTAGGCCCGAGCAGTACTACCGCCCTGCCCGTGCCATAGGGGGTATATAAAGAGAGGGGCAGTTTTCTATGCCCCATTTGTTTCTCCTTCGTGGAGCTCTCCCTCTCTATATCGAGTTCCCCCAGATTTAATCTTCCTCCGCGGCGCTTCTCCTCCCATTCCAGTTGGAGGGATTTCCCCTCCCCCTTCCTCCTCCATGTGCCATGGACTCCGGTACTGCCCCTATCCTCCTTAAGTTGTGTTGATGTTCTTGGTTCTAGCGTTAGGGGCTAGATGTATTGGCTTCATTGTTTTGGCATGATTTTTTCTCGTACATGGATAGGAGGAGAGATGTTGAGAAGTGCCTCAATTTGCTTTGCTGCATAGGAACTACATAGTTTTGGTCCCTTATGGTCTTAAATCTGCAGCATGGTGGTTAGATCCATATTTTGCTCTTCCAGATCTATAACCACGCGGTACTACTGCCCTGCCCGAGCGGTACTACTACTCGCGGAGTGGTACTACCGCCCTGTCCGAGCGGTACTACCGCTCGTGCACAAATGGCTATCTATGCATGATCCTACTTGGTTCCATCTGTGTTTTATCCTATGTTCTGGATGTTGCCATGACTTATTTTTGTCGTTTTCGTCTGTTTGTGTTGCGTGTCTCAAGTGATGGCTCCCGTCGTTCCAACCCAATTCGCAACACCGAGTCCAAGAGGTATCGCAACTCTGACGAACTGGAAGGTTCCAATCCTCCAAAGCGCAATATCAAGAAGACTGTGTCGAAGGACAAGGAGACCAACATGGACTATGACACTATGCCTCTCAAGGAGTATGTGCGGCGCCGAAAGAAAAATCCTTATGTCACTGAGAGGGCTCGGTTCAGGAGCTGTGAGATGTTCTGGTCCAAGCAGCAACTCATGATCTATCAAGATGACGTCCTCACTCGGAAGAAGAAATATGTTCCAGTGCAGTGGATTGATTTCAATCATCTTTGGAAGGATACTGCATATTTTGGAGAGGCCCTGAGTATGATTGAGCAGCTTGGTATTGAGGACATCATCACTTTTCACTGTGACTTCGATCCAGAGATAGTGGCTCAATTCTATGTCTCTGTCCACTTCCATAATGATGAGAATCGCTCTTTGACCTGGATGACTCATGGCGAGAAGATGACTGGCTCTTGGGTTGAGTTCATGAAGCTTTTGAAGATCAATGATGATGGGTTGCATAATCATGTTGGCCTGCGCCCTCATCAACACACTAGTACCACCCCCAAGGAGCAGTTGTTGCCTTACTATGTTAGGAAGGGTGTGCTCATTCCCTTCTTGGATATCATGCATCGGGTCTTCCGCAACACTCTGTTCCCTCGGGTTGGCAACAAAGACGAAGTTCATTCCTATCTGGTGGACATGCTCCTGATGTGTCACGAAGGACGGAAACAGACCAATGGGCCACTCGATGTCTCAAATGTGATGTTTTGCGAGCTTCAGATGGCCATATTCAAACATAAGATTCCCATCTATGGGCCTTACTTGTTCTGCTACATCAAGACTAAATGGGCTCAGTCCTTTCCTAGCATGGCGTTTCCTACACCCATAGAGTCCTTCAGCCATGATCCCATCAAACTGCGCCAGAAAGAGAAGTGGGCCAACACCTCCACTTCATGCTTGATACGTCCATTTTGCATCATGTTTTCACATTGATATTTATCGCTTCTTTGGCTGTTATTTCACTTCACGGTACTATTCTTATGCCTTTTCCCTCTTATTTTGCAAGGTTTACATGAACAGGGGGAATACCGGCAACTGGAATTCTGACCTGGAAGTGGAGCAAAGTTGAGATGCCTATTATGCGCAACTCCAAACGCCATGAAAATCAACGGAGATTTTTTCCCAATATACGAAAAAATACTGGGCCGAAGAAGTACCGGAGGAGGGCCAGGGGTGGCCACAAGCCTGCATGGCGCGGCCAACCCCCCCCCCCCCAGGTCGCGCCATGGGGGCTTGTGGGCACCCTGTTGGCCCACTTGCCCCCCTCTTTTGCTATATGGGGGGTTCCGTCCAGAAAAAAATCATAAGGGAGCTTTTTCGTGGTTTCGCCGCCGCCACGAGGCAGAACTTGAGCAGAACAAATCTAGAGCTCCGGTAGGACGATCCTGCCGGGGAAACTTCCCTCTCGGAGGGGGAAATCGTCGCCATCGTCATCACCAACACTCCTCTCATCGGAGGGGACTCGTGACCATCAACATCTTCATCAGCACCATCTCGTCTCCAAACCCTAGTTCATCTCTTGTGACTAATCTCCATCTCGCGACTCCGATTGGTACTTGTAAGGTTGCTAGTAGTGTTGATTACTCTTTGTAGTTGATGCTAGTTGGATTATTTGGTGGAAGAGTTTATGTTCAGATCCTTGATGCTACTCGTTACACCTCTGATCATGATTATGATTATGCTTTGTGAGTAGTTACTTTTGTTCCTGAGGACATGGGATAAGTCATGCTAATAATAGTCATGTGAATTTTGTATTCATTCGGTATTCTGATATGTTGTATGTTGTTTTTCCTCTAGTGGTGTTATGTGAACGTCGACTACATAACACTTCACCATTATTTGGGCCTAGAGGAAGGCATTGGGAAGTAGTAAGTAGATGATGGGTTGCTAGAGTGACAGAAGCTTAAACCCTAGTTTATGCGTTACTTCGTAAGGGGCTGATTTGGATCCACTAGTTTAATGTTATGGTTAGACTTTGTCTTAATTCTTCTTTCGTAGTTGCGGATGCTTGCGAGAGGGGTTAATCATAAGTGGGATGCTTGTCCAAGTAAGGGCAGTACCCAAGCTCCGGTCCACCTACATATCAAAATAACAAAGTAACGAACGCGAAACATATGAACATGATGAAACTAGCATGACAGAAATTCCCGTGTGTCCTCGGGAGCGTTTTTCCTCCTATAAGACTTTGTCCAGGCTTGTCCCTTGCTACAAAAGGGATTGAGCCACTTTGCTGCATCGTTTCTACTTTTGTTACTTGTTGCTTGCTATGAATCATCTCACCACACAATCACTTGTTACCGACAATTTCAGTGCCTGCAGATTTTACCTTGCTGAAAACCACTTTTCAGATCCTTCTGCTCCTCACTGGGTTCGACACTCTTACTTATCAAAAGGACTACGATTGATCCCCTATACTTGTGGGTCATCAATGCTCTATTGATCACATGGAGATTGGGGAGGAGACTGGTGCTGCTGGGGGTGAGGGCGGCCCTGCTTCACAGACCCGTTCTTCTGCTGAGCCTCTTGGGCCAAGAAGCTGAAGGAACAGATGGGGTCCTTGAAGGACCAGATGAGGACCTTGTTTTGCATGCAGGCAAAAGGATAGTATAACTCATGTGGCCCAGAAGGAGAGCCGTCAACGGTATAAGCGCATCATGAGGATGCTGGATGTGCACGTCTCTAGTGGTTCTGAGGATGTCATCACTCCACAAGCTGCTTAGATGCAGGCTACACACTACCAGTAGGATGGGACTGATCAGGAGGTGTCTAAAGAAGAAGATGCAGCGGGGTCTGATCATGAGGAGCAGCATGAGGATGATGAGGACGCTACGGATGTGTATGATAACTGAGCCACAACATGTGTTCGCGTCCTCTTTTCCTTTTTGGTGGCGTGATGCCAAAGGGGGAGAGAGTGTTAGAAATTTGCCTTTGGGTTTTTCGTTCGTGTTTGAGTCTTTCTTTACTACACTTGGTTGGTTTAAGTCTGTTGGATATTTTATTATGTGTGTGAAGACTCTTCGTCTTATGGTGTGAGACATATGCTATCCTTATATTATCTCTATTGTCTCTCTATATGCTTAGCATGTGAGATCATTTATCTTGTGCCTTTATCTTTATGCTCACATGTTTATACCTTGCTTGCTTAATTAGTGTTATACCTATTTATTGCAAGGAGTATTTGTCTATGACTCCTAGGGAGTGCCCTCCTCTGGATTGTGTGTTGTGTTGTTCATAGCACCATTTTAAACATGCACACATCCAGAGGGAGACAGTCTCTTAACTCATAGACTCTGGGTTTGCCTGTGTTTTTATTAATATGTTTTTGTGCAAATACGGTGTTTTCATCAGTCCACCAAAAAGGAGGATATTTTTAGGGCATATTTTGTTCTAAGTAATTTTGGTGATTGATGACATCACCTTTGCGGATTAATCGTGTGCATTGAGCATTTCAGATAATACATCGCATGGCACAAGATGATTCGTCGCCCCTCGGTGTTTTTGAAGCACGGTGTTTCCTACGGTTCTCTTTGGAGGTTTTGAGTCGTAGGAAAGCTGTACTATTAAGAGGGGGTCTGCGTCGGAAAGGTTTGGGTGGAATCAACTCATACACGCGCACATTTTCTTTCCACCACCTTCACTTTGCGGCAATGGAGCACCCCGCTTGTTCTATCCTTGCATTTGCAAAGGCTCCAGCGGTAGTACCGCTCAAGCTCAGCGGTAGTGTCGCTCGCTAGCGGTAGTACCGCTCCAGATGAGCGGTAGTACCGCTCCAGTTGAGCGGTGGTACCTCTTAGGGACGGTAGTACCTCCCTCTCTGAGCGGTTGTACTTCGTCGGACTTTTTGCGAATACTTTTCCAGCAGTGGTAGGCTCGGTAGTAGTTTCTACTACCGTGGCTTTGAATCTACCAACCGGTAGTACCGCTCCCACCAGGGTGTAATACCGCTGGGGCTTGCGGTAGTATCACTCACCCCAAGCGGAAGTACCGCTAGGGGTAGCGGTAGTACCGCTTCCCCGAAGCTGGTACCGTGCTAAGTGTGTTGTTAGTGGGGATAACGGTTGGGTTTGTTCCTCCACTATATAAAGGGTTCTTCTACTTCGTGAACCCTACCTTTGACCCTCTAAGACTCCATTGTTGCTCCCTAAGCTCATATGTGCCCGATCTGTCTCCCTAGCCGATCAAACTTGTTGATTTCCTAGGGATTGGTTGAGAAGGCCAAGATCTACACTTCCACCAAGAGAAAATTGATTCCCCCCACTAATCCCTTGTGGATCTTGTTACTCTTGGGTGTTTGAGCATCCTAGACGGTTGAGGTCACCTCGGAGCCACATTCCATTGTGGTGAAGCTCTGTGATCTTGTTGGGAGCCTCCAAGCTTTGTGTGGAGAAAGCCCCAACCTTGTTTGTAAAGGTTCGGTCGCCGCCTTAAAGGGCACCTATAGTGGAATCACGGCACCTTGCATTGTGTGAGGGCATGAGGATAATACGGTCTCCCTGGTGGCTTATTGGGGAGCATTGTGCCTCCGCACCGCTCCAACGGAGACGTACTTCCTGTCAAAGGGAAGGAACTTCGGTAACACATCCTCGTCTTCATCGATTCCACTTGCGGTTATCTCTTACCTTTACATTGTGTTTGCTATTGTTGTAGGTTATTTCTTACTTGCCTTAGTGGTTATAGTAGGTAGCATCATATAGGTTGCTCATCTAGTTATTATTTTAGAGAACCTTTATGTTGCTAACCTTAACTTGTTAAGAAAAGCTAAAAATAGGTATTTGCCTATTCACCCCTCCCCCCTCTTGTCAACCACATAGATCCTTTCACTTGGCACAAACACTAATTAAAACCTAAAAACCCAATCATTATAGAGGAAATAATCATGTTATCACAAACAAACATAAAGTAAAAAAGCAAAAATAAAGATAACTATTGGGTTGCCTCCCAACAAGCCCTATTGTTTTACGCCCCTAGCTAGGCATATTGCATAGTTTCAAGTGTTATCATCTTTGACACTCCACCCATAAGTGGCTCTCATGGTTCATTCATATGGTGGCCTAATTCTCTTCCAATTTAACTTCTAAATTCCTTTCTTTAATGGAAATTGGAACCTTATATTTCCATCTTTCATATCAATGATTGCACTTATAGTTTTTAGGAAGGGTCTTCCAAGTATAATTGGACAAGTAGGGTTGCAATCAATATCAAGCACAATGAAATCTACACGCAAATAATTTTTATTTTCAATTATCAACACATCATTTATTACATCCAAGGGTTTCTTGATGGTAGAATCCACACGATGCCAGTATAGGGAACATTCTTCAATATTACTGAGACCAAGCACATCACATAAAGTTTTAGGTACAGTTTAAAAACTAGAACGAAGGTCACACAAATCATTGCATTAATATTTATTTATATTTATTTTGATAGTAGGTGCCCACTCATCATGCAACTTTCTAGTAATAGAAACTTCAAGCTCAAGTTTCTCATCATAAGTTTTCACCATAGCTTCCACTATATGTTGAGTAAAAGCTTTGTTTTGTTCATAAGCATTGGGTGGGATAATAATAGATTGCAGCAAGGAAATACACTCTACTAAAGATCAATTATCATAATAAATTTCTTGAAAGCCAAAATAGTGGGCACATCTCTAGTTAAAGTTTTGACCTCTCCAAACCCACTTTTTCAGTTTTAGCATTAAAATCATCACCCTCCAAGAAAACGGGATGCTCATTTACTAGAGTTGACCCATATATAGTCCCTTTATCATTAACATTAAGATAAGTAAGCAAAGATTCAATAGGATAAGTACCAATCATTTTAAGATCTACATCATGATTCTTGTAAAAAAACGGGTGGAAGAGCTTTTTCTAGGAATTCATGCTTATCTTTCAACTTAGTGGTCATCTCCATACTTTCATTAATAGAAACTTGGATAGATTTAATAGTCTCATTAAAATTTAAGAGTTTCTACATCAAGAGCAATCATATCCGTGTTTTTAGCCCAAGTGTCAACAACATGCAATTTCTCTTCTACCATAGTATTGAAAACTTTTTGAGAATTAATGAATTCCTTAATTGTGTTCTCAAGACCAGAGGGTATCCTATTAGAATTTGTATAAGAAATTCCATAAGAATTTCTATAACCATTAGGATAATTACCGGGATATGGCCTAGCATTGAAATTACCCCTATAAGCAGTGTTGTTGAAATTATTTCGCGAGACAAAGTTCACATCAATAGCATCATTATTTTGTTCAATCAAGGTAGACAAGGGCATATCACTAGGAACAACATGAGTATTTTTATTAGCAACCAAATTCATAAGAGCATCCACTTTTTCACTCAAAGTAGCGATTTCCTCAACAGAATTTACCTTCTTACCGGTTGGAGCTCTCTCGGTATGCCATTGAGAATAGTTGGACATTATATTGGCCGAATTTTGGTGGCCTCTCCTAAGGTCACGTGCATGAAGGTACCAACTGCATTAGAATCTAGAAGATTTCCAGACACAAAGTTTAGTCCACCATAGAAATTTTGTATAATCATACACAAGTTTAAACCATGTGTTGTGCAATTTCTTATCATCAATTTCATCCTCTCCCAAGCATGTGCAGATGTTCGTGATCTTGCTGTTTAAAATTCATTATTTGATTTCTAAGGGAGATGAACTTAGTAGGAGTAAACTACTTGGCAATAAAAGCATCTTTACACTTATCCCAAGTTCCAATACTATTACGTGGTAAAGATGAAAACCAAGCTTTAGCTTTCTCTCCTAGTGAAAAGGGAAACAATTTTAATTTCACAATATCATTATCCATATAATTTTTATTTTGCATATCACAAAGTTCAACTAAGGTATTGAGATGTGAAGCGGGATCCTCATTAGGATTTCCCAAAAATTGCTCTTTCATGACAAGATTCAGTTATGTAGCATTAATATCAAAAGCATCTGCACTAGTGGAGGGTGGTATAGGAGTACTAATAAAATCATTGTTATTATTATTTGAAAAGTCGCACAACTTATTAGTATCTTGAGACATGGTGACCGAGCAAGCAAAGTAACAAGCAAGACAAGCAAACTAGAGAGCGAAGATGCAATCTAGTGTCAAGCAAAACAAGCAAAGGTAAATATTTTTGTACTCTTATATTTTTTATGGTACGGGCTAAATATACCAGCAAATAAAAAGAGTAACAAGTGAATGAAATTTTGTGTGGAGTTACTTGGTAGTTGGTGATGATATTCCCCGGCAACGGCGCTAGAAATCCTTCCTGATACTTGTGATCTGCATTAGTTTTTCCGTGAAGAGGAATGGGTTATCGCATCACAATGTGGGTAAGTATTTCCCTCAGTTATGAAACCAAGGTTTATCAAACCAATAGGAATATCAACCACAACCGTCTTTAGCTACTTCACAGAAAAGAACAAACAACTTGCACCCAACATGGGCAAGAGGGTTATCAATCCTCTTGTCTTGTTATTTGCAAGCAAGTGAGGTGTGTAGATAATTTTAGATAGCAAGATAAAATAAAAAACAAGTAAATGGAAGCAAGGTATTGAAGGTTTTATCAATATGTTGAGAATAGACCTGGGGGCTATACTTTTCCCTAATGGCATCTCTCATAAATATAGCATACGATGGGTAAACAAATTAGTGTTGGGCAATTGACAGAAAAGCACATAGTTATGTGATATCCACGGCAATGATCATGTGTATATAGGCATCACGTCCATAAAAAAATAGGTCGACTCCTCCCTGCACCTATTACTATTACTCCACTCATCGACCGCTATCCGGCAAGCAGCTAGAGTATTAAGTAAAACAGAGTAATGCATGGAGAACAATGACATGATGTAGACAAAGTAAACTCAAGCAATATGAATAAACCCCATTGTTTTATCCTTAGTAGAAGCAACAAAAATACGCATCTTGTCCCCTTCTGTCACTAGGATATGTAAATTCACCAGGTTGAACCTACCAAAACACACCTCTCTGACCGAAGAAATATCGATCTAGTTGGCCAAACTATTTCAATAGATCGGAGAGAATTATGAATATATCATAATCATGCACATAAGAATCATATAAGTATTCACATGAGACTCAAATATTTATCACGCATAATCTAAACATAAACCCACAATTCATCGGATCCCAACAAATGCACCACACAAAAGGAATTACATCATATGGATCAAAGCGAAGATGCGATGATCATTGTACTGAAGATCAAAGAGAGAGAGAGATTGTCATCTAGGTACAGGCCATGGACTCGTAGGTTTTTGATGAACTACTCACATGTCATCTTGAGTCCAGCAAAGGTTGGTGAAGAGTCCCTCCTTAACCAATCCGCCCTCCGGCAGGGTGTCGGAACGGAGCTCTAGATGGCCTCCCGTCGGAACAGAGACTTGCAATGGTGTAAAAAGTGTTTTAGGACTCCTCCTGATGTTTTTAGGGTATAAGACAAGTATAAGCCAAAGAACGGAGTCGGGAGTGCCACGGAGGAGGCACAAGCCATGAGCCCCCCCCCCCCCCCCGATCGCGCACTGTTGGCTTTTTGGCCCTTTGCGCGGCCTCAAGCCTTCTTTTCATACTCCTCGGTCTTCTTTTGGTCCGGAAAAATCACCAAAAAGTTTTAGGTCAATTGGGCTTCGTTTGGTATGGAAAACCTGAAAAGTGAAAAACATGCAGAAAACAGCAACTCGCACTAGGCACTTGGTCAATAGATTAGTGTTCAAAAATAATATAAATTGGTAAATAAATACCCAAAAAGTATTCTAGAATGATAATATATCAGCATGGAGCAATTACAAATTATAGATATGTTGGAGACATATCAAGAGCTTCATGGTATTTTTTACACATTGTTGGCGTTTAGTTTCCTTAGTATCTCACGACGGAGGATGTTTGAAATTTCTTCAATAATTTGGGGCAGGAGTAGTTTGTCGTCACCCAATACCGAGCAGAGCATCTAGATGTATTTCCATACTTAGTATCGTTGTGATTACGATGTGTGAGGTAGATGAGTTTCTGAGACCTCTAGTTATGTGTTGACGGATGTGATACGCTCGACACATAGTATTAGGAGTTGAGTGACTTATTCAGTAATTACTCCGTGTATCCATTGGACCAGATTGCATAACCACAAAGATACGGGAGTTCTTGGGTGGGAATGCAAGTAGTCACCTAGGATTATCCTTCCAACAAATTCATAATGGGTTATGTATTTGTTTCTGGCTTATTTTGCAAGCACCATCCTTTTTTGTTGGAGTATGGTAATTCGAGTTGCTTCAATGTCAAGTAGTGATTTCATTTTTTTATAAGTGGTGTTCTCATATTTCCATGGGAATTGCTAACACTTTTGTTCAACCGGAGTTGTCATGAAATTCTTTTCCAATCGCAGTGCTTCTCTTCAAGTTAATTCAATCCTTTTGAATATTTGCAAGATCAATCCTCACATTTCTTTCCGGAGTTCATCTCATCAGTCCAAAGTTTTCTAAGTTTTTCCCCATCCTCCCACCCTTTTTATTCCATGATTAAATTATCATCCTAGTGACTTTCTTTCATTATTACTCCCGCTATCTTTTCTTTCGCATTGTTTCTGGTGATTCATTGTGAAGATTCTCAAGAATTTCGAGTTCATCATTCTTCATTCTTGTTTTCTATCTGGTGTATTCGATTCAAGATCTCGATGTTTGTCATATCCTTAGTCATTTATCCAATGTTTTCCAATGTTGAGAATTATTATCCAAGCCTCTCTCGCTTTTCATCCCTCTCTATTATATCCGGAGTGTTGAAGATATCTCTGAAAATTCATGTCTCCGTTCAAATTCTTTTAATTATTTTGAGGTTCTCACCTCATTAAGTTCATAATTTGTACTAGTGCAATCAATCTTTATTAGCAACCCATTCAATGGTGTTTTCTTTTAGTGGGCCCATAACCCACAAGTTTTCCTAGGATCTTATGTGACTCTTCCAATCTTTTCTGGAGATCTCTAATTATTTTCAAGTGTGACATAAGTATGAATTCCATTAGTCATATTCCTATTCCAAGATCGTGTCCAAAAACTTTTCTTGTGGGTCAATCTTCATATTATTCATTGTTCCGGAGTGTCTTGGGAATTTTGGTGGTGTTCCTTCTCATCATTCTCTGCATTGAAGACTGAAAGTGAGTTTCTCTTAAATCTTTGGACATTCTTTTGAAGATTTGTAATCTCGGCTTCGTGCTAATCTCTCAAATTGCTTTCGATCATGAGAAATTCCAACATGTCTATCTGGTGCATTTTAGAGTTGTTTTCATTCTCGATTCTCTGAAGGTCATCATTTCAAAAGATTTCATCATTCTCAGCTTTCAGCTTTCATTCTCAAATACTTCACAATTGTTGTCTCTTCATTCGCATCCCAATCATTCCTATGTTTCGTTCAAGTTTTCTGCTAGATGGATCATGATCTCTTCATTCTCATTCATCTACATTCATTTGAATATCCTCATTCATTCCAAATTCTTACTAGTGTTCCATCGAGGACTTCTTCAAGTTTGTGCTCTTATCCCTATTCAATCTTTCAAGAAGAATAAGTGTATGCAAATCCGTTGCTTTTCATCAATTTAACTTGATGAAGGATAAGCATAACATAATTCTTGTTCTTGCTTCGTCAAAGTGATTTCAGTTTTTCTCCCAAAGTTGTTCATCATATCCAATTCTTTGTCCCAAGTGCTTCATCTTTTCTTTTCTGGAGTTCCAAGTCTTCTCAAGTATCTCTTCACGAAGTTCCATCTAAATCTTTGCAAGTTCATAATCTCATTCTTTAAACCTTCATTCTTTTGTGTGGGTGGTTGCTCCCTTCGATCCATCATCTCGTCTTATCGAGATCATGTTCTTTACTTGCTTATCCATTTAACCTGAGTGTTGTGAAATCTTTTCAAGTTATTTCCTTCTTATCAAGTTTTCCTCTCTTTTCTACCGAAGCGTTGCCCAAATTTCTTTTGAATTCTTTCGTGTTCCTCATGTCATTCTTCATCTCTTGCAACGTTCATAGATCATTGGTTTTACTCATTATCAAAGAAGCAACTAAGTTTTACTCTTCCTCTTTCTCTCTATCTTCTCATTCTAATATCTCGGGTCGAGATCTCTTGTAAGTGGAGGAGAGTTGTAATAGCCCGAACCGATGCCCCGCAAGATTCCTTTTTATTTCATTATCGCCATGTGATTTGTTTGGTTGTCGCATTCATCATCGCATCATGCACATCATCCGCATTGCATTGGCACTCCGTTGCCGTCATTTGTCAAAACTTACGTTCGTTATTAGTCGTCGGTTCTCGTCGTTGACCATTACGAGACCAAACACACATGCACGTGTCGCGACATCATTAAATTATTGTTTTTGAAACTGTGTATAAAACATTCTCAAAATGGGTTGAAAGTTGTCATGCGGTCTTGATATAGTGTAGATCGCCTGCCAAATCTCATCGCATTCAAAGGTCGTTTGATACCCGAACCGTAAAACCTATAGTGGCACTATAGCTGGTAAGACGTCGGCTTTTTCGGTAATTCAAACTCAGTCACGGGCCTCTCACTTCCCTTTATTCTCAGCCTAGTACACCTAAACAACCCACCATAGCCCACCTAGCCTAACCCCACGACCGAAGCCGTCTCATCACGATCGGAGGGCTCGATGTAGGATCGAAAGTATGTCTAGAGGGGGGTGATTAGACTACTTGACACGATAAAACGTAGACATTTCCCAATTTTAAGTGTGTGCCAGTTTTAGCAATGATGACTAGTCAAGTACACCCTACACATGCACATCTAAGAGTGTAGTAGAGGAAAGTAAAACATGCAAGTATAAAGTAGAGGATAAGTATGGCGATCAAACGCAAAGGTTGACGCGGCGATTTTTGGCATGGTTCCGATAGGTGGCGCTATCATACATCCATGTTAGTGGAGACTTCAACCCATTAAGGGTAACGGCTGCAAGAGTCCATGGAGGGCTCCACCCACAAGGGGTCCACAAAGAAGTGGCCTTATCTATTCCACCACGGCTTCCGTCCACACAGGACTAGCCTCACTCACGATAGGTATTCATAAAGTAGGTGATCTCCTTGCCTTTACAAACATATTGGTTCAACTCCACAACATGAACTAGGAGGCTCCCAAGCGACACCTAACCAATCTAGGAGGCAACACCCTCCAAAAGATAATAGATGTGATAGAATGATGAACTCCTTGCTCTTGTGCTTCTAAAGATAGTCTCCGCAACACTCAATCTCCCTCTCTCAGATTTGGCAGGGGTAGGAGAGATTGATCTTGTGGAAAGCAACTTGGGGAGGCTAGAATTCAAGGTTCAAAGCAACTTGGGGAGGCTAGAATTCAAGGTTCAAATGGTTGCAATGGAATCTCTTGATCTCAACACATGAGTAGGTGGCTCTCTCTTAGAAAAATGGATCTGGCAAGTGTGTACGTGTTCTGAGTGCTTCCTCTACGAATGAGAGGTAGGTGGAGGGGTATATATAGGCATCCCCCAAAATCCAACCATTACAATATTATTTCCGAACTCAGTGACACCGAAAAGAATCTCAATGGTACCGAGTTGCACTAAATGTGGCAACTTTTGAATTCATGGTGAGACCGGTACAGGAATCTCGGTAGTACCGATACGATGACCAAGACCAGTTTGCAAATCTCGGTGAGACCAATTTCAAACTCGGAAATTCTGATTCTTGAAATCTTCTCAACACAAAGTTGGTCACTCAATCTCCGTGGCACCGATAGGAATGTTGGTGGCACCGAGATGGTAGGGTTTCTCATATGTTCAGTTAAGTATAAAATTGGTAGGGCCGAATGGAAATGGTTGGTGGCACCGATTTTGCTGATGTGGGTTTGTACAGAGATATTTTGTGGGAGAATGGCTGAGTATTTTTGGTGGCTACCTCTAAGCACTTGAGCAACCAATTCATCATAATACCTCATCCCCTTTTAATAGTATTGGCTTTCCTACGGACTCAGAGTGATTTCTCACAAAGTATAAAATGAAGAGTCTTCTTGCTTGAAGCTTCTGCCAATCCTATTCCTTCCTTCGTCAAGGGGCATCTCCTCACAATCCTATAGCCAAAGCATCTTTGAACTTTTCTGAAATATACTTGGATAAACTCATTAGTCCAATGATGCATATGTTGTGATTAATTACCAAAACCAACTTAGGGAGCAATTGTGCTTTCAATCTCCCCCTTTTTGGTAATTGATGACAACATACAGATCAAACCTTAGACAAAAGATATAATCAATGATTAGCATCGATGCTTTGAGAAGTATGTGAAAAGCAAGACCTGCCCCTAAATTTGTGCATTATTTTAAATTTGCGTTTGAATGCAAATGCACAATTGATTAGGATCATAGGTTACTCTTCCATCTCACATACAACTTGGTGGTGCGCATAAATGATATGAATGAATAGTAATGCACATAACACCAAACAAGACGTGAATGATAAACATGTAGATAGCTCAAAAGTAATAATGTGGTGTCATCAAACAACCATAATGTATGATCAAACACACCTCTAAACGGATGAAGTCATCCAAAGGTTTTGAAAACCCAAAAGAAAGAGCAAATAAAGTGCAAAGCTCTCCCTCTCGAAGCCCTATTTGATCTATACACTTCTCCCCCTTTGGCAACAAGTTACCAAAAATTTCTAAGGTCTAGAACTAAGCGTCTCTCTAGGCACGATCTCCTCCAATAGCTGAAGATGGAGTGGACAAGAGAGCACCAATGAAGGCTTGTGCAGATGTCGCTGGAGCAGGAGTTGTAGACACTGGAGGTGCAGGAGCACGAGCTGAAGCTTGAGCTGACGAAGATGGTCTTGCTTTCGGTACTGGCACAGCTGCTGACCTAGTCTGGGTCCTGAACTAAGTGGTAGTAGAAAGAGGTGAATCATCATCATCATCATCACTACTGGAGCATGCAATCTTCACTAAATCAACTTCATGCTAAAGTTGCTGAACACTGGTGGTCAACTCCGTCACCTTAACATCGAGGTCATGGAATTTATCTCCACGATCCTCTCTAAGCTCTTATGGTGCTGACCATGAAGGACATCTGCTCATCTCTGGTTTTGAGCTGTGGGGGTTGAGGTGGAGCATTCCTAGCAGCCTCTACAGTTGATGCCTCTGCTACCTCTCTAGAAGTAGCTGAGCTGGGATGGGTATCATCCACCACAACTTCATTGTCTTCAAAATCAGGTTGGAGTGGCAGGTGGGGACGATCAGGTTGATATGCACGCTGGCCGGTCTTGGCATTGATGAGCATGTGAATGTACGGAGCATTTCCACAAGATCTCTTCTGATCTGTAGCAGTCCTCTTGATAGTGTCAGCTATCAATTCCATCACTCGGAACAGGGTGTGAGTGTCTAGATGGTGCAGCATGTTGATGGAATAACCTCTATGTTGGAAATATGCCCTAGAGGCAATAATAAAATAGTTATAGTTATATTTCCTGTTTCAAGATAATCGTATATTATCCATGCTATAACTGTATTGAATGAAAACATAAATGCATGTGTGAATATATAGACAAAACTATGTCCCTAGTAAGCCTCTAGTTGACTATCCAGTTGATCAAGGATGGTTAAGGTTTTCTGGCCATATACAAGAGTTGTCACTTGATGACTAGATCACATCATTGGGAGAATGATGTGATGGACAAAACCCAAACTATAAATGTAGCATGTGATCATGTCATTTTGTTGCTATTATTTTCTGCGTGTCAAGTATTCATTCCTATGACCATGCGCTCATGTAAGTCACTAACACCGAAGCAATACCTTGTGTGTATAAAACGTCGCAACGTTACTTGGTGACTATAAAGGTGCTCTACAGGTATATCTGTAGGTGTCCGTTGAGTTAGCATGGATCAAGACTGGGATTTGTCACTCCCTGTGACGGAGAGGTATCTCGGGGCCCACTGGGTAATACAACATCACATACAAGCCTTGCAAGCAATGTGACTAAAGTGTTAGTCACGGGATCTTGTATTACGGAACGAGTAAAGAGACTTGCCGGTAACGAGATTGAGATAGGTATAGGGATACCGACGATCAAATCTCGGCCAAGTAACATACCGAAGGACAAAGGGAATGGTATACGGGATTATATTAATCCTTGGCACAGAGGTTCAACCGATAAGATCTTTGTATAATATGTAGGATCCAATATGGAGATCCAGGTCCCGCTATTGGATATTGATCAGGGAGTGTCTCAGGTCATGTCTGAATAGTTCTCGAACCCGCAGGGTCTGCACACTTAAGGTTCGGTGACGTTTTGGTATAGTTGAGTTATAGGTGCTGGTGACCGAAGTTTTGTTCGGAGTCCTGGATGTGATCACGGACGTCACAAGGGTTTCCGGAATGGTCTGGAAATGAAGATTGATATATAGGATTGTTTCATTTGGCTTCCGGAAAGATTTCGGGCATTACTAGCAGTGTACCGGGAGTGACTAATGGGTTCCGAGTTTTTACCAGGAGGGGCCACCCACCCGGGAGAGAACCTAATAGGCCCATGGGTGGCGCACTAGCCCTTGGTGGTCTGGTGAGGCCAGCACAATAGGAATATTTCGGCCAAGAGAAAAATCAAAGGAGAAAAAAAAGAGGAGGTGGGAAGGAAGGAAGGGACTCCTCCTTCCAAACCGAATTGGAGTAGCAGTCCCTCCTCCTCCACTCGGCCGACGCCCTTGGGGATCCCTTGATCCTCAAGGATAGCCCCTCCCCTCCTCCTATATATACTAGAGGTATTAGGGTTTTCGAGACACAACTTTGCCACGTGCAACCCTAAACCTCTACTTCGTAGTTCTTCCTCTAGATCGGTTTTCTACGGAGCTCGGGCGGAGCCCTGCAGGAATAGATCATCACCATCACTGGCGCGCCATCACTCTGCCGGAGAACTCATCTACTTCCCCGTCTCTCTTGCTGGATCAAGAAGGCAGAGATCGTCATCGAGCTGTACATGTGCTGAACGCGGAGGTGCCGTCCGTTCGGTGCTAGATCGGGACAGATCGTGGGACGACGATGATTTGAATCACGAAGTTGTTCCACTACATCAACTGCGTTCCTTAATGCTTCTCGCTTAGAGATCTACAAGGGTATGTGGATCTGATCTCCCTCTCGTAGATGGACATCGCCATGATAGGTCTTCGTGTGTGTAGGAAATTTTTTGTTTCCCATGCAACGTTTCCCAACAGTGGCATCATGAGCTAGGTTCATGCGTAGATGTAATCTCAAGTAGAACACAAAACTTTTTGTGGGCATTGATGCTCGATTTGCTGCCCTCCTTAGTCTTTTCTCGATTCGGCGGTATTGTTGGATTGAAGCGGCTCGGACCAACCTTACTCGTACGCTTACGAGAGACCGATTTCATCGACTAACATGCAACTTGTTGCATAAAGATGACTGGCGGGTGTCTGTTTCTTCAACTTTAGTTTAATCGGATTTGACCGAGGCGGTCCATGGAGAGAGGTTAAATAGCAATTTGCACATCACCGTTGTGGTTTTGCGTAAGTAAGATGCGATCATACTAGATACCCATAGCAGCCACATAAAACATGCAACAATAAATTAGAGGACGTCTAACTTGTTTTTGCAGGGTATGCATGTGATGTGATATATTGGATGTATGACATGATCATGTTGTAATAGTTAAATATCGACTTGCACGTTGATGCTATGGAAACCGACAGGATCCATAGGGTTGTCTTTAAACTAATGTTTGTGCTTGCAGATGCGTTTACTATATTGCTAGGTTGTAGCTTTAGTAGTGATAGCATAGATAGCACGAAAACCTCGATGGTGACACGATGATGGAGATCATGGTGTGGCACCGGTGACGATGAAGATCATGTTGGTGCTTTGGTGATGGAAATCAAGAAGCACAAGATCATGGCCATATCATGTCACTTATGAATTGCATGTGATGTTAATCCTTGTATGCACCTTATCTTGCTTAGAGCGACGGTAGCATTATAAGGTGATCCCTCACTAAAATTTCAAGATAAAATTGTGTTCTCCCCGACTGTGCACCGTTGCGACAGTTCGTCGTTTCGAGACACCACGTGATGATCGGGTGTGATAGACTCAACGTTCACATACAACGGGTGCAAAACAGTTGCACACACGGAACACTCGGGTTAAACTTGACGAGCCTAGCATGTACAGACATGGCCTCGGAACACAAGAGTCCGAAAGGTTGAGCATGAATCGTATAGTTGATATGATTAACATAGAGATGTTTACCACTGAAACTACACTCAACTCACGTGATGATCGGACTTGAGTTAGTGAATTTAGATCATGCCACACTCAAATAACTAGAGGGTTGTCTATTTGAGTGGGAGTTTATTAGTAATATGATTAGCTAAACTCTAATTGTCTTGAACATAGTCTAAGTAAACTTTGCAATATTTGTATGTTGTAGATTAATGGCTCGCGCAGTAGCAACCCTGAATTTCAATACGTTCCTAGAGAAAGCTAAGCTGAAAGATGATGGTAGCAAATCTGTAGACTGGGCTCGTAATCTAAGGCTTATCCTACAAGCTGGGCGAAAGAATTATGTCCTTGATCCAGCGCTAGGAGATAAACCACCCACTACGGCTGATCAAGATGTTTTGAACGCTTGGCAACCGCGTAAGGAGGACTACTCAGTAGTTCAATGTGCAGTCTTGTATGGCTTAGAACCGGGACTTCAACGACGCTTTGAACGTCATGGAGCATATGATATGTTCCATTAGTTGAAGTTTATGTTTGAGAAGAATGCCCGGATCGAGAGGTATGAGACCTCCGATAAATTCTATGGTTGCAAGATGGAGGAGAACTCGTCTCTCAGTGAACATGTGCTCAAAATGTCTGGGTACTCAAACCGTCTAGCTGAGCTGGGGATTGAACTCCCGCAAGAGGCTATCACTCACAGAATTCTTCAATCACTGCCACCTAGCTACAAGAGCTTTGTGTTGAACTATAACATGCAAGGGATGAATAAGTCATCCCGCGAGTTATTTGCGATGCTGAAAGTCGCTGAGTCAGAAATCCGGAAAGAACATCAAGTGTTGATGGTCAATAAGACCACTGGTTGCAAGAAAAGCGGCAAAGGCAAGAAGGGTAACTCCAAGAAGAGCGACAAAATTGTTGCCCCTCAGATGAAGAAACCCAAGGCTGGACCTTTGCCTGAAACTGAGTGCTATTATTGCAAGGGGATGGGTCACTAGAAGCGCAACTGCCCCAAGTATTTGGCTGATAAGAAAGCGGCCAATGCCAAACCAGGCATATGTGATATACATGTTATTGATGTGTACCTAACCAACTCTCGTAGTAGCGCCTGGGTATTTGATACCGGTTCTGTTTCTCACATTTGCAACTCGAAGCAGGAACTGTGGAATAAACGAAGGTTGGCGAAGGATGAAGTGACGATGCGCATGGGAAATGGTTCCAAGGTTGATGCAATCGCCATCGGCATGGTCTCACTTCAGTTACCATCGGGATTAGTTATGAACTTAAATAATAATTATTTAGTGCCTGCGTTAAGCATGAACATTATATCTGGATCTTGTTTATTGCGAGACGGTTACTCATTTAAGTCACAGAATAATGGTTATTCTATTTATACGAGTAATATCTTTTATGGTCATGCACCCAATGTGAGGGGTTTGTTCATATTATATCTTGATTGTGATGACACACATATCCATAACATTGAGACCAAAAGATGTAGAGTTAACAATGATAGCGCCACCTTTTTGTGGCACTGCCGCTTAGGTCATATTGGTGTAAAGCGCATGAAGAAACTCCATGGTGATGGGCTTTTGGAGTCACTTGATTTTTATTCACTTGACACGTGCGAACCATGCCTCATGGGCAAGATGACTAAGACTTCGTTCTCTGGAACAATGGAGTGTGCAAGTGACTTGTTGAAAATCATACATACTGATGTGTGCGGACCAATGAGTGTGGAGGCACGCGACGGATATCGTTATTTTCTCACCTTCACTGATGATTTGAGTAGGTATGGATATATCTAGTTGATGAAGCACAAGTCCGAAACATTTGAAAAGTTCAAACAATTTTAGAGTGAAGTTGAAAATCATCGTAGCAAGAATATCAAGTTCCTACGATCTGATCGAGGGGGCAAATATCTGAGTTACAAGTTTGGTGCTCACTTAAGACAATGTGGAGTCGCTTCACACTTGACACCGCCTAGAACACCACAGCGTAATGGTGTGTCCGAACATCGTAATCGTACTTTGTTAGATATGGTGCGATCTATGATGTCTCTTACAGATTTGCCATTATCGTTTTGGGGTTATGCATTAGAGACAGCTGCATTCACATTAAATAGGGCACCATCAAAATCCGTTGAGACGACACCATATGAGCTATGGCATGGCAAGAGGCCAAAGTTGTCGTTTCTTAAAGTTTGGGGATGCAATGCTTATGTCAAAAAGCTTCAGCCTAAAAAGCTGGAACCCAAAGCGGAAAAGCGCGTATTCGTAGGTTACCCAAAAGAGACAGTTGGGTACACCTTCTATCTCAGATCCGAGGGCAAAGTGTTTGTTGCTAAGAACGGACCTTTTCTTTAGAAAGAGTTTCTCTCGAAAGAATTGAGTGGGAGGAAGATAGAACTTGATGAGGTTGTGGAACCTCTGCTCCAAGAGGATGGTGGCGCGGCAGAGGGAAATCTCTGTCGAGGCAACACTAGTTGAGGAGGAAGCTAATGATGATTATCATGAAGCTTCGGATCAAGTTATTATCGGACCTCGCAGGTCGACAAGATCATGTATTGCTCGTGAGTGGTACGGGAATCATGTCTTATCTATCATGTTGTTAGACAACAATGAGCCTGCGAATTATGAAGAATCAATGGTGGGCCCAGATTCCAACAAATGGTTAGAGGCCATGAAATCCTAGATAGGATCTATGTATGAAAACAAAGTGTGGACTTTGGAAGTATTACCTGAAGGTCGCAAGGCTATTCAGAACAAATGGATCTTTAAGAAGAAGACAGACGCGGACGGTAATGTGATTGTTTATAAAGCTTGACTTGTGGCAAAGGGTTTTTCACAAGTTCAAGGACTTGACTACGGTGAGACATTATCACCGGTAGCGATGCTTAAATCCGTCTGAATCATGTTAGCAATAGCTGCATTTTTCGATTATGAAATCTGGCAGATGGATGTCAAAACGGCGTTCCTTAATGGGTTTCTTAAGGAAGAGTTGTATATGATGCAACCTCAAGGTTTTGTCGATCCAAAGAATGCTAACAAAGTATGCAAGCTCCAGCGATCCATTTATGGACTGGTGCAAGCATCTCGGAGTTGGAATAAGCCCTTTGATGAGGTGATCAAGGCGTTTGGGTTTATACAAGTTCTAGGAGAATCTTGTATATACAAGAAAGTGAGTGGGAGCTCTGTAGTGTTTCTAATATTATATGTGGATGACATATTGCTGATTGGAAACAATGTGGAGTTTTTGGAAAGCGTATAGGATTACTTGAACAAAAGTTTTTCAATGAAAGACCTAGGAGAAGTTGCTTACATATTAGGTATTAAGATCTATAGAGATAGATCGAGACGCCTGATAGGACTTTCACAAAGCACATACCTTGAGAAACTTTTGAAGAAGTTCAAAATGGAACAATCCAAAAAAGGGTTCTTGCCGGTGTTAAATGGTATAAAGTTGAGTAAGACTCAATGTCCAGTAACTGCAGAAGATAGAGAAAAGATTAGTATCGTCCCCTATGCTTCAGCCGTAGGGTCTATCATGTATGTAATGTTGTGCACAAGACCCGACGTCAGCCTGGCCATAAGTATGGCAGGCAGGTTTCAAAGTGATCCAGGAGTGGAACACTGGGTGGCGGTCAAGAATATTCTGAAGTACCTGAACATGACTAAGGATATGTTTCTCGTTTATGGAGGTGCCGAAGAGCTCGTCGTAAAGGGTTACGTCGATGCAAGCTTTGACACTGATCCGGATGACTCTAAGTCTCAAACCGGATACGTATTTATTCTCAATGGGGGTGTGGTAAGCTGGTGCAGTTCCAAACAAAGCATCGTAGCAGATTCTATGTGAAGCAGAGTACATGGCTGCCTCGAAGGCGGCTAAGGAGGGTGTCTGGATGAAGCAGTTCATGACGGATCTTGAGTTGTGCCAAGCGCACTAAATCCGATAACTCTGTTCTGTGACAACACTCGTGCCATTGCTCTAGCCAAGGAACCAAGGTTTCACAAGAAGACCAGACACATCAAACGACACTTCAACCTGATCCGCGACTATGTCGAAGGAGAGGACGTAAATATTTGCAAAGTGCACACGATCTGAATGTCGCAGATCCGCTGACTAAACCTCTTCCACGAGCGAAGCATAATCAACACCAAAATTGTATGGGTGTTAGATCCATTCCAATGTAAATCACATAGCGATGTGAGACTAGATTAATGACTCTAGTGCAAGTGGGAGACTGTTGGAAATATGCCCTAGAGGCAATAATAAAATAGTTATTATTATATTTCCTGTTTCAAGATAATCCTTTATTATCCATGCTATAATTGTATTGAATGAAAACATAAATGCATGTGTGGATATATAGACAAAACTATGTCCCTAGTAAGCCTCTAGTTGACTAGCCAATTGATCAAGGATGGTTAAGGTTTTCTGACCATATACAAGTGTTGTCACTTGATGACTGAATCACATCATTGGGAGAATGATGTGATGGACAATACCCAAACTATAAACGTAGCATGTGATCGTGTCATTTAGTTGTTATTGTTTTGTGCGTGTCAAGTATTCATTCCTATAACCATGAGATCATGTAAGTCACTAACACCGGAGGAATACCTTGTGTGTATCAAACGTCGCAACGTTACTCGGTGTCTATAAAGGGGCTCTACAGGTATCTCCGAAGGTGTCCATTGAGTTAGCATGGATCAAGACTGTGATTTGTCACTCCGTGTGACGGAGAGGTATCTCGGGGCCCACTCGGTAATACAACATCGCATACAAGCCTTGCAAGCAATGTGACTAAAGTGTTAGTCACGGGATCTTGTATTACGGAATGAGTAAAGAGACTTGCGAGTAACAAGATTGAAATAGGTATAGGGATACAGACGATCAAATCTCGGCCAAGTAACATACCGAAGGACAAAGGGAATGGTATACGGGATTATATGAATCCTTGGCACAAAGATTAAACCGATAAGATCTTCATAGAATATGTAGGATCGAATATGGACATCCAGGTCCCGCTATTGGATATTGACCGGGGAGTGTCTCACGTCATGTTTGCATAGTTCTCGAACCCGCAGAGTCTGCACACTTAAGGTTCGGTGACCTTTTCGGTATAGTTGAGTTATAGGTGCTGGTGACCGAAGTTTTGTTCAGAGTCCCAGATGAGATCACGGACGTCACGAGGGTTTCTGGAATGGTCCGCAAACGAAGATTGATATATATGATTGCTTCATTTGGCTTCCGGAAAGATTTCGGGCATTACCGGCAGTGTACCGGGAGTGACGAATGGGTTCCGGGTTTTTACCGGGGGGGCCACCCACCCGGGAGAGAACATAATAGGCCCATGGGTGAGGCACCAGCCCTTGTCGGGCTGGTGAGGCCAGCCCAATATGACTATTTCGGCAAGAGAAAAAATCAAAGGAGAAAAAAAGGAGGTGGGAAGGAAGGAAGGGACTCCTCGTTCCAAACCGAATTGGAGTAGGAGTCCCTCCTCCTCCACTCCGCCGACGCCCTTGGGGCTCCCTTGAGCCTCAAGGCTAGCCCCTCCCCTCCTCCTATATATACTAGAGGTTTTAGGGTTTTTGAGACACAACTTTGCCACGTGCAACCCTAAACATCTACTTCGTAGTTCTTCCTATAGATTGGTTTTCTGCGGAGCTCGGGCGGAGCCCTGCAGGAATAGATCATCACCATCAGAGGTGCGTCGTCACGCTGCCGGAGAACTCATCTACTTCCTCGTCTCTCTTGCTGGATCAAGAAGGCGGAGATCATTATCGAGGTGTACGTGTGCTGAACGCAGAGGTGCCATCCGTTCGGTGCTAGATCGGGACGGGTCGTGGGACGGCGGTGATTTGAATCACGAAGATGTTCCACTACATCAACCGCGTTTCTTAACGCTTCCCGCTTAGTGATCTACAAGGGTATGTGGATCCGATCTCCCTCTCGTAGATGGACATCACCATGATAGGTCTTCGTGTGCGTAGGAAAAATTATGTTTCCCATGCAACATTTCCCAACACTCTAAACATCTTGTCATCACCTAACTTGGGCATCACGGTGTGTCTCATGATAGTGTTTGTAGTGGGTATTCCTGCTTGCAAAAAGTAGACACGGCCAAATTTGTGAGATAGTAGATAATCATTGGGCACGGTTATGTACATGTTGGCCATGGAGTTGTGATTCATATTGAGCTCTTAATACACATCCCAGTCCTTTTCACGTGCTTTAGGAGCTCCAATGATAGTGTCCCATTCATCAACACTGGCTTCATACGAGTGACCCTTAGTCATCCAAACAATTATTCCATCAGAATAGAAATGAGCGATGGAATAGAATCGCATGATCATCTCATCCTTCCAGGCAGTCATCCCTTTGCCAACAAAATCTTCAATATCAACCATCCTAAAATTTTCTCTCACATGAGGAAAATAGTGTTCATTGGCCTTGATGTATTCCCAATCGACATATCTCATGTCGCTGACTGCAGGATTCTTGTCAAGCAACAATGTCTCGTAGAAATCTTGTTGTTCCCTTGTGTGAAAGCGGGGATCAACAATAGTTCTCCTTCTCACGGCATATGGATCAACAGATCTCCACTTCCTCAGTCTTGCATCTTTCCTCTTCTTCATGTCCTCAGCAACTAGGTGAGATGAATCATGAGTTGGCACATGAGGTCTCAGCTTCATAAGCATAGGGGCATCCTCATCTTCCTCAGCAGCAAAATATCTCGATGCAGAGCCTTTGTTTTTCTCACCTGCACGAATATCCTTTGTAGTCCTCTTGGGAGTACAAGCTTCTTAGGAGCAGAAGGCTTCTTTGCCATAGCATCAGACATCAACTTTGTCTTCTTTGGAGGAGGGACCTCAGCTGGAATTTCTTCCTCATCATGAGCTTCAGAAGTTTCTGTTGGACTTTCATGCATAGAGGTTTGCCTACTAATGACATGAATAGTTCTCTTCCGGGCTCTCTTCACACATGGATTCTTATTAAGACTAGCCTGTGGAGCTCTAGTGTCAAAAGGTTTAGCATAATCCTTCCTCACAATATTTCTGACTGTGGTCTTCTCCTTCTCCTTCTCGGGAGCAGATTCCTCACGGATGAAATCAGCATCTTCTTCATCAGAATTGAGCTTCCTTCTGGACCTGATAGCTACCTTGGGCAGGCCATGGGAGCTGGGAGTACCTGGATCAGAAGGGGTCCTCTCAGGACTAGTGCCTCAGTGTGACAGCCCGATACCGACGCCCCAGAAGATTCCCCTTTTATTCTGTTTCTGTCGTGTGTCTATTTTTATTTGTCACATCATCATCGCATCATGCGCATCATCAGCATTGCAGCGGCACCCCGTTGCCGCTAGTTTTCAAAACTTGCATCCGTTGTTAGTTGCCGGTTCTTGTCGTTGTCCGTTCTCAGCCCGACCACACACGCATGCGCCCGCGGCAATGTTTAAATCTTGTTTTCTCAAGTGTGTATAAAACTTTCTCTCATTGGGTTGGAATTTGACGTGCGGTCTTATTTTTATATAGGTAGGCCGCCTGTCGAGTTTCGTCGCAATCGGAGTCCGCCTCGTACCCGAACAGTCGACCGTAGCGGCACCGTATTCGATCTATCGTCGGACGTCTTTCGTGTTTTAAAATCTCGTTGTCGGGCCGCCCGTTTTCCCTCTCGTCTCCGGATAACTACTCTACACGGCCATTTAGTATGTCCCGCGTTCGGAATTATTCGAATCCGACCGCGCGGTTGGATCCAGAACGAAATTTCGCTAAACCTAGTCCCCCTTTGTCTATAGATAAGACCCCCATGCATTTTTTTAGCTGCCCCTCTCCTCTGCCTCGAAAACAGTGCAACCCCCGAAACCCTAGCCGCCACCCCACTCTCTCTCCTCGCTCACGGCCCACCCGGGCCCGGATCAGGCCCTCTCGGGCCCATCTGCGCGTCGCCGCCGATCTGCCGGTAGCAGCATCCCCGAGCACCAGCCCCTCGTGCCGAGCTCCTCCTCTTGTAGCGCCTCGCCGGGACCCGCACCGCCCCAAGCTCCTCCGTGCCCCGCCGCCGGCAGCAGCTCGCTGGAGCTCCCTTCCCCGGTTTCCCCGCCGGCCGAGACCAGCAGCTTGCCGGCTCCATCCCCGCCACCGACCAGCAACCGCCGCCGTTGTAGCCTCCCGCGCCAGGTCCTCGCCGCGCCGTCGATGTAGCCTCCCGGATGCGGTCCCTGCTAGCCACCCGCCGCTGCCTCTGGTCTCCCGCCGGCCAGCCGCCATGGCTCGAGCTCGTGCTCGAGCTTGGGAGAGACGAGGAGCACAACGCCCCTTCGACCGAGCTGCCAGCACCCGCTCGCCAGCCGTTGTGGGCCGGCCCAGCCGGCCTCCTTGAGCCGGGGCCCAGCTCCAACCGCTGCCTCGGCCCAAGTCGCCACCGCCCCAGCTGCAGCCTGCCTCCTCGCCGGCCTATTAGGCCCTCTGGTGAGACCCCCTCCCCCAAGCCTATTTCCCGCCTAGGAGTGCATTAGTTATCTTGCGCCCTCGTATTAGGCCTGGTAGATATTTTATTTTTTAGGGATTTGCGGATATTAGAATGCTCGTAACTTTTTAATCGTAAGTCGGATCGCGATGATTTAGATAGCTATTTTGTGTAGAATCTCGCATAGAATTCGAATTTGCAACTTGCATAATTGTTTGACGTTGTTTGACGTGCCAAATGCATAGTTTTATGTGTTGTCCCAATAGGATACATCCCGTATTTATTTTCTCGTGCGTGTTCGAATTGCTCGAACTGTCGTATATAAAATGTTCATGTTCCAGGGACCCCTTTGCCATGTATTTTAGAGTAGTCGTTGGTTTTTTTGCGTGTAGGGTTCCGTAGCTAGTTTGCTATACCGTGTTTAGGACTTTATCTCGCATTTTCGTGTGGCGTGATTTTTGTTTTGCAACCCCTCATGTTTTATACGTTCTTGGGGTAGAAAAATCCATAGGATTTTTCTGTGCATTTAGTTTTAGCTTTTGAGCAAGTTAGTTCGCGTGATATTTTGCCATGATGCCCTTTTGTCTATTTTGTGGGATATAATCCGTGCGTGATATGATGGAGTTGTCAACTAGAGAGTTGCCCTTTGATGTTAGTCTAGCCCCTGGTAATTTTGGTTGCAATAGAAATCCATGTTTAGGTGTGGTTTGCTTGTTCTTTACTTGCTAGGAAATAGTGTTGTTTTAGAGATGCTGAAATATTTCTAAGTCTGAAATATGTTATGTTTTGTTGTTGTCTTTGCATGAGTTTATCTGGTGATCTGTAGGTCTTTTGAGATTGGTGCAATGGAGTTAGTTGTAGACTTTAGGATTCTCTAGAATGCTGTCTATTTTCATGCCATTTGGAGTCCTGTAGCTTATGGTTTTGCTGCTGTCAATTTGCCTTCAGATCGAAAACTGCAGTTTCATAAACTATTATTCTCTCTAAATCTGAAACTGTGCGTGAGAAGCCATTTTGTGACTTCCTTTCCTAGTGATCCATGCTTCCATGCTAGTTGTTGTTAGTTGTATGTTGTAGTGCTTCTTGCCCTCTATCGTGTCATGTCTTGGTTGAGTATATTGGAATTGTGTAGCTCGTAGTTGTGGGGTGTAGAAAATCCTATGTGGTTGATTTTGGCAGATTGTAGTGATTTCTTGTTTTGCTCGTAGTTTTTGAACCGTAGCTCCGTTTTGATCGTGTCCTATATGAAACTTGCTTAGAATCTCGTGTAGTTTCTTATTATCTTGCTGGTTGTATGTTTTGAAGTGCTCGTGACTGTCGTTGCACACATTTTGCATTCATGCCTTCATATCTTGCGGTGTTTGTATCTTTTGATCCGTAGCTCCGTTGGAGATGTTCTCTATGTGCAAATTGCTTGTAACGACGCGTAAAATCACATGAACCTATTTGTTTTGCTGTTTAACAACTAATTAAATGTGTTAGTTCAGATCTGGACAGAATTGTAAATTGTCATGTGAGGTCGTCTCGGAGGTGCTATATGTCATTTCCGACCTCATTTAAAATGCCTAGATAGGTAGATTAATTACGCTTCACCTCTGGCCATGTTTAATAACATTTAATGTGTAGTTTCGTGGAGTTTCATCAATATGCAACTCGTTGTATATTGAACTTCACTTAATGTGTAGTGTTTGATTGTGTGAATTGTCATGCCGTGACTTGCATGTATTCAGCCGTTCATGCATCATGTGTGTTGTGCATCGTGTGGTGAATATCGTGTGTTGATGCTTGTTTTCGGTTTGCTCCATCTCAATAGAGTTCCGCAAGCGTGTCGGATTGTGAGGACCCGTTCGACTACATCGGTTCGTCTGCTTCACGGAGTCATTCTTCTTCCAAGCGGGATCTCAGGCAAGATGACCATTTCCCCAGATACCATTACTATCATTGCCATGCTAGTTTTATAGCTTCTATCGTTTATGTCTCGTTGCCTGCCACATGTTAAATATCAGCCTCTCAACAATGCTGTGAAGCCTTCAACCTGTTCACAACCTAGCAAACCACTGATTGGCTATGTTACCGCTTGCTGTACCATGTGTTAGTGTTGCTCGTTGCAGGTGCAATTGCTTCCATGTGATAACATGGGTTCCTTGTTATATCACCCTATTAATGCTATTAGATTTAATGCACCTATATACTTGGTAAAAGGTGGAAGGCTCGTCCTTTCTAGCCTGGTGTTTTGTTCCACCTTTGCCCCCTTAGTTTCGGCTACCGGTGTTATGTTCCACAATTGAGTGCTCCTAACACGATCGGGGTTGTTATGGGGACCCCCTTGATAATTCGTTTTAGATTAAAGCTGGTCTGGCAAGGCCCAACATTGGTACTACATTTGCCCAACATAATAACCTTGTTAATACTGAAAGCATAGGGTGTCATGAACTCCAGGAGTAATTCTACATAATACAGGGAGGGCCAGTACTGATGGTGCTGGTCAAAAACAGAGCACTGTGCGGGGCCAACCCAGGGAAACTTGGGTGATTTCTATCAGGCCACCGTACGCGTAGCTTATCAATCGTGTCCTGAGAACGAGATACGCGGCTCCTATCGGGATCATCGACACATCGGGCGGCCTTGCTGGATCATCGACTCGACAGAATGAATTTTACTCAACAGAGCTGCCACCTCTGCCACCTCTCCGACACGCCAGGGGGATGATCCCGTGGACATGGACAATGTTGTCACATCCCAGCCAGGTGCATCGTGGCGATTCTGAGAGTTTACATTATTGCATCACGAATTCTGTCTTTGGTCTTGCCTTTTTCCTGTAGTCTCACGCCGTTCGGTCGGGTTTCCCTCAGAGGTGATCTACGTGGAGGAGGGCGACCAGAGGAGGTCCGAGCAAGCTGTGGTGCCTGTCCTTGAGGCTGTTCCGCCGGTTACTACTCTCGCCATGGACGCGCCGCCGACTGAGACGATGCCGTCGACTGAAACGACGCTTATCGCTGCTGAACCGACTGGAGCAGGCCTTGGGATGCCCAAGGAGTCTCCTACGATGCCAGGTCCGTCGACTGTCCACTACAACGTCCAGCGCCTCCCGGAAGATCAGGTGGGGGCTGCCAAGGGGGCCATGGTGCAGGCGGAGCTGATGGCGGGAGAGGCCAAGAGAGCGTACGACTCCATCGCGTCCGTGTACAAGCGAAGCTTGGAACTGCGGGACGATATCCGAGTAAGTGGACTAGTAAGTATTTACTTTCCTCTTGTAACCCACTGGGTGTTTGAGCAATGCACTCGGATACAGTATGATTAGTTTGAAGTGGGTTCACTCTTAGTGAACCCAGTGGGTGTAGTCCCCGAGACTTCTGTCGAGTGCTTGCACCGACAGTTGTCTTTATACACATTTTCTTTAACTTTATTAGATCAAAAACTAATCTGGTCGAATGTTACCGGTGGGGGCACTCCGAGTGCACCTACTGGATGAATCCCCGAGAGTAATTTTACTCAGGTCGGGTAGTAGTAGCCTCATAGGCTTGTTTGTTGTCATGTATCTCAAGAGGGCGGACCTGTTTGAGCTTCATGCCAGTGGGGTCACTCTTAGTGAACCCACTGGGTGTAATCCCCGAGACCACTGTCGACTGCTTGCGTCGGCAGGGGTCTGAAGAACTTAGAATTTTTATTGTTATCCTTGTTGAATTTGTCTGATCGTCTCTTGGCGCTGACTTGCAGAAAACTTGCGAAATGGGAGCAGCGTACGAGACCCTGAGGGCTGAAAAAGTGCAGTTTGCTGGGGAACTGGATGCAGCAATGGTTGCGTTGGTTGGTATGAAGGATGTTCTGGCTGAACGAGAAAAGTCCTTGGAGGAGGCCCGTGAGGCAAACAAGGCATTGGCGGCTGAAGTGGAGAAAATGGGGAAACAAAGGACCGAGCTGATGGGACAGATGCAGGTGTTGAACAGGTGGTGCATAGCAGAGGAGAATTACGTCAATGACTGGGCCCGGAAGATGATAGCGCTTCTCCGTGGTAAGTTATGTTTTTCCGAGTGCTTCTCGACTGTGCATTTCCTGCTGTGCTTACTTTTTGCTCATCCTGTCTTTGCAGATTTTTGCATGGACGCTGAGGCTGAGGCAGCTGACGTTGAGCGGTCGATTCTTCCGAACGTTCCACTCGGCGAGGACGCCAATCGAGATATGCTCCGAGCGCACATTCACCTGGGCAAGGTGGGGCCTTTCATCGGTCGACTGAGAGAGGTCGTCGGCCGAATCGACAAGGAGCTTTGGCCGGAAGACGAGTCTCGGCACGAGATGGAAGGCTTGATGACTCGGCTAGAGGAGGTCCCGAACCGAGTGCAGGCGTGGAAGAAGTCTGCGGCTCGCTGTGGTGCGGACGTCGCTCTGTTGCTGGTCCGAGTGCACTGCAAGGAGGTTCGCGAAGAGAAGCTGAAGGCGTTGTAGGTCGCCAGCACGAAAAAGCTTCGATTCGAAGACTTCATGGAGACCTTCCTTGAGAGCGCCACTCGCATCGCCGACGGGATCGACCTCGACACATTCGTGGAGCCTGCCAGTCCAAGTGCCAGTCCTGACGACATTTAAGAAAACTTTTACCTCGGTATGCCGAGTGTTGGTTGTAAGAAACTTTGGCCACTGCTGTTGGCCGTCACATTCGTGGTTCGGTGTGGATAAGCTTGATCTACACCGAGCCAACTATCCTTAGGCGAACTTTGAATTTGAATCGAATCTTTGTCTCTTCTTTTGCCAAAGAGTTGTTGATACGATTTTGGCTCGTGGTTTTTGTTTGGCGTTTCTTGGTGAAGCCAATGGCAAACATGCGGAGCATGTAATTGTTAGTTGTCTGGACATCTGCATGAGCCTCAATGAGGGTCTGCTGAGTCTCCGAGTGGATCTGTAGGATACACTCAAAGGCAATAGAGTGCTTAGGCGATTCGTGATCGCAGCTAAGTCTTCGATTGTGACTGTCAGGTCGTACTCGGAGCGAGTTGTTACTCATGTAATTGCCAGTGGTCTTGACATCTACATGAGCCTCAATGAGGTTCTGCTACTCATGTAATTGTCAGTGGACTTGACATCTACATGAGCCTCAATGAGGTTCTGCTACTCATGTAATTGTGAGTGGTCTTGACATCTACATGAGCCTCAATGAGGTTCTGCTACTCATGTAATTGTCAGTGGTCTTTACATCTACATGAGCCTCAATGAGGGTCTGCTAAGCCTCCGAGTGGATCTGTGAGATACACTCGAAGGAAGCTTTCTATTTAAGCGATTCTTGATCGCAGACAAGTCCCCGAGTGCGACGTTAAGTGCACACTCGGAGAAAGTGTGTAGTTAGGCGATTCGTGATCGCAACTAAGTCCCCGAGTGCGACATTTAGTGCACACTCGGAGAAAATTTGTACTTAGGAGATTCTTGATCGCAACTAAGTCCCCGAGTGCGACGTTAAGTGCACACTCGGAAAAAGTTAATACTTAGGCGATTCTGGATCGCAGCTAAGTTCCCGAGTCCGACGGTTAGTGCATACTCGGAGAAAGTTAATACTTAGGCGATTCTGGATCGCAACTAAGTCCCCGAGTGCGATGTTTAGTGCACACTCGGAGATAGTTAATGCTTAGGCGATTCTGGATCGCAGCTAAGTCCCCGAGTGCGACGTTAAGTGCACACTCGGAGAAAGTTAATACTTCGGCGATTCTGGATCGCAGCTAAGTCCCCGAGTGCAACGTTAAGTGCACACTCGGAGAAAGTTAATACTTAGGCGATTCTGGATCGCAGCTAAGTCCCCGAGTGCGACGTTAAGTGCACACTCGGAGAAAGTTAATACTTCGGCGATTCTAGATCGTAGCTAAGTCCCCGAGTGCGACGTTAAGTGCACACTCGGAGAAAGTTAGTACTTAGGCGATTCTGGATCGCAGCTAAGTCCCCGAGTGCGACGTTAAGTGCACACTCGGAGAAAGTTAGTACTTAGGCGATTCTGGATCGCAGCTAAGTCCCCGAGTGCGACGTTAAGTGCACACTCGGAGAAAGTTAGTACTTAGGCGATTCTGGATCGCACCTAAGTCCCCGAGTGCGACATTAAGTGCACACTCAGAGAAAGTTAATACTTAGGCGATTCGTGATCGCACCTAAGTTTTTTTTTTTTGAGACCGGAGTCTGCGACCGCGGAAGAATTTTGAATCTGCAAAAACTCAATCTGCTTTGTATTATTTCACCGATACTTGTTCTTTACATTGCTTCAGTCGACGGTCACGTGTAGAAGCGCTTCAGGAGATCTCCGTTCCATGCTCGCGGCTCGTCCGTTTCCCTGTCGATGTTGTAGAGTCGGTATGCTCCGTTGTTCAGCACCTTGGAGATGATGAAGGGTCCTTCCCAGGCGGGAGCCAACTTGTGAGGTCTCTGCTGATCCACTCGGAGCACCAGGTAGCCTGCCTGGAATGTACGACTCTTGACGTGTCGCGCGTGAAAACGCCGCAGATCTTGTTGATAAATGGTTGAGCGAGTCAGTTCCATCTCGCGCTCCTCCTCTAGAAGATCCACTCCGTCTTGCCTTGCTTGTTCTGCTTCAGCTTCGGAGAAGAGTTCAACTCGTGAAGCGTTGTGAAGAAAGTCGCTCGGAAGGACTGCCTCTGCTCCATAAACGAGGAAGAACGGGGATCGCCCTGTAGATCTATTTGGGGTTGTGCAGAGACCCCAAAGCACCGAAGGTAGCTCAGTCACCCATGCGCCAGCGGCATGTCCCACCTCTCGCAGGAGTCGAGGCTTCAAACCTTGCAGAATAAGTCCATTCGCCCGCTCTGCTTGCCCGTTTGTTTGGGGATGCGCCACAGATGCAAAAATCCACTCGGATACCTTGGCCTGTACAGAAACCTTTGAATCTGTCCGAGTCAAAGTTTGTTTCGTTGTCAGTGATTATGCTGTGAGGTACCCCGAATCTAGAGATGATGTCCGTGACAAACTTGATGGTCGTTAGGGCGTCGAGCTTCTTGATGGGCTTGGCTGCGATCCACTTCGTGAACTTGTCGACTGCCACCAACAGATGTGTGAATCCCCCTTGGCCTGTCCTGAATGGACCGACTGTATCTAATCCCCATACTGCAAACGGCCAAACAAGAGGGATTGTCTTCAATGCAGATGTTGGCTTGTGGGACTTGTTAGAGTAGAACTGACAGCCTTCACATCGGTCGACCATATCTTTTGCCATTTCATTTCCTGCAACCAGAAGAAGCCAGCTCTGAATGCTTTGGCGACGATTGCTCTTGAAGAGGCGTGATGACCGCAGGTTCCCGAGTGAATTTCTTCTAGGATTAACTGTCCCTCCTCAGGGGAGATGCATCGTTGAAGGATGCCTGAAACGTTTTCCTTGTACAACTGGTCGTCGATGACAGTGAACGACTTTGACCTGCGGACCATCTGTCTGGCTTGGACTTCGTCTTCTAGTAATTCTTGCCTCAGGATGTATGCAATGATCGGCACAGTCCAATCGGGGATGACAACAAGAATCTCCATGATCAAATCAACCACAGTAGGTACGTCAACTTTAGTCGGATCTGTCGAGCTCTTTGGTTGTACTGGTTCCTCTGTGAAAGGATCTTCTTTAACTGACGGAAGGTGAAGGTGCTCGAGGCAGACATCACTCGGGACTGGTCTCCAAGTGGATCCGAGTTTTGCCAACTCATCAGTTGCCTGGTTCTTCAGTCGCGGAACATGGTGGAGTTCTAGACCTTCAAACTTTTTCTCGAGCTTCCTCACCACATTGCAGTATGTGGTCATGGTGGGGTTCCTGACGTCCCACTCCTTCATCACCTCATTAACCACCAAATCCGAATTGCCATAAACCATCAGCCGACGGACGTCGAGTGTGATGGCGATGCGCAGTCCATAAAGGAGAGCTTCATACTCTGCCTCATTGTTGGAGGAATCAAAGTGCATCTGCAACACATACTTGAGTTTGTCACCCTTTGGCGATATGATCACCACGCCAGCGCCAGAGCCATTCAACATCTTGGACCCATCGAAGAACATTGTCCAATGGGCCGAGTAGATGTGGGTCGGTTGCTGTTGTTCTACCCATTCTGTTATGAAGTCATCCAGAGCTTGAGACTTTATAGCTTTCTTGGCCTCGAACTTGATGTCGCGGTATAACATCTCCATTTCCCACTTCGCCACTCGACCCGATGCGTTTCGATTGTGGAGGATTTCCGACAACGGAGCATCAGAGACGACAGACAACGAGTGGTCTTGGAAATAATGAGCCACCTTCTTCGCAGTCATGTAAATCCCGTAGATAAGTTTTTGATAGTGGAGATACCTCTGCTTGGAAGGAGTCAGGACTTCGGAGACGTAATACACTGGCTGATGAACTTTGTATGCTTTGCCTTCTTCTTCTCGTTCGACTGTGAGAACAGTGCTGACGACTTGATTTGTAGCCGCGATGTACAGAAGAAGGGGCTCTTTACTGAGCGGAGCAGTAAGAACCGGTTGGGTGGAAAGTAGGACTTTGAGGTCGTCGAATGCAACTTGGGCTTCGTCAGTCCACTCGAAAGTATCTGATTTTTTCATGAGTCGGTACAGAGGAAGTGCCTTCTCGCCGAGTCGACTGATAAACCTGCTCAAAGCCGCTAGGCAACCTGTGAGCCTTTGAACATCGTGTATTCTGACCGGCCCCTCCATTCGAACGATGGTCCCGATCTTTTCGGGGTTGACATCGATCCCTCGTTCAGAAACGAAGAAACCGAGTAACTTTTCGCTGGGAACACCGAATGAACACTTGGCTGGGTGGATCTTGATATCGTACCTACGAAGGTTGGCGAATGTTTCTGCCAAGTCAGTCAGCAGGCCGGAACCCTTGCGTGACTTGACTATGATATCGTCCATATACGCCTCCACATTCCGACCGATCTGGTCGAGGAGGCATTTTTGGATCATGCGCATAAAGGATGCTCCTGCATTCTTCAAACCAAACGGCATAGTGATGTAGCAGAAGCACCCGAATGGGGTGATGAAGGCGGTTTTTAATTCATCGGGGCCATACAGACGGATCTGATGATAGCCCGAGTAGGCATCAAGAAATGACAGACGCTCGCAACCCGTAGTCGAATCGACAATTTGATCGATGTGGGGGAGCGGAAAATGGTCTTTCGGGCAGACCTTATTGAGATGCTTGAAGTCGATGCACATTCGGAGTGACTTGTCTTTCTTGGGCAGCATGACAACATTGGCGAGCCACTCGGAGTGGTGAACCTCGCGAATGAAGTTGGCTGCCAAAAGCTTGGCCGCCTCTTCCCCGATTGCCTTCCTCTTGTGCGCGGCGGACCGACCCAGGCGTTCTCGGACAGGCCGAGCGGCGGGATCCACATGCAGTCGGTGCTCAGCCAACTCCCTGGGTACACCTGGCATGTCAGAGGGCTTCCATGCGAAGATGTCCCAGTTCTCACGGAGGAATTGGATGAGCTCGGCTTCCTATTTAGGATCGAGGGTGGTGGAGATGTTCGTCGGGGCAGCGGTGTCGTCCATCGGGTGGATGTTGACCTTCTTCGTCTCTCCCGCCGACTGGAATGCGGACTCCGAAGCCGGCTTCTTCGCACGCATCATGTCAGCGGGCTCGACTGTTTCCTTGTACTCGTCAAGCTCGAGGACAGCCATCTGCTGATCGGCGATCCTTGATCCCTGCTGCAGACACTCCTCGGCCCGTTGTCGATTGCATGTGATAGTAATCACACCTTTCGGGCCTGGCATCTTCAGCTTCAGGTACACATAACATGGACGGGGCATGAAACGCGCATACGCCGGGCGGCCCAGAATTGCGTGGTACGCGCTCTGGAAGTCCACCACCTCGAACGTCAGCTTTTCCTTGCGGAAGTTCTTGTCGGAGTCGAAAACAACGTCCAACGCGATCTGGCCGAGTGACTTGGCCTTTCGTCCAGGGACGACTCCATGGAACTGCATGCTGCTCTCGCTGAGTTTGGACATCGGAATGCCCATTCCCTTGAGAGTGTCGGCGTACATGATGTTCAAGCCACTGCCGCCGTCCATGAGGACTTTGCGCAGTCGGACTCCTTCTACCACCGGGTCGACGACCAGAGCCTGTCTCCCTGGGGTGGGTACATGTTTTGGATGATCCAACTGGTCAAAGGTGATCGCAGTCTGAGACCATTTGAGGAACTTGGGGTTGGTAGGCATGGCCATGTTCACCTCCCTGTTCACCAACTTCAGTCGACTCTTGCTCTCAATGTCAGCAAAAATCATCAGTGTCGCATGGACTTCGGGGAACGGGTCCTCCTTGTCCTCCTCGTCCTGTTCATTGCCCTTTTCACTCGGTTGTCCTTCGCCGAACCCCTGGATCAGGAGGCGACATTGTCGAGTGGTATGCTTCGGATATATGGCGTTGCCCTCTTCATCCACCTTCGTGTGAATCGGACATGGCTGGTCCAGGATGGGGTTACTGAACTGCTTCTTCTTGGGAGTGAACTGAGCCTTCCCTTTGCCCTTGAACTTGGCATTGGTAACAGCTGCGGCTTCTGCCTGCGGAGTGGACGGAGCTTTCTGCTTCTGCTTCCGAGTGTTATTCCCATCTCCATCGGCGACTGTTTTGTGCTTGCCGCTACGGATGCGATCCTCTTCTTCACCGTTTGCATAGCGTGCCGCTATCTCCATCATCTTGCTCATGGAGATGTCGCCTGTTCGACCGAACTTCACGTACTGTGAAGGCGCAGACTGCTTGGTGCTCTGTGACGTTCTCCACCGTGTGGTAGAGGGTCGTCCAACGCTGAATGAAATCGCGCAGGGGCTCATTCTGCTTCTGGATACAATGCTGGAGCTCCACGAGGCCAGCAGGGCGTTTGCACGTCCCTTCGAAGGTCCTGATGAAGACTCGGGCCAGATCTGCCCAGCTGTAGATGCTTGAGGGGCCAACTGGTTTAGCCACGCTCGTGCCGAGCCGTCGAGCATCACAGGGAGGTGCTTCATGGCGACGTGGTCGTCCCCTCCTCCGATCTGGACTGCCACTCGGTAGTCGTCCAGCCACGTTTCTGGCATGGATTCTCTTGTAAACTTGCTGATCCCCGTCGCCAATCGGAAGTTGGGAGGGATGTCAGCCGAACGGATGGCTCGACTGAAACACTCGGGACCAGAAACGATGGTCCTGCTTCCACTCGGACGGTCTATATCGTGACCATCGCGGTGGGCTCGGTCCCTGTCGTCTCTGCTGGGCGATATGCCCTCTCGCGTCGGGCCTTGGATCGTAAGTGTCACCGACTGAACGCCGATCATCATGATGTCGGGGCCTGTAGGACCCACCCCGCGGAGGGGTGCGTACGGCGACGATCTTCGGGATTTATGAAACGGCTACCTCCCCTGTGTCGCTGATGAGAACCAGGGCTGTGAACTGACTGATGCGTGTTCGTATGAACAGAACTATTGTGGATCCTGTTGTGCGACTGGGAGACCGCCGAATTTTGTTGTTGCGCCGTGTGCAGCAGGGCGCGGATTTGCTCGATCCCCGTGCCAGCCTCTGAATCAGTCGGCTGAAGGGAATCGGCTATCTTGGCGGCGGCAGCCAGGTTGAGGATGGGTGTGCGGAACACCTCCACGTTGCTCCGCCGAGTGTGCCGACTGGCAGAACGGCGAGGCGGACGGCGAGCGCCGGATGTTTCGCCGATCTCGTGCTCGTTCCGGCCAGTTTGGCGGGGACTTTCATGGGAGTTGGCCATGTGCACTTCTGCTGCAGGCCCGCGGCCCAAGTACTTGGAAGGAAACTCAGTCGGAACCGAGTCCGAGCGCTGGGACGGCGGGGCAACCACAACCGACTCTAGGACCGCCACTTGTGAAGACGCGTTCTGGCGCGCCTCGGCGTGTTGCACCCAACGCTGGAGCCGCGGACGGCGGGACCGCTTGTTGTGGCGCGTGACGGCGGTGTAGGTTGGCACCGGAGCCGACTGCTGGAGAAGAAGAATACCGCGGGCGCCGGCACGGAAGTGCGTAGCCCCGCGACGGGGGAGCGCCTCGACGTCGAGAGGGGCGTCCCGAAGCCATGCCGAATCATCGACGATGAAGGAGAGAGCGCCGAAGAGGATCTCGTGACCCATGCTCAAATCTCCACCGGACGACATGACGAAAAGATGTAGTCGCAAACTCGCCGGAAGTCGCTTAGACGCCTGCCCCACGGTGGGCGCCAACTGTCGTGGGTATAAGTCTGACAGTAGATGTGTAGGGTACGAAAGGATGGGCAGAGCCTTAGCTACGGCGAGGTTGTATGAGTTCAGGCCCCTCTACGGTGAAGGTAATAGCCCTACGTCTCAGTGCTCCGGGAGCTTGTTGTCGAGTGGAATATGGATTACAGTGAATTGCCAACCCTTGCACCAGTGGGGAATGGCGGCTTATATAGAGTGCGCTGTCCTTCACAACGGTTTGGTGCACAGGGATGGAGTAGTGGCGAATAAATGCCTACGTTACAGGTAACGTATGTCTTAAATGCTAATAAAGGCACATGGAAACGTATGACCGTTTCCCTCCAGGGGGGTTACGATGCACAAAGTGGAATCCAGTCGGTTAGTTTGATACACTCCGAATGCTCATCTCCGACTGGATGGTGGAGGATTCGTTACCGACTGGATGATGGGAAGTCCTTAATTCAGTCGGAACTGACTAAGGGCCTTATCCCTTATGAAGGGTAGTCCTTGGGTAGGACTTATAAGGCAGGCCTATGACCCTACCCTACGACTATAACCCCATCATTGGTGCAATGGAGTTAGTTGTAGACTTTAGGATTCTCTAGCATGCTGTCAATTTTCATGCCATTTGGAATCCTGTGGCTTATGGTTTTGCTGCTGTCAATTTGCCTTCAGATCGAAAACTGCAGTTTCATAAACTGTTATTTTCTCTAAGTCTGAAACTGTGTGTGAGAAGCCATTTTGTGACTTCTTTTCCTAGTGATCCATGCTTCCATGCTAGTTGTATGTTGTAGTGCTTCTTGCCCTCTATCGTGTCATGTCTTGGTTGAGTATATTGGAATTGTGTAGCTCATAGTTGTGGGGTGTAGAAAATGCTATGTGGCTGATTTTGGCAAATTGTAGTGATTTCTTGTTTTGCTCGTAGTTGTTGAACCGTAGCTCCATTTTGATCATGTCCTATATGAAACTTATTTAGAATCTCGTGATTGTCGTTGCACACATTTTGCATTCATGCCTTTATATTTTGCGGTGTATGTATCTTTTGATCCGTAGCTCCGTTGGATATGTTCTCTATGTGTAAATTGCTTGTAACGACGCGTGGAATCACGTGAACCTATTTGTTTTGCTGTTTAACAACTAATTAAATGTGTTACTTCAGATCTGGACAGAATTGTAAATTGTCATGTGAGGTCGTCTCAGAGGTGCTATATGTTATTTCTGACCTGATTTAAAATGCCTAGATAGGTAGATTAATTACGCTTCACCTTTGGCCATGTTTAATAACATTTAATATTGTCGTGTACCTAATCGGGATAGAACTAAATAATTAAACGTGGAGTTTCGTCAATATGCAACTCGTTGCATATTGAACTTCACTTAATGTGTAGTGTTTGATTGTGTGAATTGTCATGTCGTGACTTCATGTATTCAGCCGTTCATGCATCATGTGTGTTGTGCATCGTGTGGTGAATATCGTGTGTTGATGCTTGTTTCCGGTTTGCTCCGTCTCGATAGAGTTCCGCAAGCGTGTCGGATTGTGAGGACCCGTTCGACTACATCAGTTCGTCTGCTTCACGGAGTCATTCTTCTTCCAAGCGGGATCTCAGGCAAGATGACCATTTCCCAATATACCATTACTATCATTGCCATGCTAGTTTTATAGCTTCTATCGTTTATGTCGCGTTGCCTATCACATGTTAAATATCAGCCTCTCAACAATGCCATGAAACCTTCAACCTGTTCAAAACCTAGCAAACCACTAATTGACTATGTTACCGCTTGCTCTACCATGTGTTAGCCTTGCTAGTTGCAGGTGCAATTGCTTCCATGTGATAACATGGGTTCCTTGTTATATCACCCTATTAATGCTATTTAATTTAATGCACCTATATACTTGGTAAAAGGTGGAAGGCTCGGCCTTTCTAGCCTCGTGTTTTGTTCCACCTTTGCCCCCTTAGTTTTGGCTACCGGTGCTATGTTCCATAATTGAGCGCTCCTAACACGATCGGGGTTGTTATGGGGACCCCCTTGATAATTCGTTTTAGATTAAAGTCGGTCTGGAAAGGCCCAACATTGCTACTACATTTGCCCCAACATAATAACTTTGATAATACTAAAAGCATAGAGCGTCATAAACCCGAGGAGTAATTCTACATAATACACGGAGGGCCAGTGTTGATGGTGCTGGTCCAAAACAGAGCACTGTGCGGGGCCAACCCAGGGAAACTTGGGTGATTTCTATCAGGCCACCGTACACGTAGCTTATCCGTCGTGTCCTGAGAACAAGATACGCGGCTCCTATCGGGTTCGTCGACACGCCGGGCGGCCTTGCTGGATTAGTTTTACCTTTGACGAGATATCTTGTGCATCGGGATTCCGGTGATGCTTTGGGTAATCTCAGAGTTGAGGTTTTCCACTAAGGAGACCGACGAGATCGCGAGCTTCGTGATCGAGGATTTCTATGCGGCTTGTGGTAATTTGTGATGGATTAGTTGGAGCACCCCTGCAGGGTTAAATCTTTCGGAAAGTCGTGTCCGCGGTTATGTGGCAACGTGGAAACTTTGTTTAACACTGGTTCTAGATAACTTGAAGTTAACTTAATGAAAACTTACCAACTGAGTGCGTAACCGTGATTGTCTCTTTTATGAGTTCCTTCTTCGATCGAGGACACGGTGGGGTTATGTCTGACTTTGGTAGGTGTTTAGGATCATTCATTTGATCATTGTTAGTTAACGTACGTAGATCATCCCCCTCTTTATTCTTGTACTCGTAAGTTTAGCCACCAAATATATGCTTAGCCGCTGCTGCAACCTCACCACTTAACCATAACTCACCCATTAAGCTTTGCTAGTCTTGATACATTTGGAAATGAGATTGTTTAGTCCCTTGTGGCTCACAGATTACTACAACACCAGTTGCAGGTACAGGTAAAGGTTACTTGACGCGAGCGCGTTGATTGTTCATTTGGAGTTCCTTCTTCTTCTTCTTCTTTATTGATCTAGGATGGGTTCCAGGCCGGCAGCCTGGGATAGCAAGGATGGACGTCGTTCTTCTTTTCTCGGTTGTTTTTCGTCCGTAGTCGGACCCTGCTCTTCTTCATGATGTTTAAATATTGTACTGATGTGACTCTGATGTAGCTTGTGGCGAGTGTAAGCGAATTCTTTATATCTCTTCTTTTCAGTACATGTACTTGTAACGATATCCATTCTTGCGAAACGACGAGATGCGCTTCTATCCCTGACGAGGCCCTCGTGCCAAATTGAGGATAAGATCTCATCTTGGGCATGACACTGAGTCAGTTTCAGCATGGGGCTCACTGAAGTTGCTCTAACTATCCTGTGAACCTAACAAGTTAAAAGACAAAGCAGACAAGCAAACTGGCAGACAAGATGACCCTATGAAGAGATATAGAAGAGCCTCAAAAGATAAGCATCACAAAATTGCAGAAGTTTTGTCAAATTTGAACTCTGAAAATTTTAGTTTTAACTTTCAGCAAAAAGGATTTCGGTTCCACCGAGTCACAAATTTCGAAGCCACCGAGACACATGTTCTCTTTAACACAAACTTAGCACCCTTTTTCGGTTTTACCAAAAAGGGGAACTCAATTCCACCGAGAACATTCTCAGTAACCCTAAAACCAAAATCGGCAATACCAATTTTTAGAACTTGGTGACACCAAGATTCAATCTCGCGAACAGCTAACCCTAAAAATTTATTTGCTCGCTAATCTTAAGAATTTTTCTACAGGATAGAACTTGTGACAATCGTGGGAACATAATGGTAGTGCCTAATTTGCACAAAGAATCAAATTGGAGTGCAAACAAGAGATCGAATCCATACCCTAACTCGGCGTGGATTTGCTACAACGGCGACGGTGGTGAAGAATCCTTTAGCGGCAAGGACTCCTAGCGAAGGCGCATGAGAGAATCAAGTAGATGTTCAAAGACTGGGGCACGGCACCAAAGGGGTGCAGCTTTCGGTGTTTGAAGAAATTTTCATCCGTCGGGCTCCGCTGGTGATATCCCTTCGCTGTTGGTGACACCAAGATGAGATTTTTTGTGCCACCGTGTTCCACAACTGTCAGCTAACAGTGAAACTCGGTGAGGCCGAAAATCTAAACTCGGTTGCACCGAGATGATAAAACCTGATCAACCCTAGGTTTCTGTGAGACCGAGATTTTGAGCTTGATCACACCGAGATGCACTTGGGAGGTTTTGGAACTCAGCCCTTGTTGAGACGAATCTCCAAGTGCTCCTCACACATAGTGTCCCTAAAGTGGTTGCTCAAATTTTGTGATGAAGCATGAATAGAAATTGAGACAAGAAAGCATAGGTAGCTAGAGAGGGGTACTTAGGCATTCTTGTATATCCAATTGGCCAAAATAAATAGAAAGCCAAATAAGAACAATTGGATATCCTCGAATGAGCAAAACATGCATACCAACATGATCACACAATAAGATGTCAAATAAAACATGGGGAACATGCACAAACATTCTAGCATCTATCAAGCATTTTGGCGATTACGAAGCCATCTATATATGAGTATATTGACTAAGGAGTCAAGTAAGAATACTTGATCATAGGTCATACTCATCGATTAAGCACAAGTGGGGTTACCACTTTTACATAATGCATTAATTATCACTTATACTCAACTCTTAGAGTAAAGCTCCCCCTAGATGTGGCATCCCCCCTAAGAGGGATAAACTAACTTTGGGTTTTTGTCGTAGAAGACTTCATGTAGGTGTAGTAGTGATGGATGCTCATTGTTGATGAAGATCATCTTGAGTTGGGAGCAATCCTTGTTGTTTCTTACTCTTCTCATCTACATGGGTTAGCCCCAAAGTAAAAGGAACAAATGCAAAGATATCTATGGACATGGAGTGAAATACATGGGAGGTGATGTCCAAAGATGCATTAATTACCTTGTCCCTTGCTCACCTTTGAGGGAATGTGTAACTCTTTGAACTAATGCATATGGTTGGAGTTGATTGCACATAGTTCTTGCCAAAATGAATAAGAGTGAATTTCATTAGCGGAGTCGCCCCTCAAGAAATTTCTAGTTCTTCCTCTTGGACCCACATCACCTTGTTGGGGATCATAGGGGTTGTGGTAGCACTAGATGAGGTAGTACTAGAAGTGTCCTTGGGAACCCACTCGACCTTGGCTTGGGGTTCTTCCACAAATGAGTCAATCTCCTCTTGAAGCTTTCCCTTGCCCTTGTGGTCTTGTGGTAGAAGGCCATCTTGAGAGCTTGTTCCCTTGGGAGGAGTAGGATCATACTTCTCCTCTTGAGGAACAAACTTGGGAATGTGATATGTACCTTCTTCCCAAACATCTCTGTTGACATTGAAGTAGCCAACACCTTGCTTCTTCCAATGCCCACCATGCTTGCGCACAATTTCCTCGAATTGCTTACTTACGGTAAGGCTCTTGAAGACACCTCTCTCTATATAATACCTTTCAATAAATCGTTTTCTTGCTCAAGTGTAACTTGGCTAAGAGAATCATTAGTGGAATCAAGAGAGCTACTAGCAACAACATCATTTGATCTAGCTTTAGCATTGTTGTTACTAGATGAAGAAACTTTCTTGCCTTTGTTACTAGTGTTGTTAGGTTTAACTTGTTGAACAAAAGTAAACAAGAGTAATCGTTTGCCTAGATAAGAAGAACTCTTCTTTCAAAGATTATCATTGATTGCTTTTAGAAACTCATGCTCTTGCTCTAAATTTAGCTTCTCAAAGCGTAACTTCTCGTGAGTTCTTGCAAGCTCTCTATGATCTTCGAGAGTAGTTTCATGAGCTAACTTAAGAGTGTTGAATTCTTTAGTTAGTCATTCAATCTCTTTCTTATCATCATCATTCGATTTCTCGTGACTAGCATGAATATTTTCAAGTTCATTTTCAATGTTATCACTAGTTTTATCAAAGAGCAAGTCATCATCTCCTAACAAGTCATCCTCATCACTAGCAAAGTCAAAGTACTCGGGGTGCGATACATTGGGGCATTTTGCCATGAAGCAGTTTCCAATCCCTTCATTTCGTGAATCAAATAAGTCGTAGGAGTTGGAAGAAATGAGTGCAATACCGGGAACAACTTCATCTTGACTGTAGTCGGAGTTTGAGTGATAGCTTCTCTCGGATTGGTTGTCATACTCGAAGCCGAAAACCCATTCACCAATGTGAACTTGATGTGTTCTTGAACTTCTCTTGGTGTACTTGTCCTTCTTATTTGATTCTTTGCCTCTCCGGAAGTATCTTAGTTCATAATGTTCTTCTCTACTCCTTCTCTCTCCGTGAGCTGACTCATCTCTTGAGCTTCGTCTTCTAGGTGACTCTTCTCTTTGTTTGTGGGGAGCCGAGCACTCATTTGAAAAGTATACGGGCTTTCAACGGTTGTAGCAGTTTCGGCCATGACTAGACATACGCTTCTCTTCATATCTTGAGCTTGAGCTTCTTTCTTTGCCTCTACTCTTGTAGAACTTGTTGAATTTTCTCACCATGAGGTTTATCTCTTCATTGGTAACAAGGTTGTCATTTGAAGTAGCGGGAGCATCGGTTGAAGCTTTGTAAGCACCGCTTGACTTCTTGTGTAACTCATCTTTGTCCTAGAGAGACATTTCATGAGCAACAATCCTTTCAATGACTTCAGTTGGCTTAAGCTCCTTGTAATTTGGCATCATTTGAATTAATGTGCACACGGTGTCGTATCTTTCATCCAAGGCTCTAATTATCTTTTTCATGATAAATTTTTCGGTCATCCCTTTACTTCCTAAGCTAGCAATCTCATTTGTGATGAGAGCCAGCCTAGAATACATCTCAGCGACTCCTTCACCATTCTTCATCCCGAACTTGTCAAGCTGACTTTAAAGCACATCCAACTTAGATTCCCTGACACAATCGGTTCCTTCGTGCATATCAATCAAGGTATCCCAAATTTCCTTTGCATTCTCAAGGCGACTGATTTTACTGAATTCTTCGTGACACAAGCAATTGAACAGGATATCACAGGCTTGAGCATTGTATTGCAACATCTTCAACTCATCCGTTGTCGCATCACGATCCGCTTCTTTTCCTTCTCCGAAGAAATCACCTTGCACACCAACACGAACAACAACCCAAACGATAGGATTATGACCAAGTATATGCACTTTCATCATATGCTTCCAACTAGCGAAATTAGTGCCATTGAAATATGGACCTCTACGATGATAATTTCCCTCACTAGACACCATACCCTCCTAGGTTGTGAAACCAATGTATTGAAGACCAAAGCTCTGATACCACTTGTAGGATCAAAAGTATGTCTAGAGGGGGGGTGATTAGACTACTTGACATGATAAAACCTTAGCCTTTTCCAAAATTTAAGTGTGGGATAATTTTAGCAATGATGACTAGTCAAGTACACCCTACGCATGCGCATTTGAGAGTATAGCAGCGGAAAGTAAACACATACAAGTTTAAAATAGAGGGTAAGGTGTGAGATCAAACACAAAGGTTGACATGGCGATTTTTGGCATGATTCTGATAGGTGGCTTTATCGTACGCCATGTTAGTGGAGACTTCAACCCACAGAGGATAACAGCTAAAAGAGTCCATCGAGGACTCCATCCACAAGCGGTTCACAAAGAAGCGGCCTTGTCTTTTCCATCACGGCTTCCATCCATACAGGACTAGCCTCACTCATGGTAGATCTTGACGAAGTAGACGATCCCCTTGCCTTTGCAAACATCTTGGTTCAACACCACAACATGAAGTAGGAGGCTTCAAAGACGTAACCAATCTAGGAGGCACCACCCTCCAAAAGGTAATAGATATGGTACAACAATGAACTCCTTGCTCTTGCGCTTCTAAAGATAGTTTCCTCAACACTCAATCACTCTCTCTCTCAAATTTGGCAGGGATAAGAGAGATTGATCTTGTGGAAAGCAACTTGGGAAGACTAGAAATCAAGGTTCAAATGGTTGGAATGGATCTGAATCTAAACACATGAGTAGGTAACTCTCTTTTAAAAAAATGAATCTGACAAGAGTGTGTGTTCTGAGTGCTTCCTCTATGAATAAGAGGTAGGTGGAGCGGTATATATAGGCATCCTCCAAAATTCAACCGTTATAACATTATTGCCCAACTCGGTGACACCGCGAGGGAACTCGAGGATTGGTTTTACTCGTAACTACACTCATTCGGTCATGTCCTGAAAACGAAATATGCGGCTCTTATAAGATTCGTCGACACGTCGAGCGACCTTGCTGAATTTATTTTACCTTTCTCGAACATCTTGTGCACCAGGATTCCAAGGATACTTTGGGCTATCTCGAGGTTGAGGTTTTCCACAGGTATTCCGAAGAGACTATGAGTTTTGAGGTTTTCCACGCACCTTGTGGCCAATTTGTGATGCATGAGTAGAGCACCCCTGCAGGGTTAAATCTTTTAAAAAGTCATATTCACGGTTATGTGACAACTTAAACATTTATTGAACACCTGGTCATAATAAAATTGTAGTGAACTCAAATAAAATACATCAACCGTGTGCGTACCCATGATTGTATCTACTCGTGAGTTCTAAACCAAAAGAGAACACGATGGGTTATGTTTGACTCGTAAGTGGTCAACATCACTTCTTGATCCTCCTTATTATTCTTGTACTCATAAGTTAACTACTCACATAAATTATTAGTGTTTGCTACAGCCTCAACATTTTACCATACCTCACTCATTAAGCTTTGCCAGTCTTGTACCTTTAAGAATGAGATTGATGAGTACCTGTGACTCACAGATTACTACAACAGTTGTTGCAGATACAGGTAAAGTGAACGCGATGAGTGTTCTATTTCAAGTTTTTTTTTCATCATCGATCGTAGGATGTGTTTTAAACCAACAAACTGGCATAGCAAGGATGAACATCATTTTTATTGGTTGATCTCGTCCGTAGTCATGATTCTAATATCATGATTTATCTTATGACTACCTAACCCAATTACATATACTCACTTCTTCTTTAAATGTACTTGTAATAATATCTACTTTTACGAACGATAAGATGCACTTTTATCCCTGACAAAACCCAGTTAAAATAAGAATAGAACCGCATCTTAAGCATTACATGAGATGTGGCTAAAATGCAGTTACTTTCCATCTGTTAATGCATGTGAGAGTTCAAGTTGCCCTATACCCAAAACTAGATCGGGTCCATGCCTTTGGTGCCTTTCCAAGCGTTTGTATGTACACAATAGGAACCCACATAACCATGTATGAACATAGAAAACATGTTTCACAATAGGTTTAGCACCAAATATCTATGCGATGAATGGGAAGTAAGGGGATACTCCCGTTCCAAAGTTAAACTAAAGATGAGAGCTGATTATATATGCACAAGGCATCCAGAGAATTGATCTGGTTGTTCACAAAGTCAAAACCACTATATATTGATTTGACCAAGCATGATTCAAATAAAACTACCCTTCAACCTCCATTGTAGGACCTATTGAGATATAATGACATAATGGAAAATGAAAGGAAAAGAAAACTAAAATAACAAAATAGGAAGTAAAATCATGGTAAGCGCATCGACTTCGTATCCTAATCCACGAAAGCATCATGCATAAAAAGTATCTGCATGATGGAAATGTAGAGACTATATATATCACATGTTGACATCCACTCAGGTAGAGGAAGCCCACCAGTTTACATCACCCAAGGAGGAGCTCAGGTTGGCCTTGGAACTGTCTGGTGTCACCATGGAAGTCCAAAAGCAGTCCAAGCGGCATTGCCACTATGACCTTTTACTCTACAAGCAGGGTCACACTCATACCGAAATAATTGTTCCCCGCTCATGGACATACGCATCATCACATTGAAGGATTTTGCATTAACATAACCAAGTGTTATAGTGATAGTACACTCCAACTGATTCTTCAAAAAGAAACACTTCACAGTTAAAAAGGAATATCAAAGCACAAGCACATGGAAAAGGACCACCTCAGCGTTTTTCTGGTTTGAGCTGGGACCAACAAAATATAAAGAACATGACGTTCCGTTATTCAAATTTGGAATGGAACATGAGTGAACATGACGTTCCTTTATTCAAAGTGTTGCACTATTGGAGTTTGTTTAGTAGAAATAATCTTATAATAAGCCAGGCACACCAAACAATATTGAACACCATGAACCTCATTTTTCTGTTCAGTGAATAGTCACCATATTATTACAGCAAGGTAACCTGCAACAACACAACATCTATAGGTGCACAGCAAACAAACCTAGAAGTTGCATGTGGAAGCAACAAAATGAGTACTCAGCAAAAAGAACTATTCAACAATATCTGGAAAGCATGAGTGATTTGTGTGAAAATACAAATGACTGAGAATGATTAATATCTGATGTAACCTTTAATCTCCATCCAGTTCCTTTCATCGACCTTATCATGGGGAATTAGAATCCTTATAATGGCAAGCAAACTGCTGCTCAAATCTCTCATAGAAATATAACATTTTTAATATAATGATATGTACTGAAAGATGAGCTGATCTGATGTAATATAATGTGCGGATGTACATGCAATGATATTTCTCTGACACCGAACCACATAATCCTTGTTTGGTTCAGTCCGTAAGCACTCTTAAATGGCACAGGTATAACATCTTCTTTTATGTATTAATTTTGAAACAATCAAAACTTAAAAGTTTCCATGAACCTGTTTTGGCCTAGTTAATTAAAATGAAGTCGCTAGGTTTTGATCGCCATTTTTTTTCTCTGAATGTTCCCAAATCAGTTTTAGCATTAGTTTCTTTTTGTAAAGAACAATGAATGTATACTTGCTAATAATTAACCTGGAAGATCACGTACTACCTCTATAAAAATTTAATGATCCAACATCACACTTACATATGTTATTCACAACAAAAAATACTAAGTTTTATCATAATAAAAACGCAACTTTTGCATAATACCTGCAAAGCACAATCTGGATGGAACTAACAAACTCAATCAAGCCATAACATTAACCTACAAAGCATGGACACGGCAGAAGTTGCCGAATCCCTGTGCTGATACGGCCGGACACGGTGATACGCTCGGACACGCTGGGATACGCATATCCCGCCATATTTCCTGAATTACGAATTAAAAAAAAAAAAAAAAAGGGAGGACACGGCTGGGACACCTGAGGGGTTCGATTAATCCACCGGTCGAAGCAGCACCCTCCTCCTCCTTAAGGCAGCGTGGATCTGGAGCACCCTCCCGCCGCCGTTCTGCTGCTGCTACTGTTGTGCCTTCGCCGCCGCCGCTGCTGCTGTGCTTCGCCGCCGCCGCTGCTGCTGTGCTTCGCCGCCGCCGCTGCTGCTGTGCTTCGCTGCCGCAGTTGCTGTTGCGGCAAGAGGAGCACGCTGGGAGGAGGGCGTGGCGAGAGGTGCTGCAAGGGAGTTGAGAGATCCCTCGCTGGGAGGAGGGGCAATGGCAAGAGAGTGGTGGCTTGGTCAAAGCATTAGGGCAGAGAGAGATAGGGCTTGAGTTTTGACGGTGCAGATTGATTTGTGGCATGCACTAGCTGGGCCGGCCCAACTACTAATATCCTCTCTGGGCTTATGTTAAGAGAGTTACTGTTGGCTGGGGTGATCTCTTATTATTTTTTCCTCTTTACCTCTATATTACATGGCATTTATTTATTTATTTATATATAAATTGGACGTGTCCCCGATGAGCTATTTCTGGAAAATGCCGTATCGCGTGTCTCCGTATGCGTGCCGCCGTGTCCATGCTTTTTAGACATTAACAGCCCCTCATTTCCAGTGAATGTATCCATTCAACATTGACCAATTCTTCTGGAATCATGCTTTAATTGGTTATAAATTGTTAGCTTACAAACAACACTTAATTTGAAAATAATTTTTTAATGCATTTGTAATAAGAAAAAAGAATTGTTTGATATCTACAACAGGATTCTTCCACGGTTCTACTACAAAATCACCAATTTGACTACCACCATCTGTATCATTTGGCCCTCTTGGCAAAGTTATTTGGTTACCATGTTAGCATGATATAATAAAGAATCACAATAAAATCATAAATAGACAACCCACAGTTTAACAATGAAACAACAAACAAACCATAGAAAAATACCTCCAGAATTTGCAGCTTGTGCCCCATTGAGCCCCATCGTCACAATAATCTGCCTCCTTCACAACAGCATAGAAGGAAATCTGATAGCCCAAAATCTTTGTCTATTTTAAGGACTCCACTTGATTCTGCATCATATGTTACTATGATAGATATATAGTGGTACACCTGAGTGCATCACGAGCCAAGAAAAAACAAAAATCATGAACATCTAGCTTCTACTATCAGTGCAAACTACATCTACCGAATTGACAAATAGGCCATTCACGTGATAAGCCAAGATAGTACATCACTCAAAGTGGAACTGGAACTGTCGGACACAGAGTTCAAACCCAAATCAGCATTGCTGGTGACCAGTCTGCCTCGCAAATGTCATAGATGATAACATATATTACAATGAGATCCCAGTACTGCTATAAATCATTAACAGATTGAGAAGAATCAATCCAATAATATTCAAAAATATACATAAGCACATGACCACAGATCATAGAAAGAGAGGTTGTATCTATCTAAAAGAATGCAAGGCTAAGAGTTGGCTCATCTATCATATGGTCAACCCACTTTGTATACGATATGTACGGTGATCCGCGTTGGAGATGCCCTTACACCCGTGTGACATTTCACCACTCAAATGGTTGCTCACAAAAAGCAAGCCATCCCGATTTGCACACTTCCACCTAGTCACACAAAGCCCTAACCTATACCATAAAAACAAGCCATGGTATCTAATCTCAGTAGTCCTCTTAATGAGCCTTACTCATCATCGCCACCAACAGAGCATGCGCAAACCCCAGAAAAAGAATAGCATAGAGAAGCCAATTGTCAATGAGCAAAAGGATAGCCTGAAACCCCATAAGAATCAGTGTAAGCAGAAAGAATCACTCTATCAGGAGCAAATCATGATCTGGTGGACACAAATACACCCCCCATCGCGACACTATATATAGGACACTCAGATTGTAATGGATATGATTTTAGCATGTCTTAAACATATATCATACCGACAAATAAAGCTTGCAAAAAAATTCAGTTACATATAGGAATTTGTTTATCTGGCATACATACAGAGGATGGCATGATCATAGTATATACACGAGGCTAACAATAAGTCTTGTGCGGGTACAAAAGCGTATGGTTTGTTCAGGGCGGCCTGAGTTGACCGATCCAGTAATCCTCTTTTTCCAAAGCTAGGAATATGTATGTAATTTAGTTAGTACCTTCCTTTTCTAACACAGTTCTTGTGGTTGCGACAGTAGGCCTCGAGGTCGTCGCAGGGCTCCTCCTAGTCATAGCTACTCCATCCCACATCCATGAACCCGACGTACCGGATACCAACTGCTGCGAGAGTCATCCCAACATAAGTCAGGTCAGAAATCATCACATACATGTATCCACTTCCATGCTGCTGAAAACCATTTAGCATGTCAATAGAGGGGGGAAATAGCACATGTGCATCAGAAGATAGGTACAGTTTGAAAGAACATATATATGTATGAAAGCAATATCATGCAAGAAGTCTCACAAACTATTAGCAAACCTGCAACTGCAAGAAGATCCAAAAGGCAATATTAGCAATAAAGGATGATACAATTTACGATCTAAATAGCTTAATTAGTGTTGTTCGTTCCCGGCGATGGCTAGCTGCGTGCAAATGAGACAATATCAACAGAGGCCACATTTAACAAAAGAATTGTAGGTAGACCAACAGTATACCAATTAAACATGAATACAAATTCACAATCACAATCATAATCAGAAATTGTCCACCAAGAGCGTAACGAATGCATGAGCTTTTTCTAAAGATGGTTAATAGTGCAAGCATAGAAGAATCCACCAAAGGAAAGTAGACGGATAAGAATCTAATATATGAGCATAATAATTATTAAAAAAAGGAACATGCATATCTAGCAAATGGATTGTAACATCAACTCGGGGGCCCAAAAATTCATGAATTATGCTCCATATGTTGTTTGGAAACCTCACCAGTCGTCCCATATAAGCTCATTATTTAAAAATAAGGTCAATGCGTAAGAAAGGCCAACATATCCAAGATAGATGACAACAATTCATGATCTACCCACTTCTGCCTGGCATGTAATACGGGTCTAGCTATATATGCAATTTTTGTTAAACAAAGGTGTTTTCCCTCTTCATATAAAAAAGGTTGACTCCTCAAAATTTGTACCTCTGGATGAATTAGAATATTAGGAGGTTGTTCAAACAATGGGAATCCTACACACCCAAACATGCAGCCAAAGATGGTGGAACCAGGAGTCGACGGAGCAGTAGTACCATCTAACCATCATCGAAGTCAGAGTAGCATCCAAAGGTGCAACGGAGAGCCAATCTCATGGAGCACCAGCCACAAACCCTAACCGCACCATCGGACAACGGCGACAACAACATCCCTGCACCAGTACCACACCATGGATAGCCAACGATTGAGCAACACGAGCACCATGGAAATAAGACACATGAGCATTTACATGAATACAGTAGAGATGAGAGATAGGCAACCGTTGTCATTTTCCAAAGCCATCACTTCCTCATCTGATTATAACGATAAAATCATATAACTATATTTCTCTACATTAGCAATCAGAAAAAAAAAAGCAGCATTGACCATTTTTCCGATCCATCATTGCTCTTCTAATTTTGTAGAAAATGGCAAAGTTTAGTTCACGAACCAGAATTAGGAAAGATAATAAGAAGGAAGTCCTAAAATATAGGAATTATTATATTTCTCTACATTAGTAATCTAATAGCAAGAAAATAAATAAGCAGCCATAATCATTTGTCTAGTTCATCATTACTCTTCTAGTTTTGTAGAAAAGGGCCAAGTTCAGTTTAGGAAACAGAAATATGAAAGAGAATCAGATGTAGATCTATCTCTTTGAGGTTGAACCTATCAAATCTTGAGTTTCATGTGAATGAAACACAGTTTGGCTAAGCATAAAAAAATAACAAAAAAATCATTAGGTGAAGAGAAATTAAAGCACCAATCTCCATTTCTGCAGCCATGCTAGCTAGCTACATAAATCCATGACTAGGCCAATCATGTGTAGGCAAGTGACAATTGAATGAATTGATAGCAAGCCAAAAAAATGTTTTTCTTTTACTTGCAACACATAATCGCTCCAACACATTTCCAGTAGTCTCCAAGCTAAAAGCAACACGAGCTGACTAAAAGAAGGCAAAACAACACTCTCACGGCACCAAAAGAAGCAACACATATCAACGAATTGTAGGTTACGGTAGGAGATCACTCACTTGGAAGACTGTCTAGAAGCTTGCGGCGTGCCTGGGATGTGGCTGACCAAAGGATGTTGGCGAGAAGATGATGCCCCTCGTAAATCCATTCTGAGCAACCAGTACATGAACAATACACCTGCAAAAAAATGATTCTTAAGCGGACGAACATGATAATCTGCGAAGCGCACGAGCACGAACTGATTATGGACGCGAATTCGAAGAGTGTTCAGGAGGTTGGGATCCTGCTCACCTTGGGCGCCGCGGTGGATGAGGAATCCTTGAGGAGGGGATGGACGAGCATCTGGTCATCGTTGAACCACGTTCCCCCGAGCAGAAGCGCACGCCTGTGGTCGATGGTGATCCCGAGCTCCACATGGGATTCTCCCTGTGATGGATGTGTCCACGGGAGGAGGCAGGGGGGCGTCGCGAGGGGGCGACGGGGGCAGCGGGGTTTAGAACACCGGCGACACCGTCCCTCTCTGGTCGCTTCCTTCACAGCGTCGCCAGGTGGATGGCGGCGGTGGCTCGTGCTACTCCTAGCCGCGTATCCTCCGCCTGCGGCGCTGGCGAACCGCGACCGCTTCTGGGTCAGACGACGACAACGAGGAGACGGCAGAGGCGCGCGGATGCGAACGGTGCCGTCGGGAGGGTGGTAGAGCGAGTGAGAGATGATGCGGGGAGGGGGGCGATGGGAAGGATAAGAGCAAGGACGGGAAGGATGGATGGCGGAAGCAGGGAGGATAGGAGAGCGGGCGGGAGCGGGAGGGGAACGGCTAGGGTTTCGGCGCTAGCTCCCACCTCTGCGACGACGCGAGGGGGCACGCGTGCGGGAGGAGGCGCCTGCTATGTCTCCACAACGGGAGAAGCAACTATTTATACGGCCCCAAATGAAATGACAAAATACCCTCGGTGGTGCACCGATTTTACATGCGGTGGCACGAACGAGAGGGCACTGCTCACGGTTGTCTGACCCGGCGGTTTGGATCGTCCCGAATTGAGATCCAACAGCCAGGAACGAATCAAAGAAACGATCCGACGGTCAGAATGCTCTAAGTTGTGAGAAGCCTGAGGTTCTCCCACGGTTCTTATATTTGGAAAACGACTAGTCTCCCCTAATAATAAAGCGCGAGCGCTTCTGTCGTCCGTCGTCGGGCATTTTGCAAAAAAACCTCGTAGTTTTAGGTAATCAACCCGTAGTCCAATTTTAAGTCACAGTGAACCGTTTTCTGTTATTTTGCACAAAAACCCTCCCAAGAATCCCCGCGGCTCAATCAATCCCAAGATCCCCGCGGCTCAATCAAAGGTCAAAGGGGACAGGCCGGCCGGCGAGAGGCGGCCGACGCACCTGCCGACCGCGCTACACCTTCCTCCGTGCCGCGGGGGGGGGGGGGGGGGGACGGCAGCAGCGGGGATCCTCGTGCGGGCCGGCGATGGTGGTCTACGAGGCAGCGTCGGGCGGCGGCGACGGGATCCGGGTGCTGCTGCTGGCGGAAGCAGGTGGGCTTGTTGCCGGACGAGAGGAGGAGCAAGAAGTGAGGCGTGAAGGCGCGGCCCTCGGATGCACGCGCTCGCCCACGGTCAACTCCACTCGCCGGCCCCAAGCGCCGCCCTCTGCCTTGATCTCCGCCGCCGCCGCCCCGATCCGGTCCGGGGGAGACCATCTCCGCCGCCAACCTGCCACCGGAGCCTCGCCTCCCTCGCCCCTTGCGCCGGTGGAGGCAGCCGCCGGCCCTGCTACGCTCGGGCTCGAGCAGCAGGAGGGGCGCGGACGGCAGCTCAGAAAATCGAATCCCTCCCAGCTCGTGGGTTCCCGGCGCTGAATTCCCTTGCCAGAGGCCGCGCGTGGAACTGGATGTTCGTGATGGAGATTTATTCCCGGAGGCCTGCACTGGTTCTGCAAGCAACGATTGTTCAGCAACTGTTCTGATTTCTGAAACAGAAATCAATGTGTCTCTGATTGACTGACTGACCTCGCAGATGTCAGGGGCTTCTTCCACCGACGGCGTTGTTAGCTCCACCGGCGGCGTGATTTCCGGTTGCACTTTCAATATTAATTACAAACAGTTATATGCCTGATCGTCCGATCTTAGATAAACAGGAGTGAAAGGAAAAAAGGTATCTCATTCTCATCCATCTACCTATCTACCTACCTATCTATCTTTGCCGGAGGTTGAAGATCATCCGCCGAGCACTCCAATGTCGCCTGCTGCGGCTACACGAGAGGTATGTATCACACCGAGCGCTGTTTGATTTTTCTTTCCCCTAGCTCTGTGTATGATAGATCGTATCAGTGGTGTTGGGTAGCGGGTAGGTACTAGGGTTCAGAGGTATAACTGATTACAGGGGATTAAAGTAGTTAGGCGCCTTAAGCAATCTCTCTGGCAAATTCAGTAATGGACCCTAGCAGCTCAGGTTTTGTCCTGTGTTGCAACAACAAGAAATCTTCTCTGAATCTTGACAACCAGGACATGTGGGAAGGCGTCACAACTCTGAAGATCATTGTTGTGGTGAACACTTCCATGAACATGGGTTTGGACCAAGTTTGTTTAGTCGTTGCCATCCAGCCAAACCATTCTCCTTCTGTTGACTATCGAAGGTTGAACCTTCTCATGAAGATATGTCAGCCCTTTAGCAGCATCTATAGCAATTTTGACTCGCTGCATCCAGTCAAGTGTTGGGCCAGGCTGTGCGCCAGGGACACCTTTTCTTCCTTGTGTATGGTAAAAAACAGAAAAGATGTCAGAGTAGATCAGACCACCGTGCTACATGAACTGTTTTGATCATGAGGACCTAATGAAGAAACAGGCTAGCAGATTACATAACATAGCACGCTTACCATGCAAAATATCATGTAGAGAACCCATCGTAGCAAATTCATAGGCTACCAGACGTTGATTTCCTTCCACACAGTAGCCAAGCATTTCCACAAAATTTTCATGCTTTAATCTTGACACAATCGAGAGCTACGGCCAAAAGAGGAAAATAAGTTCTAGGATAGAGGGTTGTAGTTAATACCAAAAAAGGAAATAAAGCTATCATAACTAACAAAAGCTGGTGATTACTCAGTACCTGTGTCAGAAATTCGTTATCAGGCTCAGGGTCTGCTGAGGTATCAAGCTTTTTAACAGCAAGATGTTTTCCGCTGTCTAGAATAGCATAATATACTCTCCCGTATGATCCTTCACCGATCAAAGCTTTTGACCCAAAGTTGTCGCTCTTTTCTTTCAGTTCATCAAGTGACAATTCAGGTATCTCAATGGGAGGAGGTGCTTTTGTTGGATCACTTTTGGTATCAAAACCATTTCCTGTTAACGATGTGTTTACAAACAACTTTAGGCCCCAGCAACAAAAGAACAACAGGAGAACATAGGAGAACTAGAAAGCAATCAGGAATGCACAACAAAATCCCTTCTGATAAAAATTATTTATAATAAAACTAACATAAATACCTAGCCCAAACGTTACAGGGTTCTGATAGGAAAAGATAATCTGGAAAGGTGTTGACATAATCCGAAAAGGTGTTGACCAACGACTATGCTGAAAATTCTCCAGGTAGATTACTGTCCAACTTTGCACACATCACATTTTTAGGATAAGTTGTGTAATTGGGCACGCGACTGCATAATTAATCTGTAGGTTATGACTGAGCACAACTGTACATGTTTATTAATTGCTCTTCTTCTCTGAAAACAAATCTGCTCTCCTTTTTTACAGCAAGCAACGGTGATTGCTAATTCCACCAATTTCAGAGTTCAAAGTTACTACGGGGATGGTAAAAATCCAAGAGATCACGGGGACTGGGAGACAGAGATGGGGGAATCTGAGGTAAGGTTTGCTCGCCATTCTCCTTGCAGGTTAATCACAATGATTTTCCAGCTTGGAAAATGTTGTAGGGAGCTATTTTCCGTAACGACAGCCTCGACACCTACTGTCAGTAAGTGCCCCGACCCATCCTCTCCCCCTCAAAATCTCTCCCTTGTCTCGCGGAATCACAGGCTGAGCCGAGCCGTCGTCGGTGGTTTTTTCTTTTTTGTCAGGTCGGACGGCGCGCAGCCGTACCTGGTCAACATCCAGTTCCAGAAGAAGGTGCAACTGCAGGTGAGCACTATGAGTCTCCGAGCTGCTGCTGCTGCTTCCGCTCAGTTTTGTTTGGATTTCTGTTTCTGAATTGAGCAAGGAAGCAGGGAAGGAGGTGTTCAGAGACACGGATCTTTCTTCACACAGCGAGGACGACGACGAGTTGAAGCATCTCAAAAGGACAGTTAGGAGCTGGGTCTGAAACCCATCTATTTCAGGTTTCTGATGCTTGTGGCCTGTCACAACATCGGACCTACCTCCTCTTTTCTTACTTAACTTATAACCCTGCTACAACAATTCTGGAACATCACATGGTATGGCAAAAATGGTGTTAGATGATTAATATCATATTTGGATATCATGCAAATATGAGTGTAAACAATGCTCGAACATTACATGGTTATGGCACAAGTCGTGTTATACTTGTAAACCAATATAAGACGTTTTAAAACACTACTGAGTACTTGTGTGAAACTCGCTAAATTCCACCAGGTAGAACATCTCCAGAGTTTTGAAACCAAGATTTTCATGACACAAGCCCCAGTGTCCAGGTGAGAATCATTATATATTCAAATGTCACAAAATCAGAAGAAATTTTTGTATAACAAGACGTCTGTCAGACCGCCTGGTTTCCGGAGAGTACGCGTGGGACTCCATCGTCAGGTCGCGTCATACTCCGAAAAACAATAAGATTATAAACTATAACCGATGTTTATCAAAACCGGATATAAGAAACTGACACACGGAGCAAGTTTTACGATATTTTTAGCCCGTTGCAACGCACGGGCATTTGTACTAGTCTATCTTACGCACAACCGTGAGTCAAGGTTAATCCTTGATGGCTTTAAAATAAAACAAAAGTGATTTACAAGTAGATGAATGTGCTATATTTGCTGATCATAACCCATATCTAACTGTAAACATTAATTCTAAATAGAACAAAATGATTATTTAGGCTGATTTTGACGACTAATTTCAGTAAATGCTTCTATTTTCCTTTACTTGGCATAAAACGGTATAGCCAACACCAATATAGTGATAGAAGTATAGTTGAAGGAGAAAAAACAGAAGGGGTTTGAGGTGCAGGAGAAGATGCAAACCTGAAGCATCGCCCACACATGCCACCACAGGGAAGCTTGGAGGAGTCAAGGTCTTTCCTGACAGATGTGTTGTTGCATTCTTATCTAGGATCTGCAGAAATGGTGGTCGACCTTGCAAATTTAGGTTGATACTTTTCATTGTCTGGTTTTCATGCAGGCTTGAAATCCACTAAGGCAAAGAAAATGCTCAAAGCAGTAATTAGGTTACGTCTTCTTTCTTTCCCTACGTGTGGGCATGTTCAATCTATTCTATACCACCAGTGATATTCATTTGTATTTGTTCTAGATAACCTTGGAAAGAATTCTGTTAGACAGATGACCAAATGCAGTACCAAAGTTGGACAATGTTTCTTTAGTTATAGTCCATGTGGGCACTTCATATGCAGATACTGAAAAGTTTCACAGCGATTCGACCTCTCAGGCGGCTACACATTCAAAAGAATCCTTGAGTGCTGAACCTATGCCGAATGTTGTGATTTGGCGAGTTGCTTTATTTATAAAGTGGGGCGGAAGGCTTTTTCGATAAAGAATCCTTGAACTATCACCTGCGAGAGGTAGTACCACAAATTGAGCACAACTTATGACTACTTATTATTGTAATAGAAAATATCCAAGAAGAAAATTATGGCTATATGGGTACTTTGTAAGATTTCTACCATCATATATGCGACTACTTCTATTGCTAATTGTAATTGATTTTGGATAGCAAACGTCAGATGAATGAAACATATATGAGACTGAACAACATGATCGGATGCCTTTTCAAACTTAATAGGCTAAACTCACCAAATCCATCTGGATCTTTAGTATTAAATTTCATGGGATGGTCAGTTGTAGCTAGATTGACATCACCGAAGTAAAATTCCATCGGTCAAGTTTCCGAATACATTACAGTATCCAATGGGATACACAGTTATAAAGATGCACATCAAGCAACTGATGAAGGTTTAATTATATTAATAAACAAATAAAAAGGAAATAGTCTTGATTCTCCCCCAAGATGCTCTATTCCCTTACCTGCAGTTGACCAAAGAAAAAAGAATACATAACTTCAGTAAGTAGGTGAGTGATATGACATCACGCAGAGATGGCAAGATGTAATTTGGTTAAGTAGACGACCAGCCTAACATTGGAGCCTTCCTGTTGCCGACGGATGCCATGGTCGTTGTCGCTGTGCTCCTTCTGCAGTCGGATGAACAAGTCACTAGTATGCTTATCCCCATCGCCTTCTTCATCACCTTCACCTCCGACGGCGGCAGTGCCTTCACCGCGTCCTTTACTCCTTTTCACGTTGTTAGTACAACGTCAAAACAGGGGATTCTAGAAAATAGAGCAGAATCGGGAGATCAATGCTGGCCACACCTTATGCATGGAGGTCACGCCTGGCCGAAGCTGAGGCCGGTGAGGCTGCCCTGGATGGCACCATTGGTGACCATCTGCGTGATGCCTAGACCGAGGCTGATGGTGGAGTAGGTGTGTACGGGTTGCTGGATCTCTTGCACGAGTCATTCCCGCTGCGCCCCTTGACATCTTGTCGTCGTGGTAATGGAAGCAGTCCACCCTCCCGATACCTTGCATGATGATGGAGGCGGCGATGGTGTAGCTTCCTTGGACTTGCTCGTCGACGACACCATGGAACGGTGGTCTCCGATACCAAGCTGAGGGAACGTGGCCTCCTTCTCCGTCGTGATGAGGCTGCCTTCTCTTGCGCTGAGCAGAGCTGAACCATCGTCACGCAGTCGTGGGGGGAGCATGGCGGAGCTGAATTGCGAGTCTGCCCCCTCCCGGGCGCCATCGACGCCACTGCCAGTAGGACGATCCTGCCGGGGAAACTTCCCTCTCGGAGGGGGAAATCGTCGCCATCGTCATCACCAACACTCCTCTCGTCGGAGGGGAGGCATCTTCATCAACATCTTCATCAGCACCATCTCCTCTCCAATCCCTAGTTCATCTCTTCTAATCAATATCCGTCTCACGACTCCGATTGGTACTTGTAAGGTTGCTAGTAGTGTTGATTACTCTTTGTAGTTGATGCTAGTTGGATTACTTGGTGGAAGAGTTTATGTTCAGATTCTTGATGCTATTCATTACACCTCTGATCATGATTATGATTATTTTTTGTGAGTAGTTACTTTTGTTCCTGAGGACATGGGATAAGTCATGTTAATAATAGTCATGTGAATTTGATATTCGTTCGGTATTTTGATATGTTGTATGTTGTCTTTTCCTCTAGTGGTGTTACGTGAACGTCGACTACATAACACTTCACCATATTTGGGCCTAGAGGAAGGCATTGGGAAGTAGTAAGTAGATGATGGGTTGCTGGAGTGACAGAAGCTTAAACCCCAGTCTATGCGTTGCTTCGTGAGGGGCTGATTTGGATCCACTAGTCTATTGCTATGGTTAGACTTTGTCTCAATTCTTATTTTGTAGTTGCGGATGCTTGCGAGAGAGATTAATCATAAGTGGGATGCTTGTCCAAGTAAGGGAAGTACCCAAGCGCCGGTCCACCCAAATATCAAACTATCAAAGTAACGAACGCGAATCATATGAACATGATGAAACTAGCCTGACAGAAATTCCCGTGTGTCCTCGTGAGCGTTTTTCCTCCTATAAGACTTTGTTCAGGCTTGTCCCTTGCTAAAAAAGGTATTGGGCACTTGCTGCACCATTGCTACTACTTGTTACTTGTTACTCTTTGCTTGCTACGTTTCACCTCGCTACACAATCACTTGTTACCGCTACTTTCAGTGCTTGCAGTTATTACCTTGCTGAAATCCGTTTATCAGAGCCTTCTGCTCCTTGTTGGGTTCGACACTCTTACTTATCGAAAGGACTACGATTGATCCCCTATACTTGTGGGTCATCAAGACTTTTCTAGCGCCGTTGTCGGGGAGTGAAGCGCCTTTGGTAAGGAAACATTTTTATACTGTGCTGGAATTTATTGTCACTTGTCACTATGGAAACTGTTCCTTTGAGGAATTTGTTCGGGGTATCTTCACCACGAACGGAAGCACGAGGTGTTGCTCCTCAACCTGACGTACCTACTGAAAATATCTTTTATGAAATTCCATCGGGTATGCTTGAGAAACTGCTGGCTAATCCTTTCACAGGAGATGGATCTTCACATCGAGACTTGCATCTAATCTATGTAGATGAAGTTTGTGGTTTATTTAAGCTTGCAGGTTTGCCCTAGGATGAGGTAAAGAAAAAAGTATTTCCTCTATCTTTGAAGGATAAGGCGTTGACATGGTATAGGCTATGTGATGATACTAGATCATGGGGCTACAATCGGTTGAAATTGGAATTTCATCAAAAGTTCTATCCTATGCATTTAGTACATCGTGATCGAAACTTTATTTATAACTTTTGGCCTCGTGACAAGGAAAGCATAGCTCAAGCTTGGGGGAGGCTTAAACCAATGCTATATTCATGCCCCAATCATGGGCTCTCAAGAGAAATCATCACTCAAAACTTTTATGCTCGGCTTTCTCATGAAGATCGTACCATGCTTGACACTTCTTGTGTCGGTTCTTTTATGAAGAAGGATATTGATCACAAGTGGAATTTATTGGAGAGAATCAAATGCAACTCTGAAGATTGGGAGTTGGAGGAAGGTAAGGAGTCAGGTATGAATTTCCAGTTTGATTGCGTTAAATCTTTTGTTGAGACAAACACTTCTAGAGATATTAGCGCTAAGTATGGACTTGACTCTGAGATAGTAGCTTCTCTATGTGAATCTTTTGCTGCTCATGTTGATCTTCCCAAAGAGAAGTGGTTTAAATATCATCCTCCTGTAGAAAGCAACATAGCCAAAACCAATCTAGTTGAGGAGAAAGTCATTGCTTTTAGTGATCCTGTTGCTCCTTGTGCTTACACTGAGAAACCACCATACGCTACTAGGATAAAGGATTATTCTAAAGCTCCAACTGTGATACGTAGGGGTTACATTAGATCACTTGCACCCCCCGAGGAGATTAGAGTTGAACCTAGTGTTGCTATTATCAAAGATCTCTTAGCCGAAGACATAGATGGGCATGTTATCAAATTCTGTGAGGACTCCGCTAGAATTGCTAAACCTCACGCGAAAGACAAACACGGACATGTAGTTGGTCTACCCGTTGTTTCTGTTAAGATAGGAGATCACTGTTACCATGGTTTATGTGATATGGGAGCTTGTGTTAGTGCAATACCCCGTTCTCTATATGATGAAATCAAAGATGAGATTGCACCTGCTGAGTTAGAACCCATTGATGTCACTATTACGCTAGCTAATAGAGACACTATCTGCCCTCTGGGAATTGTGAGAGACGTAGAAGTCCCGTGTGGTAAGACGAAGTATCCTAATGAGGTATCGTCTTAGGACACAAAATTTCGGAGAGAGGCATTGAAGTTGATAAGGCTAAGGTTGATGCAATTGAGAAAATGCCTTGCCCCAGAGATATCAGAGGTATACAAAGTTTCTTAGGTCATGCTGGTTTCTATAGAAGGTTCATTAAAGACTTCTCTAAGATTTCTAGGCCTCTTACCAACCTCTTGCAGAAGGATGCTCCTTTTGTTTTTGATGAGGATTGTGAAGAAGCCTTTGAAATATTTAAGAAGGCTTTGATAACCGCACCTATTGTTCAACCACCTGACTGGAACTTGCCCTCTGAAATCATGTGTGACGCTAGTGATTATGTTGTTGGTGCTGTTCTAGGACAAAGAGTTGAAAAGAACTTGAATGTCATTCACTACGCTAGTAAAACTCTAGACAGTGCCCAAAGAAACTATGCCACTACGGAGAAGGAATTTTAGCAGTCGTGTTTGCATGTGAAAAGTTCAGATCTTACATAGTTGACTCCAAAGTCACTATTCACTCTGATCATGCTGCTATTAAGTACCTCATGGAGAAGAAGGACGCTAAGCCTAGGCTGATCAGATGGGTTCTCATGCTACAGGAATTTGATTTGCACGTCGTTGACCGAAAGGGTGCTGATAACCCTGTAGCAGATAACTTGTCTAGGCTAGAGAATGTCCTTGATGACCCACTACCTATTGATGACAGCTTTCCTGATGAGCAATTAAATGTCATCCGCACTTCACTTAGTGCACCGTGGTATGCCGATTATGCAAACTATATCGTAGCCAAATACATACCACCCAGTTTCACCTATCAACAAAATAAGAAATTCTTCTTTGATTTGAGACACTACTTTTGGGATGATCCTCACCTTTATAAGGAAGGATTAGATGGTGTTA